>NC_092086.1:84124266-84432397 GCF_045679555.1 Salvelinus alpinus
CCTGACTCAGCCACTCTGCCCGTGTGCCCCCCTCCAAAAAATGTTTTGGGGCTGCCTCTCGTGCTTACTCCGCTCGAAGCGTCGCCGCTCTGCTTTAGCTGCCTCCAGCTCATCTTTAGGACGGCGATATTCACCAGCCTGTGCCCAGGGTCCCTTGCCTTCCAATATCTCCTCCCATGTCCATTCCTCCAGATAGCGCTGCTCCTCCCGGCCAAGCTGCTTGGTCCCTTGGTGGTGGGTAGTTCTGTCACGGCCGTTGAAAGAAGTGGACCAAGGTGGAGCGTGGTGAGCGTACATTTCTCTTTTTATTTAAAATGTTGCCAACAAAACAACAAACGAAAAACAACCGTGAAGCTTACAGGGCTAAGTGCCACTAACAAAGTTAACTGAAAGGAGGGAAAAAGGGCTAGCTAAGTATGATTCCCAATCAGAGACAACGATAGACAGCTGTCCCTGATTGAGAACCATACCCGGCCAAAACATAGAAATAAAGAAACATAGAAAACAAAACATAGAATGCCCACCCCAAATCACACCCTGACCAAACCAACTAGAGACATAAAAAGGCTCTCTAAGGTTAGGGTGTGACACATATGCTAGGCTGTGTGATTGTGCATGGATAGCATACCTGAATATTAACCTGTTAGTGAATAGGGGGCGCTATTTTCACTTTAGGAAATAATCGTGCCCAAATTAAACGGCCTCGTACTCTGTTCTAGATCATACAATATGCATATTATTATTACTATTGGATAGAAAACACTCTGAAGTTTCTAAAACAGTTTGAATTATATCTGTGAGTAAAACAGAACTCATTTGGCAGCAAACTTCCAAACAGGAAGTGAAAATTCTGAAAATCAGGGCCTGCCTATTCAACTGGCTTATATTTATGGATCTGTATGCACTTCATACGCCTTCCACTAGATGTCAACAGGCAGTATAATGTTGAATGGGGTGTCTAGCTTGATGTGAGACCGAATGAGAGCTTTTGGAGTGACAGGTACGCTCTTTTGGCAGTATTCAACTGCGCACCAGGGAACCTCACATTGTCTTCTGAAATGCGTTAGGTATACACGACGAAATGCTCCGGCTCTGATTTTATTGGATGCATATGAGAAAAACATCATAAAGTAGGATTTTCAACCGGGTTTGACCAGTTTATTTGACGTTTATTGGGAATTTTGGAATTTTTCGTTCCATGCGCTAAGATTTCTTGGACATGTGCCCTCCACATGGCTAGCCAAAGTTGCTAATTCGACAGAAGAAATGGACATTCTAAAACAAAACAACGATTTATTCTGGAACTAGGACTCCTTGCACAACATTCTGATGGAAGATCATCAAAAGTAAGAGAATATTTATGATGTTATTTCGTATTTCTGTGGTTTGTGTTGGCTCCAACAAGGCGGAGAATTGTTGGGCGCTGTCTCGCAATATTGCATGCTGTACGTTGTACTAAAGTAATTTTTTTAAATCTAACACAGCGGTTGCATTAAGAACCAGTGTATCTTTCATTTGCTGTACAACATGTATTTTTTAGTAAAGTTTATGATAAGTTTTTTGGTTAGATTACGTGACTCTCCAAAATTTCTCCGAACAATTTGGTGCATCATGGCTACGTATTCAGAATGTAAAACCACGATTTGTACCTCTAAATATGCACATTTTCGAACAAAACATAAATGTATTGTATAACATGATGTTATAAGACTGTCATCTGATGAAGTTGTTCAAAGGTTAGTGATTAATTTTATCTCTATTTGTGGATTTTGTTAAAGCTATGTTGGTGGTGAATAAATGGCGTTGTGTGTTTGGCTATTGTGGTGAGCTAATATACAGTGGGGAGAACAAGTATTTGATACACTGCCGATTTTGAAGGTTTTCCTACTTACAAAGCATGTAGAGGTCTGTAATTTTTATCATAGGTACACTTCAACTGTGAGAGACGGAATCTAAAACAAAAATCCAGAAAATCACATTGTATGATTTTTAAGTAATTAATTTGCATTTTATTGCGTGACATAAGTATTTGATCACCTACCAACCAGTAAGAATTCCGGCTCTCACAGACTTGTTAGTTTTTCTTTTAGAAGCCCTCCTGTTCTCCACTCATTACCTGTATTAACTGCACCTGTTTGAACTTGTTACCTGTATAAAAGACACCTGTACACACACTCAATCAAACAGACTCCAATCTCTCCACAATGGCCAAGACCAGAGAGCTGTGTAAGGACATCAGGGATAAAATTGTAGACCTGCACAAGGCTGGGATGGGCTACAGGACAATAGGCAAGCAGCTTGGTGAGAAGGCAACAACTGTTGGCGCAATTATTAGAAAATGGAAGATGTTCAAGATGACGGTCAATCACCCTCGGTCTGGGGCTCCATGCAAGATCTCACCTCGTGGGGCATCAATGATCATAAGGAAGGTGAGGGATCAGCCCAGAACTACACGGCAGGACCTGGTCAATGACATGAAGAGAGCTGGGACCACAGTCTCAAAGAAAACCATTAGTAACACACTACGCTGTCATGGATTGAAATCCTGCAGCGCACGCAAGGTCCCCCTACTCAAGCCAGCGCATGTCCAGGCCCGTCTGAAGTTTGCCAATGACCATCTGGATGATCCAGAGGAGGAATGGGAGAAGGTCATGTGGTCTGATGAGACAAAAATAGAGCTTTTTGGTCTAAACTCCACTCGCCGTGTTTGGAGGAAGAAGAAGGTTGAGTACAACCCCAAGAACACCCTCCCAACCGTGAAGCATGGAGGTGGAAACATAATTCTTTGGGGATGCTTTTCTGCAAAGGGGACAGGACGACTGCACCGTATTGAGGGGAGGATGGATGGGGCCATGTATCGCGAGATCTTGGCCAAAAACCTCCTTCCCTCAGTAAGAGCATTGAAGATGGGTCGTGGCTGGATCTTCCAGCATGACAACGACCCGAAACACACAGCCAGGGAAACTAAGGAGTGGCTCCGTAAGAAGCATCTCAAGGTCCTGGAGTGGCCTAGCCAGTCTCCAGACCTGAACCCAATAGAAAATCTTTGGAGGGAGCTGAACGTCCGTATTGCCCAGCGACAGCCCCGAAACCTGAAGGATCTGGAGAAGGTATGTATGGAGGAGTGGGCCAAAATCCCTGCTGCAGTGTGTGCAAACCTGGTCAATAACTACAGGAAACGTATGATCTTTGTAATTGCAAACAATGGTTTCTGTACCAAATATTAAGTTCTGCTTTTCTGATGTATCAAATACTTATGTCACGCAATAAAATGCAAATTAATTACTTAAAAATCATACAATGTGATTTTCTGGATTTTTGTTTTAGATTCCGTCTCTCACAGTTGAAGTGTACCTATGATAAAAATTACAGACCTCTACATGCTTTGTAAGTAGGAAAACCTTCAAAATCGGCAGTGTATCAAATACTTGTTCTCCCCACTGTAAATATATATTGTGTTTTCGCTGTAAAACCGGACATGTTGGCTGGATTCACAAGATGTTTATCTTTCATTTGCTGTATTGGACTTGTTAATGTGTGGAAGTTAAATATTTCAAAAAAATATTTTTGAATTTCGCGCGGAATGTTGTGGGTGTTCCGCTAGCGGAACCCCGGGGCGAGAAAGGTTAAGCCAGTTGTAATTGGTTCCATCTGTCGACTCATCCCCTTGTGTGTCGGGTTTGATGTGATTCTCAAAAAAAGTATTGAGCTTCCTTGGCAGTGGAGAATGTGTGTGTTGTGTTCTGGAAGGTCAAGATGAGTTTTGCCGGGTGGATGAAGCTGCAAAGCTGTCATCAAGGCAAAGGGTGGCTACTTTGAAGAATCGAAAATCGAAAATATATTTAGATTTGTTTAAAAAGAATTTGGTTACTGCATGATTCCATATGTTATTTCATAGTTTTGACGTCTTCACTATTATTCGACAAGGTACAAAATAGTAAAAATAAAGAAAAACCCTTGAATGAGTACGTGATCCAAACTTTTAACTGGTACTGTACTGTACATGAATAATTGTTTGGCAGGCGTTGTGTCAAGTCAGTCCAGTTCACACTGACCGTGGCATGTGCAGAAAGTACCAAATCACTTTTTACAACTGATCTGTCGATAGCGCCTGCTAAATTCAGGGCATCAATGTTGTTGAGAAAAGTAGCAAAACTTTTGTAGGTCTCGATTGCTAACATTATATATTTCAAAAAGGCCGCTGTAGAAAGGACTATCAACACATACTGATCAGCTCACGTTATTAACAGAAGCATGCTACTTGGCAGACCAATCCAAGCTCATCTCCCGGCATGTTCAGCCCATACATTTTCTCAGCCAATCTTGGCAAGCGGGAAGGTTCCTCGCTTTTTCTGTGGCTAAACCAACTAGGCTCGAAATGTAACATTTTTATTTGTATTTACGGATGGAATACAAGATTGTTATTAAGCCACATGAAAGTTCACAGAAGGCATTGCTGCCCAAAAATGCATTTTGATAAAAAGTTAATGTTTACCTTCAAATGCCTCTCCTGTGAAGTAGTGACGTGCAACACATGCCTAGTTTCCTGAAACGAGTCACGTATAGCACCAAACCTATTGAGTTGATTTATGATTTCTAGAATGTTTGAATTATATGCCCGGACTATTCACTGTATTCATTTTTTTTTTTACAATATGTATTGTGTTAAATATTAGTCACTATTGGTAGCCACCTTCAATTATACCCACATACATGTATATGTGTCACTGACTTTAATGTTAGTTTCCATATATTTTGCATCATTCCATTACATCGTTAGTTTACCTTTCTTTCCTCTGTCACGTTCGTGTGGTTGTTCCAGGGGATCACAAGCAATAGTGGATCATATTAGGCTAACGTATTACAAATTTTGCAAAAATTTGGAACATGTAGCGTATTTTAATTTTGGTACTCTTCCTGGGAACCACACAAAACAGGAAAATAATACAGAATGACATAATACAGAACATCATTAGACAAGAACAGCTCAAGGACAGAACTACATACATTTTTAAAAAGGCACACGTAGCCTACATATCAATGCATACACACAAACTATCTAGGTCAAATAAGGGAGAGGCGTTGTGCCGCGAGGTGTTGCTTTATCTGTTTTTTTAAACCATGTTTGCTGTTTATTTAAGCAATATGGTATGGAAAGTTGTTCCATGCAATAAGGGCTCTATATAATACTGTACGTTTTCTTGAATTTGTTCTGGATTTGGGGACTATGAAAAGACCCCTTGTGGCATGTCTGGTGGGATACGTGTGTGTGTCAGAGCTGTGTGTAAGTTGATTATACAAACAATTTGGGATTTTCAACACATTAATGTTTCTTATAAAAAGAAGTGATGCAGTCAGTCTCTCCTCAACTCTTAGCCAAGAGAGACTGGCAAGCATAGTATTAATATTAGCCCTCTGATTACAATTAAGAGCAAAACGTGCAGCTCTGTTCTGGGCCAGCTGCAGCTTAACTAGGTCTTTCCTTGCAGCACTGGACCACACGACTGGACAATAATCAAGATTAGACAAAACTAGAGCCTGCAGAACTTGCTTTTTGGAGTGTGGTGTCAAAAAAGCAGAGCATCTCTTTATTACAGCTAGACCTCTCCCCATCTTTGCAACCATTGAATCTATATGTTTCGACCATGACTGTTTACAATCTAAGGTAACACCAAGTAATTTAGTCTCCTCAACTTCTTCAACAGCCACACCATTCATTACCAGATTCAGCTGAGGTCTATTACTTATGTAATGATTTGTACCAAATACAATGCTCTTAGTTTTAGAGATGTTCAGGACCAGTTTATTACTGGCCACCCATTCCAAAACAGACTGCAACTCTTTGTTGAGGGTTTCAGTGACTTCATTAGCTGTGGTTGCTGATGCGTATATGGTTGAATCATCAGCATACATGGGCACACATGCTTTGTTTAATGCCAGTGGCAGGTCATTGGTAAAAATAGAAAAGAGTAGAGGGCCTAGAGCGCTGCCCTGTGGTACACCACACTTTACATGTTTGACATTAGAGATGCTTCCATTAAAGAAAACCCTTTGAGTTCTATGAGATAGATAGCTCTGAATCTACAATATGGCAGAGGTTGAAAAGCCATAACACTTAAGTTTTTTTCAACAACAGGTTATGGTCAATAATATCAAAGGCTGCACTGAAATCTAACAGTACAGCTCCCACAATCTTCTTATTATCAATTTCTTTCAACCAATCATCAGTCATTTGTGTCAGTGCAGTACATGTTGAGTGCCCTTCTCTATAAGCATGCTGAAAGTCTGTTGTTAAATTGTTTACAGAGAAATAGCATTGTATTTGGTCAAACACACATTGTTTCCAACAGTTTGCTATGACCTGGCAGCAAGCTTATAGGTCTGCTGTTAGAACCAGTAAAGGCCGCTTTACAACTCTTGGGTAGCGGAATTACTTTAGCTTCCCTCCAGTCCTGAGGACAAAGACTTTCCTCTACGCTCAGATTAAAAATATGACAGATAGGAGTGGCTATAGAGTCAGCCACCATCCTCAGTATCTTTCCATCTAAGTTGTCAATGCCAGGAGGTTTGTCATTATTGATCGTTAACAATATTTTTTCCACCTCTCCCACAGTAACTTTACAAAATTCAAACTTGCACTGCTTTTCTTTCATTATTTGTTTTTTTTATACATGAATATAATTGCTCACTGTTTGTCGTGGGCATTTCCTACCTAAGTTTGCCCACTTTGCCAATGAAATAATCATTAAAATAATTGGCAACATCAAATGGTTTTGTGATGAATAAGCCATCTGATTCGATGAAAGATGGAGTTGAATTTGTCTTTCTGCCCATAATTTCATTTAAAGTACTCCAAACATTCTTTATATCATTGATCTTGACTTCATGATAAAGTTTCTTCTTCTTTTTGTTGAGTTTAGTCACATAATTTTTCAATTTGCAGTAAGTAAGCCAGTCAGATGTACAGCCAGACTTATTAGCCAGTCCTTTTGCCCAATCTCTTTCAACCAAACAGTTTTTCAATTCCTCATCAATCCATGGAGCCTTAACAGTTCTAACAGTCAGTTTCTTTACAGGTGCATGTTTATCAATAAATGGAAGAAGCAATTTCATAAATTCATAAAGTGCAGCATCTGGATGCTCCTCATTAATCACATCAGACCAACAAATATTGTTTAACATCATACACATAAGAGTCACAGCAAAATCTTTTGTATGATCTCTTAAACACTATTTTAGACCCAGCTGTTGGAACTTTGGCTTTCCTGGATATAGCCACTATATTGTGATCACTGCGTCCAATGGGTACGGATATAGCTTTAGAACAAAGTTCTACAGCATTAGTAAAAATGTGATCGAAACATGTGGAGGATCTTGTTCCTGTAGTGTTTGTAAACACCCTGGTAAGTTGATTAACAACCTGGACCAGATAACAGGCACTGGTTACAGTAAGACGCTTCCTCTTGAGCGGACAGCGTGATGAAAATTCAGGTCCCCAAGAAAGTAGACCTCTCTGTTTACATCACATACACTATCATACACTATCAAGGTTGATGAAATCCGAGCAAGGGTTGCCTTCCAGAGAGACATCAGAGACTGTAACGTTCTTTGCTTCACGGAAACATGGCTCACTCGAGAGACGCTATCGGAGTCGGTGCAGGCAGCTGGTTTCTTCACGCATCGCGCCGACAGAAACAAGCATCTTTCTGGTAAGAAGAGGGGCGGGGGGGTATGCCTTATGATTAACGAGACGTGGTGTGATCATAACAACATACAGGAACTCAAGTCCTTCTGCTCACCTGACTTAGAATCCCTCACAATCAAATGTCGACCGCGATATCTACCAAGGGAATTTTCTTCGATTATAATCACAGCCGTATATATTCCCCCCCAAGCAGACACATCGATGGCCCTGAACAAACTTTATTTGACTCTATGTAAACTGGAAACCACATATCCTGAGGCTGCATTCATTGTAGCTGGGGATTTTAACAAGGCTAATCTGAAAACAAGACTCCCTAAATTCTATCAGCATATCGATTGCGCAACCAGGGCTGGTAAAACCCTGGATCATTGTTATTCTAACTTCCGCGACGCATATAAGGCCCTCCCCCGCCCTCCTTCGGAAAAGCTGACCACGACTCCATTTTGTTGCTTCCAGCCTACAGACAGAAACTAAAACGAGAAGCTCCCGCGCTCAGGTCTGTTCAACGCTGGTCCGACCAATCTGATTCCACGCTTCAAGACTGCTTCGATCACGTGGATTGGGATATGTTCCGCATTGCGTCCAACAACAACATTGACGAATACGCTGATTCGGTGAGCGAGTTCATTAGAAAGTGCATCGGCGATGTCGTACCCACAACAACTATTAAAACATTCCCAAACCAGAAACGGTGGATTAATGGCAGCATTCGTGCGAAACTGAAAGCGCGAACCACTGCTTTTAACCAGGGCAAGGTGACCGGAAACATGACCGAATACAAACAGTGTAGCTATTCCCTCCGCAAGGCAATCAAACAAGCTAAGCGTCAGTATAGAGACAAAGTAGAGTTGCAATTCAACGGCTCAGACACAAGAGGTATGTGGCAGGGTCTACAGTCAATCACGGATTACAAAAAGAAAACCAGCCCCGTCGCGGACCAGGATGTCTTGCTCCCAGACAGACTAAATAACTTCTTTGCTCGCTTTGAGGACAATACAGTGCCACTGACATGGCCCGCTACCAAAACCTGCGGACTCTCCTTCACTGCAGCCGACGTGAGTAAAACATTTAAACGTGTTAACCCTCGCAAGGCTGCAGGCCCAGACGGCATCCCCAGCCGCGTCCTCAGAGCATGCGCAGACCAGCTGGCTGGTGTGTTTACGGACATATTCAATCAATCCTTATCCCAGTCTGCTGTTCCCACATGCTTCAAGAGGGCCACCATTGTTCCTGTTCCCAAGAAAGCTAAGGTAACTGAGCTAAACGACTACCGCCCCGTAGCACTCACTTCCGTCATCATGAAGTGCTTTGAGAGACTAGTCAAGGACCATATCACCTCCACCCTACCGGACACCCTAGACCCACTCCAATTTGCTTACCGACCCAATAGGTCCACAGACGACGCAATCGCAACCACACTGCACACTGCCCTAACCCATCTGGACAAGAGGAATACCTATGTGAGAATGCTGTTCATCGACTACAGCTCAGCATTTAACACCATAGTACCCTCCAAACTCGTCATCAAGCTGGAGACCCTGGGTCTCGACCCCGCCCTGTGCAACTGGGTCCTGGACTTCCTGACGGGCCGCCCCCAGGTGGTGAGGGTAGGTAACAACATCTCCACCCCGCTGATCCTCAACACTGGGGCCCCACAAGGGTGCGTTCTGAGCCCTCTCCTGTACTCCCTGTTTACCCACGACTGCGTGGCCATGCACGCCTCCAACTCAATCATCAAGTTTGCGGACGACACTACAGTCGTAGGCCTGATTACCAACAACGACGAGACGGCCTACAGGGAGGAGGTGAGGGCCCTCGGAGTGTGGTGTCAGGAAAATAACCTCACACTCAACGTCAACAAAACAAAGGAGATGATTGTGGACTTCAGGAAACAGCAGAGGAAGCACCCCCCTATCCACATCGACGGGACAGTAGTGGAGAGGGTAGTAAGTTTTAAGTTCCTCGGCGTGCACATCACGGACAAACTGAATTGGTCCACCCACACAGACAGCGTTGTGAAGAAGGTGCAGCAGGAGCCTGAAGAAATTCGGCTTGTCACCAAAAGCACTCACAAACTTCTACAGATGCACAATCGAGAGCATCCTGTCGGGCTGTATCACCACCTGGTACGGCAACTGCTCCGCCCACAACCGTAAGGCTCTCCAGAGGGTAGTGAGGTCTGCACAACGCATCACCGGGGGCAAACTACCTGCCCTCCAGGACACCTACACCACCCGATGTCACAGGAAGGCCATAAAGATCATCAAGGACAACAACCACCCGAGCCACTGCCTGTTCACCCCGCTATCATCCAGAAGGCGAGGTCAGTACAGGTGCATCAAAGCAGGGACCGAGAGACTGAAAAAACGCTTCTATCTCAAGGCCATCAGACTGTTAAACAGCCACCACTAACATCGAGTGGCTGCTGCCAACATACTGACTCAACTCCAGCTCACTTTAATAATGGAAATAGATGGAAATTGATCAAAAATGTATCACTAGCCACTTTAAACAGTGCCACTTAATATAATGTATATGTATATACTGTACTCTATATCATCTACTGCATCTTGGCATCTTTATGTAATACATGTATCACTAGCCACTTTAAACTATGCACTTTTATGTTTACATACCCTACATTACTCATCTCATATGTATATACTGTACCCGATACCATCTACTGCATCTTGGCTATGCCGTTCTGTACCATCACTCATTCATATATCTTTATGTACATATTCTTTATCCCTTTACACTTGTGTGTATAAGGTAGTAGTTGTGGAATTGTTAGGTTAGATTACTCGTTGGTTATTACTGCATTGTCGGAACTAGAAGCACAAGCATTTCGCTACACTCGCATTAACATCTGCTAACCATGTGTATGTGACAAATAAAATTTGATTTGATTTGAAGCATTTCACACATATTATTTAGATACTGACTGTTAGCACTTGGTGGCCTATAGCAAAACCCCAAAATAAAAGGCTTTAGATGTGCCAAGTGAACCTGCAATCATAACACTTCAATAACACTTGACATAAGATCTTCTCTAAGCATTACAGGGATATGGCTCTGAATATATACAGCAACTCCTCCCCCATAAGCATTTCTGTCTCTTCTATAAATGTAATATCCTTGTATTGCTACTGATGTATCATCAAATGAATGATCTTTGTGAGTCTCAGAAATGGCTAATATATGAATGTTATCTGATGTTAGCAAGTTATTGATTTCATGAACCTTATTTCTAAGAATACATATATTAATATGGACTATTTTCAGCCCTTTCCTGGGTAGCTTATCAGAGATAGACATAATATTGAAAAGAGCAGACAAAGCAAGAGAAGAAAATATACATTCAGCAGTCCATTAATCAATTGGCAATTGGTGTGTGTGTGTGTGTGTGCTGCGGGGTTGAAGCTACAAACCCATAGGCTTAGCTCTCTCAACCCTTCCAGGCTTTTGGGAGGGAGGGTGGACAATGAGCCTGTTGAAGTAGATGTACTCAATGTCCCCACGCGCTCTGGCAGCTTTCATGGCTGGGATCAGTTCTTTCCTCTTCTGGCGCACAGCTTCAGGATAGTCCTCGTTGAGGAAGATATACATTCCTCTCAAGTTCTTGGCTCTTTCCAGAACAGCTACCTTGTACTTGAACCTCATAAACATAACCACTATCGGCCTGGGCCTATCACCTGGGCCGGTGGTGGGTTTTCCAGTCCTGTGGGCGTGCTCCACCTCAATCTTCCTGTGGTTCATTTTCAATTTCTCAGAGATCATTTCCCTCACTTCGTCCTCAGACTACATCCAGGTCTCGTGGAGATTCTACAATTCCGTCCACAATCATGTTGTTTCGCCATGGTTGTCCCTCGAGAGTCTGATTTATCTGTCATTGTTATCATGGATTCACAGACAGAACTGATGTCCTCTCTCAATGACTTAGAGATTGCTGTCATCTTGCCGTTTTCCTGTTTCAACTCGTCGAGCTGACAATGGGAGAACTGCAAACTGTTCTTCAGGTCCTGGACCTCTCTGGTCAGGTCGCCCATTCCTTTGTTAGTAGAATCCACAAGTATTTGGATAAAACATTTGAAACTATTTTCTTGTTGTTGTAACAACTGCTTATAGGTCTCTTTTTGTTCATTTAAAAGATCCTTCATGTGTGATAGAGAGACACCACTGGCACTGTCCTCAACGGTACTCCTATCGGCTTTGGTCTTTGTCATGGTAGCTAGCAACATATGTTAGGCTGTTACTCCTCGCAGTTTCAGACAGAGCAGGTCACGGGGAAATTGAAAACCACAAACAGCAGGGATCTAGACAGCCACAAACCCGGGACAATCCACGGTCCCAGCCACAATGGCTAAACGCGTCGCGGGCTGCATTCAAGAACACCTCGCTAGCTTGATGTCCAGCTAGCTAGCAGCTAGGCTAGCTGAGACACCAAATAGCTCCTCAGACCCATCCTTGGTCATCAGGATCACTGGAAAGATACAAGCAGTCCCAGCAACTGATGCTAACTGCGTTGCGGGATCCAACATAAGAAGCTAGGTAGCTACCAAAACTTTCCAATATACATTTAAACAACAAACTTTCCAAACAAACAAAGCTGAGTTCTTCCTCGTTCCGCGTACAACAGGAGTGACAATGTTGTGATCATTATGGCATGCAGACCAAATTTAGCAGTTTAAACCTGGAGTCACAGTTCCATGATTAGTGAGGACTATTAGGGTCGATTTATAGACTACTGTTCAACCCCTATTGTACACTTTTCTCACCTTCCAATATTTCATGGTTTGAACAATTGAATATGGCAACTTCCAGGATGAATCAAACCACTATATATGATTCACCAATATATTTTGTGCGTAAAGGCTCTCCAGACGGGTTTTGTTATTGTTCATAAATACAGTATTTTCCTAACCCTAAATACTATACAAGATCAGAGTATTTTTAAATCTACCAACTGGTCCTGAAAAGGAGACTAATAGGCTCATGAGTGTATTTACATGGCTTTCTTTTATTGATCCATAATATTCTGAACCGCTCTCTCCATATATTCTACAGTCTGTCGAAAAAACTCTAATTAAAAAGCTACACCAAATTTGAAAGGGATGGCTTTAGATACAGTGGGGCAAAAAAGTATTTAGTCAGCCACCAATTGTGCAAGTTCTCCCACTTAAAAAGATGAGAGGCCTGTAATTTTCATCATAGGTGCACTTCAACTATGACAGACAAAATGAGAAAAAAAAATCCAGAAAATCACATTGTAGGATTTTTAATGAATTTATTTGCAAATTATGGTGGAAAATAAGTATTTGGTCAATAACAAAAGTTTATCTCAATACTTTGTTATATACCCTTTGTTGGCAATGACAGAGGTCAAACGTTTTCTGTAAGTCTTCACAAGGTTTTCACACACTGTTGCTGGTATTTTTATTTGACTGCAAAACAAAATGTTTTGCTCTTATTAGTCTCTGGACTCAGTGAACCAGGAATCTTATACACATATTCAGACTGATTTACACTACTCTATGGGTCTAATTAATCATTCTAATGGAGATTACTTTAGTTAATGTCAGCATTGCAGCATGGAAAGATTACATCAACTTGTTACCGACCACCCTGCAACTAATTTGTTAATGGATTGAAGCTCTTTAACTCTACCGACCCACCCTCCCGGATCCGGGATCCTCCTCATCAGAAACGCTGACTAGCATAGCCTAGCCTAGCGCCACAGGGAATACCATATAATATAATTTCATGAAATCACAAGTCCAATACAGCAAATGAAAGATAAACATCTTGTGAATCCAGCCAACGTGTCCGATTTTTTAAATGTTTTACAGCGAAAACACAACATATATTTATGTTAGCTCACCACAATAGCGCAACACACAACGCCATTTTTTCACCGCAAAGATAGCTTTCACAAAACCCACAAATAGAGATAAAATTAATCACTAACCTTTGAACAACTTCATCAGATGACAGTCTTATAACATCATGTTATACAATACATTTATGTTTTGTTCGAAAATGTGCATATTTATAGCTACAAATCCTGGTTTTACATTGTGAACATGCGCAAAAATGCTCCAAATTGTCCGGAGAAATTTTGGAGAGTCATGTAATCTAACAGAAAAACTCATCAACTTTGCTGAAAAATACATGTTGGATATATAATTAAAGATACACTGGTTCTTAATGCAACCGCTGTGTTAGATTTAAAAAAATAACTTTAGTAAAAAGCACAGCATACAATAATCTGAGACAGCACTCAGCCATTCTCCTCCATGTTGGAGTAAACATATTCAACAAAAATACGAAATAACATCATAAATATTCTCTTACCTTCGATGAACTTTCATCAGAATGCAGTGCCAGGAGTCCTAGTTCCACAATAAATCGTTGTTTTGTTTTAGAATGTCCATTTCTTCTGTCGAATTAGCAACTTTGGCTAGCATAATGGTGCTCACGTGTCCATGAATGTTTGGCGCATGGAACGAAAAATTCCAAAAGTCATAATAAAAGTCGAATAAACTGGTCAAACTCAGTTGAAAATCCATCTTTAGGATGTTTTTCTCATATGTAAGGATTAACACATTGCTGATGTTATAGTATCGTTCTCCCTCAATCAAATCAATTAGCTCACTCAGATAATTTTTTAACTGCCATGCTCATATAGTAATGAATCAGTGTTATCGTTTCACAGCGAGAAGTAATATAACATCCTCTTTCCTTGTATAGAGCAGAAATACCAGATGGTTTCGTCAACACGAGAAGATGTTGGAAGATTGCTGCGGGGACTTGCTTCCATTAAGCCACAAGAGCATTAGTGATGTCAGGCACTGATGTTGGTCGATTAGGCCTGGCATGCAGTCGGTGTTCCAATTCATCTCAAAGGTGTTCAATGGGATTGAGGTCAGGGCTCTGTGCAGGCCAGTCATGTTCGTCCACACCGATCTCGACAAGCCATTTCTGAATGGACCTCGCTTTGTGCACGGGGGCATTGTCATACTGAAATAGGAAACGGACTTCCCCAAACTGTTGCCACAATGTTGGAAGCACAGAATCGTCTAGAATGCCATTGTATGCTGTAGCATTAAGATGTCCCTTTACTGGAACTAAGGGACCGAGCCCAAACCATGAAAAACAGCCCAGACCGTTATTCCTCTAACACCAAACTTTACAGTTTGCACTATGCTTTGGGGCAGGTAGCGTGCTCCTGGCATCCACCAAACCCAGATCCGTCTGACAGAAGCGTGATTCACTCCAGAGTCCAATGGCGGCGAGTTTACACCACTCCAGCCAATGCTTGGTATTGCGCATGGTGATTTTAGGCTTGTGTGCAGTTGCTCAGCCATGGAAACCCATTTCATGAAGCTCCCGACAAACAGTTCTTGTGCTGACGTTGTTTACAGAGGCAGTTTGGAACTCGGTAGTGAGTGTTGCAATCGAGGACAGATGATTTCTACATACTCCGGCGGTCCCGTTCTGTGAGCTTGTGTGGCCTACCACTTCGCAGCTGAGCCGTTGGTGCTCCTAGATGTTTCCACTTCACAATAACAGCACTTACAGTTGACCGGCGCAGCTCTAGCAGGTGAGAAATTTGACAAACTGACTTGTTGGAAAGGTAGCATCCCATGACGGTGCCATGTTGAAAGTCACTGAGCTCTTCAGTAAGGCTATTCTAATGCCAATATTTGTCTATTGAGATTGCATGGCTGTGTGCTCGATTTTATACACTTGTCAGCAATGGGTGTGGCGCAATTAGCCAAATCCACTCATTTATAGGGGTGTCCATACACTTTGGTGTGTGTGTGTGTGTGTGTGTATATAGTGTATATATAGTGTATATAGTGTAACAAATTAATAAAGAGATTAACTTAAATGTCTTGAGTCAATAAGTATTCAACCCCTTTGTTATGGCAAGACTAAATAAGTTCAGGAGTAAAAACGTGCATTGAATATCCATTTGAGCATGGTGAAGTTACACCTTGTATGATGTATCAATACACCCAGTCATTACAAAGATACAGGTGTCCTTTCTAACTCCGTTGCGGGAGAAGGAAACCACTCTGGGATTTCACCATGAGGCCAATAGTGACTTTAAAACGGTTATAGAGTTCAATGGCTGTGATAGGAGAAAATTGAGGATGGATAAACATTGTAGTTACTCCACAATACTAACCTAAATGACAGTGAAAAGGAAGCCTGTACAGAATTAAAATATTACAAAACATGCATCCTGTTTGCAGCGGTGTAAAGTACTCAAGAAAACATTCTTGAAAGGACTACTTAAGTATTTTTGGGGGGTATTTGTACCTTACCATTTATATTTTACAACTTTTACTTCACTACTTTCCTGAAGAAAAATTTACTTTTTACTCCATACATTTTCGCTGACACCCAAAACTACTTGTTACATGTTGAGTGCAGGACAGGAAAATTCAATTCACACACTTATCAAGATAACACGTTGTCATCCCTACTGCCTCTGATCTGGCAGACTCACTAAACACAAATGCATCGTTTGTAAATGATGTCTGAGTGTTGGAGTGTACCCCTGGCTAAAACAAGAACATGTTGCATCTGGTTTGCTTTATATAAGGAATTTGAAATGATTTACAGTTTTACTTTTGATACTTAAGTTTATTTAGAACCAAATACTTTGACTCAAGTACTATTTTACTGGGTAACTTTTTATTAAGGTATCTATACTTTAACTCAAGTATGACAATTTTGTACTTTTTCCACCACTGCCTGTTTGCAACAAGGCACTAAAGTATAACTGCAAAACAATGTGGTTTATGTCCGGAATACAAAGCGTTATTGTTTGGGGCAAGTCCATCACAACACATCATGGAGTACCACTCTTCATATTTAACAAGGATGGTGGTGGCTACATTATGTTATGGGTATGCTTGTCATCGGCAAGGAATAGAGATAAGCACAGGCAAAATCCTAGAGGAAAATCTGGTTGTCTACTTTCCACCAGACACAGACATTAATTCACCTTTCAGCAGGACAATAGCCTAAAACAAGGCCAAAAATACACTGATTGACATGAAAATCTATGGCATGACTTGAAAATGTCTGATTAGAAATGAATCAACCAACTTGACAGAGCTTGAAGAATTTTAAGAAGAATAGTTTGCAAATATTGTACAATCCAGGTGTGCAAAGCTCTTGAGAGTTACCCAGAAAGACTCACGGCTGTAATCGCTGCCAAAGGGGATTCAAACACGTATCAACTCATGGGTGTGAATACTTCAATTACATTTCTGTTTTTTGTTTTTATAGTAAATTATGGGCTATTGTGTGTAGATGGGTGAGTAAAAAAAATTATACAATACATTTTGAATTCACGGCTGTAACAAAGTGTGGAATAAGTCAATGGGTTATAACTTTCTGAAGGCACTGTATATATTCCGGACTCTGACATTGCTAATTTGATCGTTCTTTATTTTTGTGATGTGTGTATTGTTAGGTATTACTATTGGCGCTAGAAACATAAGCATTCCACTGCACCTGCGATATCTACAAAATGTGTACGCAAACTAAATGTGATTGGATTGAGGTCAGGGCCCCTGGGCACATGCCCTGCATGCCCTGTTAGTAATTCGGACATGGTTACTACAAGGTTTAGATAGTCTAGCCAGCTAACTTATCTAGCAATCTATAAAATGTTAACTGACATGTGCTAATCGTTTGACTGTCAGTGACTGACATAAGAGTTTAAGGACCAGACATTTAAATGGGTTTGGAATATTTGTGAAAATTGAATAGATGTGAGTATGAAGATTCAGGAGGGGAATGAGAATGGACCGGAAGCAAAGCGCTGCAGATGAAAGATCCAGGGGGTTAAATCTAAAGTTAGGCTTGGAGTCTCAGCTAGACATCGTCCGGCCGTGGTAAATACGCTGCTGTGATGATGGCAATCCTCAAAAAGCGAACTCCAAGTTAGTCAGACCCTGGAGAGGAAGTGAGCCATTCCGGACGGTTGCGATATTGTTGAGGTAGTACAGGCATATGGATAAGATGCCCATGGAGTGACCCAACCTTAGACCCCAGGAAAGAAACCAGAAGCAACGGTGGCAAGGAATAAAACTGAGGAACTAGGCTCAGCTGGGGAGCCAATCCTCTTGGCTATTGATGTCAGAGCAGATGTAGGAATGATAGGTTTAAAAGGACTAGCGTTCAAGGAGTTGTATGGTGTCTGGGATGTCATGTCGAGATTCCTTATATACATCGCTGATGCGGAAGGAGTGTCCGGAGAGTTGGTCAGCAGAATAGCCATACAAGGATAGTTTGTCTAAGAATGGAATGGAATCATTGGCAAGGCAATGGAACCAGATTCGGTGATGAATCGTGGCTCAGATGGAGAGTCATGTTGAGATTGTCTTGGCTGTAGGAAGTAGGTGAGTGGTTCGTAAGGGCTGAGGGTAGATAGTAGCTGGAACAGATAAACTAGTGTGATTCTGCCAAACTGATCCGTTTACTGTGTTTGATGGTGAAGGTACCTGTCAAGGATGGCGATGTCTGACATGCTGAGAAGGGATTTAGGTAGATGATGTGAACTTGGAACATCACAGAAGGCCAAAGAACGCCAAAAGAAATCAAACCCAGTGTGGAGAGACTGCGATGGAGACGTAACCTGGTCTCATTATCTGGATGCAGGCAGACAGGATGTTAATGGTAATGAGCTGGCGGCAAGTAAAAGTATAGATACCTTAATAGAAAGGTACCCGGTAAAATAATACTACTAATACTTGAGTAAAAGTCAAAGTATTTGGTTCTAATTATACTTAAGTATCAAAAGGAAAAGTGAAAATCATTTCAAATTCCTTATATAAAGCAAACCAGATGCAACATGTTCTTGTTTTAGCCAGGGGTACACTCCAACACTCAGACATCATTTACAAACGATGCATTTGTGTTTAGTGAGTCTGCCAGATCAGAGGCAGTAGGGATGACCATGTGTTCTCTTGATAAGTGTGTGAATTGGACCATTTTCCTGTCTGGTTTAGCACTCAACATATAACGAGGGGGGGGTGGCGGACTTCGGCGAGGCTGGATTGTGGCCGTCAGTCGAAGACTTGAACAGTTGAACAGTTGGTTCACTGATCTAGGAGAGGGTCTCAGCTGGTTAGATCCACGGCCGAACCGCTGCAGAAGCAGTTGGAACATAACTGTCTGAGCTGTCTGGGATGTGTGTGTTTATTGCTGATAGGGATGGATGGTGAGACGCTGTGGGGTTGAAGGTCACAGGACTGGAGGTGAAGAGGGAGGTCATCATTGGCAGAGAGAGTGGGTGAGCTGCAGCGTCGAATGGGTATCGAAGTCAAAACATAACCAGGTTGTTGGAGCACAGAGACAACGGCCGAAGGGGGGCAGAGCGGAGCAGCTAGCAGAGGCAGTGCGGGGATGCATCAGGAGTCATTGGCAGATAGGGGCCAGCGGGACCTTGTAGGATCTGCTGGCGAAGCAAAGAAGAGACTGGATGCGAATTGAAGTGGAGTGTTGGGTGGAGGAAGAGCCAGGGCAGCCGTCGAGAGGGAACGATGAGCCAGAGGGCGGGGCAGGACTGCGCTGTGGACAGTAGTGAAAACTGGAACGTTGAGGCAATCGGCTCACTGAACTGAGAGAAGGTCACAGCTGTGAAGAAAAGGGGCCGAGCCGCAGCAGGAACATATAGCTGGCTGAGCGGTCATCGCTGGCAGAACAGGTGAGAAACTGCAGGGGTGGTGATCCCAGGACCAGAGGCAAATATGGAGGTGGTAACTGGTGGAGAGGGAACATGTATCACCATGGGATCAGCGGTGATGGGCCAGCGGGGCCTGAGGTGAGGAAAGCGGACATCACAGGCAGAGAGGGGGTGAGCCGCTGCACAGGACCAGAGGGGCCTGAGGTGGGGAGAGCTGCTAGAGGCTGTGAAGATGGAGCTGGATAAGTAGCTGCAAGGCGAGAGCAGCCGGCAGAGAAGACTTGACTGGAGTATACCTCCATTATACTTTATATAAAAATATATACACTAATAAATCAATACCCTACCATCTAAGCCTAACTCACTAAGAACCCACCACCTTATTACACTATTTACATCTATATAGTCCTACCTCAGGCCAACAGCCTGAAAGGATGGGACACCACCACTCAACACACCCTGTAACTCTTCTGACGTCAAGTCTCGTACACCCAAATACCTCTCTGCAGCTGCCACCACAACCTCCATTTTCTGTGACTTATGGTCCATCCCTGCAGTACAGATGATAACCATTGCTATAAACGCAAAAAATCCAATCTTACTGAAGCATATATCACTTGTTGGCATATCCCTCTCTACTGGTACAGATCTACTACTCACACTACTCTCATGATCCCTCCCCCCAATCTTCATCTACTTTCTTCACTGCCTCAGACAACTTCTGCACTGCTCGAACCCTGGAAACCTCAACCTGCTTCTCTCGCACCGGACATTTCTGATCCCCAGCCCCATGGGCACCCTGACAATTAACACATACCACTACTTTCCCCAATAATACACATTCCTTTGTCTCAGGCCCTTCTGCACACTTCCTCACACCTAGGAACCTCCCTCCTACACACTGCTGCCACATGCCCATAAGCTTGACACCTGTAACAAGGTAATGTATTCGGCACAAAAGCTTGTGAAGAATAACTTCTATATCGTAACATCACTTTGTCAGGCAAAGACTCAACATCAAAACTCAAAAGAACACACAACTGTTTCACCACTGTCTGCGTCTCACTAAACGACGAGCATCACAAACACCGGGAAACTTCCCCTTCAGTTGGTCAACTTTCACAATTACTGCTACCCCAGTAATCACTCCTTTCAATGGCACCCTTTTCTTGAGAGCAAAACAATTCACATCGCTTGTCCCCATTAGTTTAATGCAGCAGAAACACAAACACTTATCACAAGACCACTTCTGGTTACCGTCACCGATTCCACAGCACCCAACTGTTTTCACCCACCCTGAAAACACAAATGGATCAGCCAAAAGGTAAGGGTCCACTTTTTCCAAAAAGACTGATTAGCAATGAGTTGCAGCTAATGCTTGTTGAGGACCTGCATTCAAGGCAACAAGTTAAAGTGGTCTGGTCTTCTTTCCTGAATGTGTTCATTCTTAACACCATGAAAACTGCCGATACATGTTGTGTATTTTACTGTGCTATCTCTCAACAGTAGGTTGAGACCCTGAATGATTACCCACCAAGAAAATATAATTTGGTCAGGGCCCCTACACGCAGCGCACAGACTGCACTGCATGTCAGCATTTGTTATACTGCATACATAAAATCTCTGATGTACAGTATGCAAGTCTGTGATTGTGCTGTGCTTTACTAAGGTGTGAGTGGGGATAAAAAAGAAACAGAAGCAAGAACAGCTGCTATACTTTTGGTAGTTCTGCTGAGCATTGTGCTCTGGGAACAAGGTGAGAGTCATTGGCTCTAACCTGAAATTGAGGGCACTTGTCTGCTTAAATTGGGTCCGGAAAGTGGCATTTTATTTGAAAATACACTCAAAGCCATTTGGAGCCGACATGGGCTTGGCTGGGTGAAGTGACAGACAAATCAGACAGGCTGGCCAGATCTGTAACATAAAGAGTTGGAGAACTAAAGGGCAATTAGGAACAGCAGTGACCCAGCTCCAGGCCTCTCCTGCTCCCACAACCTGTGGCCTTTAGAAGATGGGAAAAACCTTTATATACACAGAAACTGTAAACAATTTTGTCAGAGAATGATGGAGCGTGCTGATGGATTGCGTAAGTCAAAATATCAAGGTGAATGCCAGTCAATGGGTAACATTGGGAAACTGACTATAAAAATGTAAAACATTATCTCACTTCAGATGCAGATTAAGATACAGAGAGATGCTCCTTTGGAGAAGACACTATGTCAATGCTAGACCACTTCCTCTTTACAATAGTGTTTTAAAACATTATCAAGTCGCACCGTTTTCTAAATGCAGTCAGGCCCCTAGGACATCCCTGTCCACACTCATAACAATCACAGATCCAGAAGTAAATGGAGCATAGAAATGGGAGCTGGTGTGACCGGATTACACATGGGAAGATGGTTTGGTTCCTGTTGTCATCCAAAGCCAGACAGTGTCAGGGGAGTCCCAACTTGAAGGGGATTTGGCTGTTGGATTCAGAGAATGGAAGCAAGCCAAAATGTCTATTCAGCCACGATGATGTGCCTCCTAACAAGGTTTTCGTTTTGATTCTGTGGTTGAGGGATTTCAGCAGTGCTTTGCACAGGTCAAAACATAATGCAATGTCATAACGCAGTCTCATGATAAATAAGCCAAGTTTACACTCTTCCAAAAAAACTATCTGCGTGCATGACCAACGTTGAAATGCAATTGCTAGAGTGCAAAAGAATCTAATAGTTTGGTCTCTGACAATTTAAAAAAAATGGAAATGCCGGACCAATTCATCTGTCTTCCTTTTCCAACTGATTAATGCAGTCCATAGAGTATAATAGCAAAATATATTTATTTTATTTGTATTTTTAATAACACCAGTCTTTCAGATAGAGGATATTTTTAAACGTTCTACTAAAAATAAATGTGACAACTGCAAGTGGCTCTGTAATAATACAAAATAAATATTTTATACACTACATGACCAAAAGTATATGGACACGTGCTCGTCAAACATCAAATTCCAAAATCATGGGCATTAATATGGAGTTGGCACCACCTTTGCTACTACAACAGCCTCCACTCTTCTGGGAAGGCTTTCCAATAGATGTTGAAACATTGCTGCAGGGACTTCCTTCCATTCAGCCACAAGAGCATTAGTGAGGTCCGGCAGTGATGTTGGGCGATTAGGCCTGGCTCGCAGTCGGTGTTCCAATTCATCCCAAGGTGTTCGATGGGGTTAAGGTCAGGATTAATTTATGTATGGACTTTGCTTTGTGCACGGGGGCACTGTCATGCTGAAACAGGAAATGGCCTTCCCCAAACTGTTGCCACAAAGTTGGAAACACAGAATCGTCTAGAATGTCATTGTATGCTGTAGCGTTAAGACTTCCCTTCACTGGAACTAAGTGGCCTAGCCTGAACAGTGAAAAACAGCCACAGACCATTAAGCCTCCTCCACCAAACTTTACAGTTGGTTCTAGGCATTCAGGCAGGTAGCGTTCTCCTGGCATCCGCCAAACCCAGATTAATCCGTCGGACTGCCAGAGAATGCATTTTCACTGCTCCAGAGTCCAATGGCGGCGAGCTTTACACCACTCAAGCCGACGCTAATCTTCGCGCATGGTGATCTTAGGCTTGTGTGCGGCTGCTAGGCCATGGAAACCTATTTCAGTACAGAACTCGGTAGTGAGTGTTGCAACAGAGGACAGGCAATTTTTACACAGACGCGTTCTTTGAGCTTGTGTGGCATACCACTTCACTGAGCCGTTGTTTCTCCTACACGTTCCCAGTTCACAATAACAGCATTTACAGTTGACCGGGGCAGCTCTAGAAGGGCAGAAATCTGACGAACTGACTTGTTAGAAAGGTGGCATCCTATGACGGTGCCACGTTGAAAGTTACTGAGCTCTTCAGTAAGGCCGTTCTACTGCCAATGTTTGTCTATGGAGATTGCATGGCTGTGTGCTCGATTTTATATACCTGTCAGCAACGGGTGTGGCTGAAATAGCCAAGTCCACGAATTTGAAGCGGTGTCCAAATACTTTTGAATATATATATATATATATATATAAACACACACACACACACACACACACACACACACACACACACAGTTGAAGTCGGAAGTTTACATACACCAAATACAATTAAACTCAGTTTTTCACAATTCCTGACATTCAATCCTAGTAAAAATTCCCTGTCTTAGGTCAGTTAGGATCACCACTTTATTTTAAGAATATGAAATGTCAGAATAATAGCAGAGAGAATTATTTATTTCAGCTTTTATTTCTTTCATCACATTCCCAGTGGGTCAGAAGTTTACATACACTCAATTAGTATTTGGTAGCATTGCCTTTAAATTGTTTAACTTGGGTCAAACGTTTCGGCTAGCCTTCCACAAGTGTCCCACAATAAGTTGGGTGAATTTTGGCCCATTCCTCCTGACAGAGTTGGTGTAACTGAGTCAAGTTTGTAGGCCTTCTTGCTCGCACACGCTTTTTCAGTTCTTCCCACAAATGTTCTATAGGATTGAGGTCAGGGCTTTGTGATGGCCACTCCAATACCTTGACTTTGTTGTCGTTAAGCCATTTTACCACAACTTTGGAAGTATGTTTGGTGTCATTGTCCATTTGGAAGACTCATTTGCGACCAAGCTTTAAAACCTGTTATGGCTGCAGGGGGCGTATTGGAAAAACTGGAAAATATGTGCCAATTTTCAAACGGCCTCTTAATCAATTTTTGCTCTTACAATATGCATATTATTAATACTATTGGATAGAAAACAGTCTCTAGTTTCTAAAACCGTTTTAATTTTTTCTCTGAGTGGAACAGAAGTCATTTGGCAGCACTTTCCCTGACCAGGAAGTAGAATGTCAGAAATCTCTGCTCTCTTCAACGTTATGCCTATACATGGTCATTTGACGTAGGACCCTACGGACACTTCAGACGCCTTCCTCTGGGTGTCAAGAGGGTGTGAGAGAAGGAATTTTGTGTTCATCTTGTTTAGAGGTTGAATAATAGCTATTTCTTTGGCGTGACCGACCAATTCCGGAAGTCTGAAACGCGCGACTTGGGAGTGACATTGGGTTCTGTTTTGCTGCCGTTTTGGACGGGAACAATCTCCGGCTCGGTTTTTAGTTGATAAATGAGACCATATCATCGTAATGTATGTTTTTTCAATATAGTTTAATCAGATTATTTGAATTTTTTCGGGAGTTTTGCCGTGTTCCGTTCTCTGAATTTATTTATGTTGGACAGATCCGTGCCAGTGGACCGGTACCCATGCAAAATTAAGGTGGAAAGTTGCCATTATGAATCCAAACAACGACTCATCTGGACAAAGGACACATTGATCAACATTCTGATGAAAGATCAGCAAAAGTAAGACCCAATTTATAATGTTATTTCATATATCTGTCGTGCATGTCAACTGGTCGTGCGCGCCCAAGTGTGTCTGGCTAATGTGGCTATGCTTCCAAGATTCCTTCCAAGATGGCTTAGCAGTTCAGACGTTCTTTTTTGTCCTCGTCTTGTCGTGTCCTGTATATATATATATTTACACCTTTCTTCGCATATCTTTATATATTTTATTATCCAAGAACTCAACTACAAAAGCTTTCCTGCAACCCGCCTCACAAATTACAAAAAAAAAGTATTATTTACCTCAAATCTGAAATTCCACAGTGGAAGCTAGCCTGAGGCTAGCCAGAGGCTAACCAGAAGCTAACTAGAAGCTAGCCAGTAGCTGATCTGAAGCTGCCTAGAAGTTAGCCGGTTTGCTGGCTAGCGTTGGTGTTTCAGCTGCCCACGTTTGTGGTCTTCAGCTATTCCTTTAGCTCGATAATCTATCGGCACTTTTGTGCAACGCGACTCGGACCGGAGCATACCGGGACTATTTTTCTCAGTGTCCCCGGATTTCAGCCGCAGGCTCTGGACGTTTGCACCTTGATTTCACAGCTAGCTAGCTGCAAACCGTGTGACTATTGGCTTACGTCGATCCCGGAGCAAACTTAAATTATTCCGGAGCTAGCCAGCTGAGGAGTTCCATCAGCCACTCCTGGGCTACAGTCACCTATCCGGACCCGTTTTTTTGTTGTTGTTGCTGCAGATGCGGAGCCCCATCGGGCCTTCACGACTGACTGCCGACATTATCTGCCCGAGGGAGTTATCCAACTGGCACCTCCGTCGCAACGTTACCTGAACGCTCATCTGGGGCCCGCTAATCGTTAGCTGTCTTATCGGCTGCTATCTGAATAAGTATATCGGACAATTTTTCTTGGGTCACTATAACTATTTTGCCAATTGGATTGATCCCCTCTACCACACGGAACCCCACTAATCTACCGACGGAAACGCACGAGGTGTCTAAAAATAGACTTCCATCCTATGCTATCTTGCTACTGATAGCCATCTACCCGGCCAGCTGTCTGGATCGCCGTGACCCCAACCAACCTCTACTCACTGGACCCTTATGATCACTCGATTAAGCATGCCTCTCCTTAATGTAAATATGCCTTGTCCATTGCTGTTCTGGTTAGTGTTTATTGGCTTATTTCACTGTAGAGCCTCTAGCCCTGTTCACTATACCATATCCAACCTCTCAGTTCCACCACCCACATATGCGATGACATCACCTGGTTTCAATGATGTTTCTAGAGACAATATCTCTCTCATCATCACTCAATACCTAGGTTTACCTCCACTGTATTCACATCCTGCCATACCTTTGTCTGTACATTATTCCTTGAAGCTATTTTATCGCCCCCAGAAACTTCCTTTTACTCTCTGTTCTAGTCGTTCTAGACGACCAATTCTCATAGCTTTTAGCCGTACCCTTATCCTACTCCTCCTCTGTTCCTCTGGTGATGTAGAGGTGAACCCAGGCCCTGCAGTACCTAGCTCCACTCCTATTCCCCAGGCGCTCTCTTTTGATGACTTCTGTAACCGTAATAGCCTTGGTTTCATGCATGTTAACATTAGAAGCCTCCTCCCTAAGTTTGTTTTGTTCACTGCTTTAGCACACTCTGCCAACCCGGATGTTTTAGCCGTGTCTGAATCCTGGCTTAGGAAGACCACCAAAAATTCTGACATTTTCATCCCTAATTACAATATTTTCAGACAAGATAGAACGGCCAAAGGGGGCGGTGTTGCAATCTACTGCAAAGATTGCCTGCAGAGTTCTGTTTTACTATCCAGGTCTGTTCCCAAACAATTTGAACTTCTACTTTTAAAAATCCACCTCTCTAAAAACAAGTCTCTCACCGTTGCCGCCTGCTATAGACCACCCTCTGCCCCCAGCTGTGCTCTGGACACCATATGTGAACTGATTGCCCCCCATCTATCTTCAGAGCTCGTGCTGCTAGGCGACCTAAATTGGAACATGCTTAACACCCCAGCCATCCTACAATCTAAGCTTGATGCCCTCAATCTCACACAAATTATCAATGAACCTACCAGGTACCACCCCAATTCCGTAAACACGGGTACCCTCATAGATATCATCCTAACCAACTTGCCCTCCAAATACACCTCTGCTGTTTTCAACCAAGATCTCAGCGATCACTGCCTCATTGCCTGCATCCGTAATGGGTCAGCGGTCAAACGACCTCCACTCATCACTGTCAAACGCTCCCTGAAACACTTCAGCGAGCAGGCCTTTCTAATCGACCTGGCCGAGGTATCCTGGAAGGATATTGATCTTATCCCGTCAGTAGAGGATGCCTGGATATTTTTTTTAAATGCCTTCCTCACCATCTTGAATAAGCATGCCCCATTCAAGAAATTTAGAACCAGGAACAGATATAGCCCTTGGTTCTCTCCTGACCTGACTGCCCTTAACCAACAGAAAAATATCCTATGGCGTTCTGCATTAGCATCGAACAGCCCCCGTGATATGCAACTTTTCAGGGAAGCTAGGAACCAATATACACAGGCAGTTAGAAAAGCCAAGGCTAGCTTTTTCAAGCAGAAATTTGCTTCCTGCAACACAAACTCCAAAAAGTTCTGGGACACTGTAAAGTCCATGGAGAATAAGAACACCTCCTCCCAGCTTCCAACTGCACTGAAGATAGGAAACACTGTCACCACCGACAAATCCACTATAATTGAGAATTTCAATAAGCATTTTTCTACGGCTGGTCATGCTTTCCACCTGGCTACCCCTTCCCCGGTCAACAGCACTGCACCCCCCACAGCAACTCGCCCAAGCCTTTCCCATTTCTCTTTCTCCCAAATACAGTCAGCTGATGTTCTGAAAGAGCTGCAAAATCTGGACCCTTACAAATCAGCCGGGCTAGATAATCTGGACCCTTTCTTTCTAAAACTATCTGCTGAAATTGTTGCCACCCCTATCACTAGCCTCTTCAACCTCTCTTTCGTGTCGTCTGAGATTCCCAAAGATTGGAAAGCAGCTGCGGTTATCCCCCTCTTCAAAGGGGGGGACACTCTTGACCCAAACAGCTACAGACCCATATCTATCCTACCCTGCCTTTCTAAGGTCTTCGAAAGCCAAGTTAACAAACAGATTACCGACCATTTCGAATCCCACCATACCTTCTCCGCTATGCAATCTGGTTTCAGAGCTGGTCATGGGTGCACCTCAGCCACGCTCAAGGTCATAAACGATATCGTAACCGCCATCGATAGGAAACAATACTGTGCAGCTGTATTTATTGACCTGGCCAAGGCTTTTGACTCTGTCAATCACCGTATTCTTATCGGCAGACTCGACAGCCTTGGTTTCTCTAATGATTGCCTCGCCTGGTTCACCAACTACTTCTCTGATAGAGTTCAGTGTGTCAAATCGGAGGGTCTGTTGTCCGGGCCTCTGGCAGTCTCTATGGGGGTGCCACAGGGTTCAATTCTTGGACCGACTCTCTTCTCTGTATACATCAATGATGTCGCTCTTGCTGCTGGTGAGTCTCTGATCCACCTCTACGCAGATGACACTATTCTGTATACTTCTGGCCCTTCTTTTGACACTGTGTTAACAACCCTCCAGGCGAGCTTCAATGCCATACAACTCTCCTTCCGTGGCCTCCAATTGCTCTTAAATACAAGTAAAACTAAATGCATGCTCTTCAACCGATCGCTGCCTGCACCTGCCCGCCTGTCCAACATCACTACTCTAGACGGCTTTGACTTAGAATATGTGGACAACTACAAATACCTAGGTGTCTGGTTAGACTGTAAACTCTCCTTCCAGACTCACATCAAACATCTCCAATCCAAAGTTAAATCTAGAATTAGCTTCCTATTCCGCAACAAAGCATCCTTCACTCATGCTGCCAAACATACCCTTGTAAAACTGACCATCCTACCAATCCTCGACTTCGGTGATGTAATTTACAAAATAGCCTCCAATACCCTACTCAATAAATTGGATGCAGTCTACCACAGTGCCATCCGTTTTGTCACCAAAGCCCCTTACACTACCCACCACTGCGACCTGTACACTCTCGTTGGCTGGCCCTCGCTTCATACTCGTCGCCAAACCCACTGGCTCCAGGTCATCTACAAGACCCTGCTCGGTAAAGTCCCCCCTTATCTCAGCTCGCTGGTCACCATAGCAGCACCTACCTGTAGCACGCGCTCCAGCAGGTATATCTCTCTGGTCACCCCCAAAACCAATTCCTCCTTTGGCCGCCTCTCCTTCCAGTTCTCTGCTGCCAATGACTGGAACAAACTACAAAAATCTCTGAAACTGGAAACACTTATCTCCCTCACTAGCTTTAAGCACCAGCTGTCAGAGCAGCTCATAGATTACTGCACCTGTACATAGCCCATCTATAATTTAGCCCAAACAACTACCTCTTTACCTACTGTATTCATTTATTTATTTTTGCTCCTTTGCACCCCATTATCTCTATCTCTACTTTGCACTTTCTTCCACTGCAAACCAACCATTCCAGTGTTTTTTTTTACTTGCTATATTGTATTTACTTCGCCACCATGGCCTTTTTATATTTTTATTTATTTTTATATATATTTTGTTTGCCTTCACCTCCCTTATCTCACCTCACTTGCTCACATTGTATATAGACTTATTTTTCACTGTATTATTGACTGTATGTTTGTTTTACTCCATGTGTAACTATGTGTTGTTGTATGTATCGAACTGCTTTGCTTTATCTTGGCCAGGTCGCAATTGTAAATGAGAACGTGTTCTCAATTTGCCTACCTGGTTAAATAAAGGTGAAATAAAATAAATAAATAAATAAAATGCTAATATAGCGCTACATTTTGTTTTCGCTGTAAAACATTTAATAAATCGGAAATATTGTCTGGAATCACAAGAATTCTGTTTTTCAATTGCTGCACAGTATGTATTTCTCAGATATGTTTTATGAGGAGTAATTAGGTATTTGATGTTGGTGTCTGTAAATGTTATGGCTGCTTTCGGTGCAATTTCTGATTGTAGCTGAAATGTAATTTATGATTTATACCATAAATATGCACATTTTTCAAAAAAAACATATGCTATACAATAAATATGTTATCAGACTGTCATCTTATGAAGTTGTTTCTTGGTTAGTGGCTATATATATCTTTATTTGGTCGAATTAGTGATAGCTGGTGATGGAGGTAAAAACTGATGGTGTTAGAAAGTGGTGTCTTTTGCTAACGTGGTTAGCTAATAGATTTACATATTTTGTCTTCCCTGTAAAACATTTTAAAAATCGGACATGTTGGCTTGATTCACAAGATGTCTACCTTTCATATGCTGTATTGGACTTGTTAATGTGTGAAAGTTAAATATTTTTAAAAAATAGCTTTTGAATTGCGCGCCCTGCACTTGAGCTGGATGTTGTCATAAGTGTACCGGTGTCGGGCTGCACCCCAAACAGGTTAAACTTCCTGACTGATGTCTTGAGATGTTGCTTCAATATATCCACATAATTTTACATCCTCATGATTTATCTATTTTGTGAAGTGCACCAGTCCCTCCTGCAGCATAGCACCCCCACAACATGATGCTGCAACCCCCGTGCTTCACGGTTGGGATGGTGTTCTTCGGCTTGCAAGCATCCCCTTTTTTCCTCCAAACATAACGATGGTCATTATGGCCAAACAGTTCTATTGTTGTTTCATCAGACCAGAGGACATTTCTCCAAAAAGTATGATCTTTGTCCCCATGTGCAGTTGCAAACTGTATTCTGGCTTTTTTATGGCGGTTCTGGAACAGTGGCTTCTTCCTTGCTGAGCGGCCTTTCGGGTTATGTCGATATAGGACTCGTTTTACTGTGGATATAGATACTTTTGTACCGGTGTCCTCCAGCATCTTCACAAGGTCCTTTGCTGTTCTGGGATTGATTTTCACTTTTCGCAACAAAGTACGTTCATCTCTAGGAGACAGAACGCGTCTCCTTCCTGAGCGGTGTGACATGTGTGGTCCCATGGTGTTTATACTTGCGTACTATGGTTTGTACATATGAACGTGGTACCTTCAGGTGTTTGGAAATTGCTCCCAAGGTTGAACCAGACTTGTGGAGGTCTACAAAAAAAATTCTGAGGTCTGCCTGATTTCATTTTATTTTCACATGAGGTCAAGCAAAGAGGCACTGAGTTTGAAGATAGACCTTGAAATACATCAACAGGTGCACCTCCAATTGACTCAAATGATGTTAATTAGCCTATCAGAAGCTTCTAAAGCCATGACATCATTTTCTGGAATTTTCCAAGCTGTTTAAAGGCACAGTGAACTTAGTGTATGTAAACTTCTGTCCCACTGGAATTGATACAGGGAATTAAGTGAAATAATCTTTCTGTAAACAATTGTTGGGAAAATTACTTGTCATGCACAAAGTAGATGTCCTAACCGACCTGCCAAAAATATAGTTTGTTAACAAGAATTTTGTGGAGTGGTTGAAAAACGAGTTTTAATGACTCCAACCTAAGTGTATGTAATCTTCAACTATATATGTGTATTTTTCAAGGGAGTATTATACACTTGTGTGAATTAGAAAAGTTTTTTTGCATATCCCAACTCACCGCGACACCCTAGGAGAGTGAAATCACGGCCATGGTCAGCATTTATCAACGGCGAACTTGGAGCATTTATGGTTAAATGCTTTGCTCAAGGGCACATCGACAGATTTCTCATCTTGTCGGCTTGGGGTTTGAAACTAGCAACTTTTAGGCTACTGGCCCAACGCTCTAACCACTAGGCAACTTACAGCCTGTAAGAGCTTATGCTTTGACTAAAATGTCAATGTAAACAATTAACTGCTGGGTGCGCTCAAAAGCAGACATACTACTTATCAATCCGAAATGAGAAAAGACAGAATCGTAAAAACAATCCCACAATTATGACACATTATTTATTTACAACATATCAAATCACAAACAGTAATAGTTTCCCTAGAGTGCGTGGATAATGGTGCGACTCTTGAGCTGTTCAACGTACTCCTTGGCCTGGTCAAAGCCAGTCTTCTGCTCTGCCTTCGGTGGAAGCCCCTCCACCAGCTTGACAAAGTAGTGGCAGTGCACTTTATCCATGATCCCAAACATTCCTCTGCCATGGTAACGGATACGTTTCAGGTACTTCCCTTTGTTGGAGAATGATTCCGCTGAAGAGAGGAAGAAGGGGATAAAAAGTGCGTGAAAGAGTGTGTGTGTGACAGACGTATAGAACACAATGACAAATTTCTCATTCTGGAATTGCATTTGAATGTCATACACATCAGAATAAAGATATATTTCTGTTTCCATTTGTTTATCTATAATAACCTCTGAATACATTTGCATAAATCATACCCAGCCTCTGAAGTGAAGAAAAGCATGTATTTTCAGGCATCTAAAGTTACATCCCTATTGTGATTTTTTAATACATTTCCATTGCTTTTTCCATTTGAAACAGTCAGGACGTGATTAGAATGCACCATACACCCTTTGATGATCACCATCACTTTATTCTAACCTTGTTAAAACAATTTACATTCAGGAATTCAATCATGCTATTTAGGGCACGCATGGTCAATTTCTGTCATACATTTTATTGTGAGAGGATTCTAACAAGATGTTATGTGTATGAAGTTGTGTATTAGAGACTATCTGCACCTTAAAGATTATTTGCACTGACTAGTATCCACACATCCCACACACAAACACAAACACTCAGTCAACAATGCTGTTCTATGATATACCATTTATTCTACTATGTGACCGAGACACTGCCCACATATTTGTAAATACAGTCTATTATTACTATGCATACTACCTCTATTACTTATTATTTTTTACCTGACTATATTATTAATATTGATTAACGTACTGCATTAAGGGAGCTAGCACACAAGCATTTTCCTGCGCCTTTTATACCTGCTGTGAACTGTGTGTGAGACAAATACAATTTGATGTGTAAGATTTCAAGAAGATGTACGACAGTTGACACTTACCAACATATAAATTGGACTTGTATTCCACATTGTGATTCCTGACTGCCATCTCCTGGGCTTCCAAGAGAACCTTAGAAATACAACAACGTATCACATCATGAAAGGAAGACAGCGGCCAAACACTGACAAGTCATACTGACAAAATATACTCGTAGAACTACTGAACATGAGCACATCACAGACAGGTCACCCGTGATACAAATCAGTATTCGACATCCATCCATGTCTGAGGACAACGGGAGATGACGTGGAAACAAGGCCACTAGGGGCAACAGTGAGCGCTGTTACCTTCAAGTAGGTTTTGGTTTTGCTAGGGCGTTGTTGACGGGGATGGCAGATGGGCGCAAGCATCTGCCCCTGGTTCAAAAGGTAAGCATCTGCCTCTGGTTCAAAAGGTTGCATGTTCAAAATTCTGTGATAAAAAGTTGTTTTTGATATTCTTGTTTTAAGCCTAGGTATCAAAGCCTAGGTATCAAATGGTTTGAGAAACATGAATGGATGTCTAATTCTGATTTGAGTCAGCTTGTTGCATCACAAGCCTAAAGCAAATGTTGCATTGTTTCCCAAAACTAGCTAAAGCATGCTGTAGAAAGCCAAGGATAAAACATACCTCTTTCATGATCTTTGCCCCCTTTTTGTCATTGAACTCAAGCTGTGCAATGGCCTCGTCAATAGTCATTCCTCTGATCTGGTGGAGGAATACAGAAGAGGAAGTCAACCAATAGTAGACGCATAAAAAAATGGCAGGCCCCATGCACTTATCACAAATGCCTTGTTAGCCAAGTTCGCGTTATTGTACATTGCTCTCCGTTACTATTTTTGTATTATCGTCAGCACAGTATACATGATCCCAATTTTACCTCCAAGACACTGCCGATTAGAAAAACTAAAGAGTAGATTGTGCTGATTTACTGGTGCATTGAACCATGTTGCACGCTATAGTTTAAAAACTGATTGTTTTAGCACTATGTCATATCTAAATTGACATCTTTATGCACCTTTGGCATAATACTTTATCATTTTTTAAATGGTTCAATGCACCTGTTTCCATCTCAATACCAAATCATCTGATTAACAATTATGTATGTTTTAAATTAAAATGGCACAAAAATAAATTGTTCTCATCAAAGAGCAATTTCTCAAGAATCAATTTTGGTAGGACTGTCGGAGTGGTCTGAGTTGGGAGGGGAAACGGAAAACTAGCCGTTATGGGCAGAGAGATTTGAAACTCTTTCTTATTGTTCTATTAACTAATTTACCGTGAGATCACCATGCAGGCTGAAATTTCAGACTGTCTTTTCAAAAAGAGCATTTTCACTTTCACAATATTACGCCAACCTCAGTGTAGAAATATATATAAAACACAGGAAAATGATTACTCAAAATAGCATACATAAAAAGGACACAACCTACAAGTAAGGCTGTCAGCCTTACATTATATTGTTTTATGACAACCAATCTATGGGACAGGCACAAGGCAGGCACTGGACAACAACCCACTAGGGAAGTGAAAGCAGGGAAGGCCATAGCTGTGTATACGACGATGCTATCCCTCTTGGACAACACCGTAGCGTAAAAACCCATCACATGTGCGTCACGAATCTTGAATAAAATTCTATTTGAAATTACTTGACGTTTTTGCAGGGCGTTGGACTTTAGAGCCTACCATTGGGAATTTGAGCCAAAATATCCACAGGAAAGCATTATTCAAGGCTATTAACCCCACCCACCAAAAAAATGAAAAGCCGATAAATAAAATTGCCAGCCAAATTGACCGGGAGAAAAAAATATATATATCCAATTGCAAAATAACTTTTTATTCATTGATGGAAAGACCAGTCCACGGAAATACATATGGCCGTAATGCTTATCGGTCTATAGCTTAATTAGCATAATTGTGGAATTAAATTGCCGCATGTGTATTTACGTCAGGCATGCATTTTATTTATCACACGCACAGCATACAGACAGAGCCAATTTTGAGCAAAATATCACCTCAGACAACACTAGAGCTGCTGCAGCGCTTCAGCCCATTGCAGCTGGAGTGCAACATGTGCTTTTATAAGACCAGTCATTGTGCAATATTTCTAAAATGCAATTGTGTGTTAAACTTGGATGGCCACAATTAAAAAGAGTTACCATTTTTTTTTAAATTAAAATTGGAAGTGCCACTCTCATTAGACATTCAAGTGCATAGGGAACAGTAGACAAGCTTTAAGAGATGCCCAGTAATGTCCTCCATATATAGCACATTTGGGAAAGTATTCAGACCCCTTCCCCTTTTCCACATTTTGTTACAGCCGAACTCTAAAATGGATTAAATAAAACATTCTCAATCTATACACAATACTTCATGACAAAGAGAACTGTAAGAATCATTTGCAAATGTATTAAAAATAAAAAACAGAAATACCTTAAGTGTTCAGACCCTTTGCTATGAGATTTGAAATTGAGCTCAGGTGCATCCTGTTTCCATTGATCATCCTTCTACAACTTGATTGCAGCATTGGAGGTCCCCAAGAACATAGTGGCCTCCATCATTCTTAAATAGAAGAAGTTTGGAACCAACAAGACTCTTCCTAGAGCTGGCCGCCAGGTGAAACTGCGCAATCAAGGGAGAAGGGCCTTGGTCGGGAAGGTGACCAAGAACCCGATGGCCACTGACAGAGCTCCAAAGTTTCTCTGTGGAGATGGGAGAACCTTCCAGAAGGACAACTATCTCTGCAGCACTCCACCAATCAGGCCTTTTATGGTAAAGAGGATAGATGGAAGTCACTCAGTAAAAGGAACATGACAGCCCGCTTCGAATTTGCCAAAAGGCACCTAAAGGACTCTCCGATCATGAGAAACAACATTCTCTGGTCTGATGAAACCAACATTGAACTCTTTAGCCTGAATAAGCATCACATCTGGAAGAAACCTGGCACCATCCCTACGGTGAAGCATGGTGGTGGCAGCATCATGCTGTGGGGATGTTTTTCAGTGTGTTTTAGTCAGGTTTGAGGGAAAGATGAACGGAGCAAAGTACAGAGATTCATGAAAACCTGCTCAGGACCTCAGACTGAACAACGACCCTAAGCACACAGCCAAGACAACGCAGGATTGGTATCGGGACAAGTTTCTGAATGTCCTTGAGTGGCCCAGCCAGAGCCCGGACTTGAACATGATCGAACATCTCTGGAGACCTGAAAATAGCTGTGCAGCAACGCTCCCCATAAAACCTGACAGAGCTTGAGGATCTGCAGAGAAGAATGGGATAAAATATTTAAAAAATCCTCAAAAACAGGTGTCCAAGCTTGTAGCGTCATACCCAAGAAGACTCTTGGCTGTAGTCACGGCCAAAAGGTACTTTAACAAAGTACTGAGTAAAGGGTCTGAATACTTATGCAAGTGGTTTTTATAAATTACTGTTTCATGATTACTGATCAATTCACGTATACATTTATAATTAGGAGGTTATCTGTTTTAAAACCTTTTTATTTTTGTAATTATGTATTGGATTGTCTTTTTGTGGCTTCCAACCACACTTGCACACAATTTCTTTGTATTATATGTATTGCTGTCCATCACTTGATTTCTTTGGTTCAAATAAACTTGAAATGACCAGAAGCCAAAGGCACAATCCTAGTCATATTAGCAACACATCCTAGTTGTTGCATCTTTAGATTTCCGCTCTTTCAAAGTTCTTAGCCGAGATTTTCATCTCTGTTACATATGGAACCACATCAGTTATGCTGTTTAGAAAGGTTTTTCCACGAATTGCATTTTTGCAAATGTTTAAAAATGTTTTATCGGATGCTTCATTAAACAGAGTTGCATGTTGAAAATACAACCTAAACAGGACCTTCAAATCAAATGTTTTGCATGGGTGGAGTTTGGCTTGCCTGGTGACATTAGACAGTATAAGTTAATATAGCCCAATAAAGAGTTCCAAACCCCTCTGCCAATAACAGCTTGTTTTCAGATTACATATCCCTCCCCAGTCAGACAACTCCCAGACAGTCATAGCTAAATTATTGCTTGAAAAGTTATTTTTTTAAATTATTTTAATGGAAAACTATTACAGTAAGGTCCTTAACTGAAATTAGAGAACTTATTTGATAGAGAAAACGGCTGCATTGGGCCTTTAAACAGACTTTTCAAACGTGGGTCTGCTGCATATGCCTGAAATTACATCCTCTCTGCTCCACCTCATGTCATAATAAAAGTCCTGCATGTGTGCAATCACATTGAATTAAATTGATTGGTGCATACGTGTCAAAAAAAAAAAAAAAATGGCGATGCTCTCCTTTACAAGACCTTAGTAAACCAGGGATCTCTTTACAAAAGGCAAAAGCCCTTGCACAGAAAAGAGTGAGGAGGAGAGCCATGGTGAACTCGTTATGTTTCCAAGAGGGACAAGAAGATTACGTAAAGAAAGTACATTTATGAGACTTTGAATGTAGCATCTAAAGAGTGAGAATACCCAGTAAAATCTGTTATGTCTAGCGCTATCTGGAAGGTGTTCAACATGTTGCTTTTACATTCAAACCTTTAGACACTCACCATATTTGCTAGATACCACATCTTGTCCTTGCTGTACTTGATTTGCCTCCTGCAGTGGTGCACCTCCTGTGAAATAAATATATTGGTCTATATTTAGTATATCGCAACAACTGAAAACCACTTAGTTAAAAATAAAATGGTCAGATATGGAATGATTTCCATGGGAATACATGTTTTATTTAACCATAACTACTGTATGTATCACTTGGTTGTTGGAACTCACTGCAGGTCTTCGTGCTTCATCAGGCTGCTGTGGTGGGAACATTTGCAGGTTCTTCCTGTCCCAGTTCTTGTTGACATCTAATGCGGCGCTGGTGTGGATGCAGGAGACCCTCTGGGTTGTACCAAAGGCAAATAGCCTGGATAGAGAAGAGAACTTCGCTAAGAAGCTAACGTTAGCTAGCTAACGTTAAATAAGTTATAGACAGAAAGATGCACAATAAAATCTGGCAAATACTTGTAATAGGTACACTTATGGAAGTTGTAAGCACATGTATAACTTCACTGCTTGATTTGTCCTTTACTGAAATTACAGCACTGTTAGCTCGTGTGCTGGTTCTCCTTACCTTGAGCGTATCTGCCCAGCAACACTCCTGAGTAGTGTGAACCCTATGAAAACATAACCCATGTTTAGTTCATTCTAAACCACACTTTAGAAGACGTAGAGAATGAAATAGACACTGGCATTTCAAGTACAATACTATTAAACTTACCACCGCCTACGATTACGGAGGTCGCCATGTTGAATGTATGACGTCGTCCACACGTTCTGCTTTACGGCAAGTGCACAGTCTCGCCAAAGAGACTGTCGTCGCTACTTACCACAAACACACATTCATAAACCCCGCCTATTTCTAAAATGTATTTTCTTAAAATCTGATTTTAAACCTAACCTTAACACACTGCTAACCTTATGCCTAACCATAACTTTAAATTACAACTAAAAAGCAATTTTCAGTTTTTTATAATTTTTTGGTCAAGGTAACTAGTGGAAACGCAAAGATATTGGTGCTCCTTCTCAGGGCTCCGTCGCCTATCTTCTTGAAATTTGTATTGGCAGATCGCAACCAACTAAAAGGTACATACACCGTCATCTACTGTACTGGGGTGCGTTGCCGGTCACGGCCTCCCTATTAATATATGTATCTTATTTAGCCCTATGTTTCCGCCTACTGTTCTGGAGTATAAATTCATTACACTTTATGACACAAAAAGGGAAGGTACAAAGGACTGGAAAAGGAAGCAAAATTGCACCTACCAACACCCGTTAAAACCTCGCCACTAACACACCTTGTAACTCTTCTGCAGTAAAATCTCATACACCCAAGTATTTCTCTATAGCTACCACCACAACATCGACTTTCTATTATTTCAGTTCCATTTCTGCGGTACAGTTGATAACCATGGCTATGAACGCTCAAAAAACAACCTTACTGGCCCACGTTATTCCTATCACTCTATTAGCCCGGCTTACTCACAGGGAGCCTTGGCCTGGTGAGAGAGGAAATGTTCTATGCCAGACGAAATTTCACATCATTAGCTCATTGTAATGGATGTATCCCACAAAAATCACTAAAAAACAGCTTAAACAAACGCAAAACTACGTTGCTGTTATTCTGGCTGCACTGTTTGACTTGACAGTGTTAGCCAAAGTTGGCTAACTAGCAAGCAAGGGATAAGAACGTTGCCAGCCAACATGGCAACAGAACATTTAGATCGAATGACTGGATCGAGTCCATAGATGTATAACGAAAGACTCTGGCTATCTATTCCGATTTTAGAGCACTCTCATCTGAGTGTGCCAGAGCGCATAATATCTGATGAATTTCCGAACGCTCAACACCCATTGAATATGGCCAGTGCCAGTAAACGTTGGGCAAAAACAGTGTAATTCAATTGTTGCCAGCATTACAGTTATAGTCACCAACGCGCTGGATAACATGAACATTTGATTCCATTCCAGCCATTACAATGAGTCCATCCTCCTATAGCGCCTCCCACCAGCCTCCTCTGGTGAGCCCACTATAAGTAAGAAGGGGAAACCGTAATTAAACAACAGGAGGTCAAAACCTGAGAATTCTACCTGGTGTTGATAGTGTTAGTGTATATTTTCCAAACTGTTGGAAGGAGAGACAAGGAAGATGTGTCTATCCTTGGCATCAGATGAACACATCATCCACATCTCTCCCTTCACCAGCTGGTTTTGAAGCATGAGTAAGTGAGGTATTGCTGCCTCTGCAGGAGAAGGAGAGACAGGGATGATATGTCTAATCTCTGTGTTGAATAAAAAATTTATGGGAGCTAGGAAAGGAAAGAATGCTAGAAAAGGAAGATAGGGAAGGAGGAAAGAGACCTACGAAAGGAAGTAAGTAGGAATAGAAGATATTTCTGAACATGTCTGCATTAATGTGGATGCTATGATTATGGATAATCATTAATGAATTGCGAATGATAAAAAGTGAGAAAGTTACAGAGGAACTAAGATCCTACCCCCCACAAAAATGCAAATCTCCCCTGGTATTAGTAATGATGAGAGGTTAGCATGTCTCTAACTTTCTTACTCATCATTATTCATTATTTTTCTTAATCATGGCATTATCATAATTCATTTTGAAGTGTTCAAAAACGTCTTACTGTATCTACTCACTTAGAAAGAAAATTACTCCAGTCATCATTCAGCATTCAGTTTCTGTAGGTCGTTATCAATAAAACGTCACAATAAGTTGCAGAGCGTTCGATTTGCCTGCTGGGCGGCAAGGAGACCCCCAGCTCTGCTAAAACCATTGACATCTAACTGCGTGTTGTTTTCAAGGGATTGTTGAATAAATCTGAACTATTTGGTTGTAATAACCTCTTGAAGAGCATAGTCAGAACTACAAATTTCAGATTATTCCATGCAAAACAATTGCGCACTTTAGGTCTATCATCAGAGTTATACAGCAAGTTACTGCATGCTTTCCATGATGAGTAAACATCAATTGATCATGTAATTTCAGATACGTGAGGGTAGCCTCACGATATCTCTCAATATTGACCACCATTCATTGGGTATTTTAGTGAGATACAATTAAAGTGAACTATACCTGACAAGTATGACCCAGGTAGCGCTGAACGTTCCTGTAACGTTCCCTAAAGGTTCTCCTTTGGTTCTTAGAGAAATTTATTTCACAGAACGTTCTCGGAATGTTGTGGGAAAGTGATTTCTCTAAGAACCAAAGGAGAAGCTTTAGGAAATGGTTCTATTTTGGTAAGGTAGAAACACATTGTTCTAAGAACGTTCAAATTACCTCATAAAAACATATGTTTTTGGTGAATTAGAACTTTTACGTAACATTCCCCTGTGGTTCCTGTTTGTTTGTTGGAAGGAAAAAAGTTATAGGAACATTGCATATCTAAGGGCCATATTGGATCATACTGCCTAAAGAGGAGATAATGTGTGTGTGGAGGTGAGTGCACATAATTTTGTAAATAGTTAACTGCCCCCCCCCCCAAAAAAAACATCTCGTTTACAATTTATTTACAAGATAACTGGTCATGTGACACCTTAACCATAACAACTGTTGACAGTTGGGGAAATAGCTGCTAGGCAGTTTAGCTTGTTTCAAGTACTGCTAATATTACTATTTTCATAGGTAAGGAGTCAGAGAAACATAAAACTACACTACGTGTTTATATGAACATGTTAGGGGGTAGCATAGTTATTCTTGAGCGTGTTGTGTATGCAGAATTTTTTTTTAGCCGTACATTAGCTAGCTTAGCTAGCATGTTCTCCAGCTGCATTGGCGGCTACCTAGGTCTGACCATAAAAACAATTTTAAAAACTTGTTGCTTCCATGGAGAGTGACAAAGGTCTGATAACCCTCTTGCTATGTCATAACTTGGGTTATAATTTTGGGGTATTTTGAAACGGATGGCGATAGATTTGATTTGTTGAATGACTCAGCTACTTGGCTAGTACCTGATGGTAACCAAGTCACATGAACCGTCATGTAAATAAGGAAGTGAATTTAATGAAATAGTTGCCTTCCAGAGAGACATCAGAGATTGTAACATTCTCTGTTTCACGGAAACATGGCTCTCTCGGGATATGTTGTCGGAATTGGTTCAGCCACCGGGCTTCTCCATGCATCGCACCGACAGAGTTAAACACCTCTCTGGGAAGAGGAAGGGCAGGGGTGTATGCTTCATGATTAACGACTCATGGTGTAATCATAACAACATACAGGAACTCAAGCTCACCCGACCTAGGTTTCCTTACAATCAAATGCCGGCCATTTTACTTAACAAGAGAATTCTCATCAGTTATAGTCACAGCTGTGTACATCCCCCCTCAAGCAGACACCAAGATGGCCATCAAGGAACTTCACTGGACTACATGCAAACTGGAAGACATATCCTGAAGCTGCATTTATTATAGCTGGGGATTTCAACAAAGCACATTTGAGAACAAGGCTACCTAAAATCTACCAGCATATTGATTGCGCTACGCACATGGGCAAAATCCTCAACCAACGCTACTCTAACTTCCGCAATGCATACAAAGCCTTCCCCCGCCCTCCCTTCGGCAAATCCGACTAGGACGCCATCTTGCTCCTATCGTCTTATAGACAGAAACTCAAACAGGATGTACCAGTGACGAGAACCATTCAACGCTGGTCCGATCAATAAAACCTACCCTAACCAGAAACCGTGGATGGATGGCGGCATTCGCACAAAATTGAAAGCGCGATCCACCAGATTTAACCATGGAAAGAGGTCTGGGAATATGGCTGAATATTAACAGTGTAGTTATTTCCTCCGCAGGCAATCAAACAAGCAAAATGCCACTACAGGGACAAGGTGGAGTCGCAATTCAATGGCTCAGACACGAGACGTATGTGGCAGGGTCTACAGGAAATCAAGGACTACAAAAAGAAAACCAGCTACGTCACGGACACTGACATCACGCTTCCAGACAAACGAAACACCTTCTTTGCCTGGTTTAAGGATAATACAGTGCCACCATCGCGGCCTGCTAACGAGGACTGTGCCCCCCCCTTCTCCGTGGCTAACTTGAGAAAACAATTTAAACATGTTAACCCTCGCAAGGCTGCTGGCCCAGACGGCATCCCTAGCCGCATCCCGAGAGCATGCATGCGCAGACCGCTTGGCTGGTGTGTTTACGGACATATTCAATCGCTTCCTATCCAAGTCTGTTGTCCCCACACGCTGCAAGTTGGCTACCATTGTTCCTGTACCCAAGAAGGCAAAGATAACTGAACTAAAGGACTACCGTCCCGTAGCACTCACTTCTGAAGTGTTTTAAGAGACTAGTTAAGGATCATATCACCTCCACCTTACCGGCCACCCTAGACCCACTTCAGTTTGCATACCACCCCAAAATGTCCACAGACGACGCAATCGCCATCACACTGCACACTGCCCTATCCCATCTGGACAAAATTAATACCTATGTAAGAATGCTGTTCATTGGCTACAGCTCAGCATTCAACACCATACTACCCTCCAAGCTCATCATCAAGCTGGAGGCCCTAGGTCTCCACCCCGCTTGTGCAATTGGGTCCTGGACTTTCTGATGGGCCGCTCCCCCAGGTGGTGAAGGTAGGAAACAACATCTCCACTTCGCTGACCCTCAACACTGGGGCCACACAAGGGTGCCTGCTCAGCCCACTCCTGTACTCCCTGTTCACCCACGATTGCGTGGCCATGCACGCCTCCAACTCAATCATCAAGTTTGCAGATGACACAACAGTAGTGGGCTTGATTACCAACAACAACGAGACGGCCTACAGGAGGAAGTGAGGGCACTCGGAGTGTGGTGTCAGGAAAACAACCTCTCACTCAACATCAACAAAACAAAGCAGATGATTGTGGACTTCAGGAAACTGCACATCAGCGACGCTCAAGATCCTAAACAATATCATAACCGCCATCGATAAAAGACAGTAATGTGCAGCTGTCTTCATCGACCTGGCCAAGGCTTTCGACTCTGTCAATCACCTCATTCTTATCGGCAGACTCAATAGCCTTGGCTTCTCAAATGACTGCCTCGTCTGGTTCACCAACTACTTCTCAGATAGAGTTCAGTGTGTCAAATTGGAGGGCCTGTTGTTCGAAACTCTGGCAGTCTCTATGGGGGTACCACAAAGTTAAATTCTCGGGCCGACTCTTTTATCTGTATATATCAATGATGTCGCTCTTGCTGCGGGTGATTCTCTTATCCACCTCTACGCAGACGACACCATTCTGTATACATCTGGCCCTTCTTTGGACACTGTGTGAACAAACCTCCAAACAAGCTTCAACGCCATACAACACTCCTTCCGTGGCCTCCAACTGCTTTCAAATGCTAGTAAAACTAAGTGCATGCTCTTCAATCGATTTCTGTCCGCAACCTCCCGCCCGACTAGCATCACTACTATGGACGAATCTGACCTAGAATATGTGGACAACTACAAATACCTAGGTGTCTTGTTAGACTGTAAACTCTCCTTCCAGACTCACATTAAGCATCTCCAATCCAAAATTAAATCTAGAATTGCCTTCCTATTTTGCAACAAAGCCTCCTTCACTCATGCTGCCAAACATACCCTCGTAAAACTTACTATCCTACCGATCCTTGACTTCGGCGATGTCATTTACAAAATAGCCCCCAACACTCTACTCAGCAAACTGGATGTAGACTATCACAGTGCCATCTGTTTTGTCACCAAAGCCCCATATACTACCTACCACTGCGACTTGAATGCTCTCGTTGGCTGGCCCTCACTACATATCTGTCGCCAAAGCCACTGGCTCCAGGTCATCTATAAGTCTTTGCTAGGTAAAGCCCCGCCTTATCTCAGCTCACTGGTCACCATAGCAACACCAACCCATAGCACACGCTCCAGCAGGTATATTGTACTGGTCATCCCCAAAGCCAACACTTCCTTTGGCCGCCTTTCCTTCCAGTTCTCTGCTGCCAATGACTGGAACGAATTGCAACTTTAAGCATCAGCTGTCAGAGCAGCTTACCGATCACTGTACTTGTACACAGCCAATCTGTAAAAAGCACAACCAACCATCCCAGTATCTATACTTGCACATCATCATCTGCACATCTATCACTCCAGTATTAAATCTAAATTGTAATTATTTTGCCTCTATGGCCTATTTATTGCCTACCTCTCTACTCTTCTACATTTGCACACACTGTACATAGATTTTTCTATTTTAATTTTCTAATGTGTTATTGATGGTACGTTTGTTTATGTGTAACTCTGTGTTGTTGTTTTTGTCGCACTGCTTTGCTTTATCTTGGCCAGGTCGCAGTTGTAAATGAGAACTTGTTCTCAACTGGCCTACCTGGTTAAATACAGGTGAAATAAAAATAAATGAATAAAAAATTAAAACAGCAGAGGGTGCACACTCCTATCCACATCGAAGGGAAAGCAGTGGAGAAGGTGGAAAGTTTTAAGTTCCTCAGCGTACACATCACAGACAAACTGACATGATCCACCCACACAGACAGTATGGTGAAGAAGGCGCAAAAGCGCCTCTTCAACCTCAGGAGGCTGAAGAAATTTGTCTCGTCACCAAAAAACCCTGACAAACCTTTACAGATGCACAATCAAGAGCATCCTGTCGGGCTGTATCACAGCCTGGTACGGCAACTGCACCGCCCTCAAATACAAGGCTCTCCAGGGGGTGGTACGATCTGCACAATGCATCACCGGGGGCACAGTACCTGCCCTTCATGACACCTACAGCACCCGATGTCACAGGAAGGCCAAAAAGATCATCAAGAACGTCAACCAAACGAGCCACTGCCTGTTCACACCGCTACCATCCAGATGGTGAGGTCAGTACAGGTGCATCAAAGCTGGGACCAAGAGACTGAAAAACAGCTTCTATCTCAAGACCATCAGACTACTAAAAAGCAATCACTAACTCAGAGAGGCTGCTGCCTACATTGAGACCCAATCACTGGCCACTTTAATAAATGGATCACAAGACACTTTATACAATGCCACTCTAAATAATACAATTTTTATGTTTACATATCTTACATTACTCATATCACATGAACAGTTGAAGTCGTAAGTTTACATACACTTAGGTTGGAGTCATTAAAACTCGTTTTTCAACCACTCCACCAATTTCTTGTTAACAAACTATAGTTTTGGCAAGTCGGTTAGGACATCTACTTTGTGCATTACACAAGTAATATTTCCAACAATTGTTTACAGACAGATTATTTCACTGTATCACAATTCCAGTGGGTCAGAAGTGTACATACACTAAGTTGACTGTGCCTTTAAACAGCTTGGAAAATTCCAGAAAATTATGTCATGGCTTTAGAAGCTTCTGACATCATTTGAGTCAATTGGAGGTGCACCTGTGGATGTATTTCAAGGCCTACCTTCAAACTCAGTGCCTCTTTGTTTGACATCATGGGAAAATCAAAAGAAATCAGCCAAGACCTCAGAAAAAAACATTGTAGACCTCCACAAGTCTGGTTCATCCTTGGGAGCAATTTCCAAACGCCTGAAGGTACCACAATCATCTGTACAAACCATAGTACGCAAGTATAAACACCATGGTACCATGCAGCCATCATATCGCTCAGGAAGGAGATGTGTTCTGTCTCCTAGAGATGAGCGTACTTTGGTGCGAAAAGTGCAAATCAATCCCAGAACAACTGGACCTTGTGGACCTTGTGAAGATGTTGGAGGAAACCGGTACAAAAGTATCTATATCCACAGTAAAACGAGTCCTACATCGACATAACCTGAAAGGCCGCTTGTCAGGACCCGGTGCGAGAAACAGTCACTAAATCGGCAGAACCCAGAAGATGAGGCAGACACAGCAGTACTAGAGATGGTGGTTTAATAAAAAATAGATATCTTCCAAAATACAAAGAAAATCCACAAAGTGGTAAAAACAGCAAGGGAAAAACAAACCTCAAAAGACTAATCCAAAATACAAAAGAACAAAACCAGAGAACCTCTGGAAAATCCAACAAGAGAAAAATATATGTTCACAACAAGGCTTGGGCTGGGGCTGGGTGCTAACATACAAACACTGAGCAAGGAACTGAGGAACACACAGGGATTAAATACTAACAAGGGAACGACATACAGGTGCAAACAATAATTATAGCAAGGGCAAAAACAAAAGGTACAAAAAAGGTGCAATGGGGACATCTAGTGACAAAAAAACAGAACAGTCCTGGCCAAAACCTGACAGAATCCCCCTCCTAGGAACGGCTCCTGACGTTCCTACCAGCCTTCTCAGGGTGGAGGGCCCTGAACTGACGAATGAGGTCAGGGTCCAGTATGTCCTTGGCAGGAACCCAGGAGCGCTCCTCGGGACCGTAGCCTTCCCAGTCCACCAGATACTGCCAGGACCGCTGCACCCGGCGGGAGTCCAGTATCCGGTGGACGGTATAAGCCGACTGGCCTCCGATGACACGGGGTGGAGGGGGAGGTCTGCCTGCCGGAATAAGAGGAGAAAAAACAACAGGTTTTAATAAAGAAATGTGAAATGTGGGATTGATTTTAAGGGATCTGGGTAAGTGCAGGCGAAAAGTAACGGGATTGACTCTCCTGGCAATCTTAAAGGGTCCGATGAATCTCTGGGACAGCTTGCGAGACTCCACCCGTAGCGGTAAGTTTTTTGTTGAGAGCCATACTCTCTGGCCGGGGTACAGGGTAGGACCGGGACGGCGACGTCTGTTGGCTTGTCGTTGGTACTGCTGTGAGGAACGCAGAAGATTAAGACGGGCCTTCTTCCACGTAAGCCGACAGCGTCTGATGAACCTCGAGGCTGAAGGCACTCTGACTTCTGCCTCCTGGTCCGGGAACAATAGAGGAGCATAGCCAAACTGACACTCGTGCGGGGATATACCAGTGGAGGAGGAGCACAAGGTGTTGTGCGCGTACTCAGCCCAAACAATGAAGGATGACCATGTGGATGGGTTGTTGGAAACCATACATCTGAGGGTGGTTTCCAGCTCCTGATTCATCCTCTCAGTTTGGCCGTTGGACTCCGGATGGTACCCTGAAGATAAACTGGCCGTGGCCCCTATGAGTTGGCAGAAGGCCTTCCAAAACCTTGAGGCGAACTGGGAACCTCTGTCGGAAACCATATCTTGCGGGATGCCAAAGACTCGGAACACATGGTTAATCACCAACTCAGCTGTTTCCTTGGCAGAAGGTAATTTGGTCAAGGGAACAAACCTGGCCGCCTTAGAAAACCTGTCGATGATGACTAGGATCGTAGTATTACCATGGGACGGAGGAAGGCCAGTAATAAAGTCCAGCGAGATATGGGACCAGGGTCGGTGGGGAATAGATAAAGGGTGAAGGAGTCCTTGAGGGCGGAGGTGAGAAGATTTGCCCTGGCAGCACACGGAACAGGCCTTGACGAAAGTGGCAACGTCTTCTTTTATGGTGGGCCACCAGAACTTACGCTGGATGAACTCCAAGGTGCGACCTACGCCCGGGTGACAGGTGAGGCGAGAGGAGTGCCCCCACAGAAGGACTTGGGACCTTGCTGCCTTGGGAACAAACAACCGATTAGCAGGACCTCCTCCAGGGCCCGGTTCGATGGCTTGAGCTTGTTTCACGGTATCCTCCACTTGCCACGAGATCGGAGCCACGATCTTAGCGGCAGGAAGAACAGTCATGTCAGTATCTTCTCGAATGGCAGGAGAGTAGACTCGTGACAAGGCATCCGGTTTGAGATTCTTCGACCCGGGTCTATAGGTGAGAATAAACTGGAATCGGCTGAAGAAAAGAGACCATCGAGCTTGTCTGGAGTTCAACCGCTTCGCCTGCTGGATATACTCCAGATTTTTGTGGTCCGTAAGCACTTGAAACGGTTGAGAAGCCCCCTCGAGCCAGTGTCTCCATTCCTTCAATGCCATCTTAACCGCTAGGAGTTCACGATCCCCCACATCGTAATTCCTCTCGGCCGGGGTAAGCCGGTGAGAGAAGAAGGCGCAAGGATGAAGCCTCTTGTCTTCACCCCTCTGAGACAGGACAGCTCCAACACCAACCTCTGATGCGTCTACCTCCACCACAAAAGGTTCATCCGCCGTCGGTAGTGTCAGGATGGGAGCAGAGAGGATGCGCTGCTTGAGTCCTTGGAAGGCCGTCTCAGCTTCTCTTCCCCACAGAAACCTTGTGTTGCCACCCTTGGTTAAAGCTGAGAGAGGGGCTGCCACCGAGCTGAAGTTCTTGATGAACTTGCGGTAGAAGTTAGTGAAGCCCAGGAAACGCTGAACTTCCTTAACGGACTTGGGGGTGGGCCAATCTGCTACCGCCCCTACCTTCTTGGGGTCCATCTGGACTCGACCGGGTTCCACTACAAATCCCAGGAACTGTACTCGAGAGGAATGGAATTCACACTTTTCCGGCTTAACGTACAAATGGCTGTCTAGGAGGCGTTTGAGCACTTGTCTGACATGCTTAGTGTGTTCTTGAAGGGAGCTCGAAAAGATGAGGATGTCATCCAAGTAAACAAACACGAAAATGTTAAGCATATCCCTAAGCACATCGTTTATGAGCGCTTGGAACACAGCCGGGGCGTTGGTCAGGCCGAAGGGCATCACCAAGTATTCGTAGTGACCAGTAGGCGTGTTGAAAGCGGTCTTCCACTCGTCACCGGGTTTGATCCGCACAAGATGGTATGCGTTCCGCAGGTCAAGCTTAGTGAAGACCACTGCTTCCTGGAGCAGCTCAAAGGCTGTGGCCATAAGGGGTAGCGGGTAGCGGTTACGGACGGTTATGGCATTAAGTCCCCGGTAGTCGATGCAAGGACGTAATCCCCCGTCTTTTTTGGCCACAAAGAAAAACCCTGCTCCCGCCGGCGAGGTGGATGGACGCATGAGGCCTGCTGCCAGAGCGTCCTTGATGTAGGTATCCATAGCAGCTCGTTCGGGAGGAGATAGGGAAAAGATCCGACCCCTGGGGGGGCAGGTGCCCGGAAACAGGTCGATGGGGCAATCGTAAGGTCTATGGGGTGGTAGTTTGGTGGCCCTCTGTTTGCTAAATACCGGTTTGAGGTCATGGTAACACTCGGGAACTCGGGACAGGTCGATGGATTCTAGAGACTCGGGAGGGGAACTCGGGGAACTTGGGAAGATACAAGTGGCTTGGCACGTAGGACCCCACTGCTTGATAGTGCCCACAGACCAGTCGATGTGAGGGTTATGGCTGTGAAGCCAGGGGTATCCAAGGACGAGAGGGAACTCGGAACACGAGGTCAGATGAAAGTTCATCACTTCCTGGTGTTGGGAAACTGAAAGACGCAAGGGGGTAGTGACACGAGTGACAAGTCCAGATCCCAAAGGGCTTCCATCCAACGTAGTAACCCTTATGGGGTCACTTAGAGGTTCAGAGGGAACGCCATTCTCCTTCGCCCAGACACCATCCATGAAGTTACCTGCGGCTCCAGAGTCTACCAAGGCTTGAAGGGGAAGCTCGTGGTTGTCCCAGGAAAGGGTAACTGGAATGAGCAGGCGGGAGTTGGATGGATGAGAGGAGGTTATGTTTCCCGTTACCGTCCTCCCAGGCCTGCACGGGAGAGTGCGTTTTCCCTGGAGCCCGGGACACGTGGAGAGGAAATGGCCCGGTTTTCCGCAATATAGACAGCATCGCTCCCTCATCCGGCGGTCTCTCTCAGCCTGGGAGATGCGTCCAACCTGCATGGGTTCCGGTGGAGTCAGCGGGGATAAAGGTGGAGACTCGGAGCTGGGACCGATAGGAGCTAGGGTGAAAGATCTACGGTTGAGCTCTCTCTCTCTCAGACGCTGGTCTATGCGTGAAGCCAACTTGATCAGGGACTCGAGGTTGTCCGGTGGTTCCCGAGTGACCAGTTCATCTTGGATGGTGTCGGAAAGACCCTTCAAAAAGCACACTGTGAGCGCCTCGTCATTCCAGCCACTCGCTGCTGCCACCGTGCGGAACTGGATGGCATAGTCCGTCACGCTGCGCCGACCTTGGCGGAGAGTCAGGAGCTGTTTGGCTGAGTCAGGACCGCTGGTAGGACCTTGAAACACTCGCTTGAATTCTTCAGCAAAGGTAGAGTAGCTGGCACAGCAGGGACTTTGGGCATCCCACACAGCAGTAGCCCAGGCTAGGGCTTTTTCCGACAGCAGGGTGATGATATATGCTATCTTGGACCGGTCGGTGGGAAATGACGAGGGTTGCAGCTCGAAGGAGAGAGAACATTGGGTGAAAAACCCCTTACAACCACTCGGATCACCTGAGAACCGTTGGGGAGGCGGCAGACGAGGTTCAGCCAGGGGGTTAACTGCCACGGGCACTTGAATCTGATGAACTGGAGCAGAAGCGGTTGCAGGAGAAAGTTGATCAGAAATCTGCTTTATGGAAGTCATCATCTCCGACAGAAGTTGAGAATGTCCAGCCATTAAGGCCTCTTGCTGAACCAGAGCAGCTTCGTGACGTTGGACAGTCCCCTCGTGGTGGGACAGCATGGGAAAAAAGTCCTGGGTACTGGCTGCCTCTGGGTTCATTTTAATGGCTCAGTGTTTCTGTCAGGACCCGGTGCGAGAAACAGTCACTAAATCGGCAGAACCCAGAAGATGAGGCAGACACAGCAGTACTAGAGATGGTGGTTTAATAAAAAATAGATATCTTCCAAAATACAAAGAAAATCCACAAAGTGGTAAAAACAGCAAGGGAAAAACAAACCTCAAAAGACTAATCCAAAATACAAAAGAACAAAACCAGAGAACCTCTGGAAAATCCAACAAGAGAAAAATATATGTTCACAACAAGGCTTGGGCTGGGGCTGGGTGCTAACATACAAACACTGAGCAAGGAACTGAGGAACACACAGGGATTAAATACTAACAAGGGAACGACATACAGGTGCAAACAATAATTATAGCAAGGGCAAAAACAAAAGGTACAAAAAAGGTGCAATGGGGACATCTAGTGACAAAAAAACAGAACAGTCCTGGCCAAAACCTGACACCGCTCAGCAAGGAAGAAGCCACTGCTCCAAAACCGGCATAAGAAAAGCCAGACTGCGGTTTGCAACTGCATATGGGGACAAAGACCGTACTTTTTGGAGAAATGTCCTCTGGTCTGATGAAACAAAAATTTAACTGTTTGGCCATAATGACCATCGTTATGTTTGGAGGAAAAAGGGGGAGGCTTGCAAGCCAAAGAACACCATCCCAACCGTGAAGCACGGAGGTGGCAGCATCATGTTGTGGGGGTGCTTTGCCGCAGGATGAACTGATGCACTTCACAAAATAGATGGCATCATGAGGCAGGGAAATTATGTGGATATATTGAAGCAACATCTCAAGACATCAGTCAGGAAGTTAAAGCTTGGTCGCAAATGGGTCTTCCAAATGGACAATGAACCCAAGCATACTTCCAAAGTTGTGGCAAAATGGCTTAATGACAACAAAGTCAAGGGATTGGAGTGGCCACCACAAAGCCCTGACCTCAATCCTATAGAACATTTGTGGGCAGAACTGAAAAAGCATGTGCGAGCAAGGAGGCCTACAAACCTGACTCAGTTACACCAGCTCTGTCAGGAGGAATGGGCCACAATTCACCCAACTTATTGTGGGAAGCTTGTGGAAGGCTACCCGAAACGTTTGACCCAAGTTAAACAATTTAAAGGCAATGCTACCAAATACTAATTGAGTGTATGTAAACTTCTGACCAACTGGAAATGTGATGAAAGAAATAAAAGCTGAAATAAGTAATTCTCTCTATTATTATTCTGACATGTCACATTCTTAAAATAAAGTGGTGATCCTAACTGACCTAAGACAGGAAATGTTTACTAGGATTAAATGTCAGGAATTGTGAAAAACTGAGTTTAAATGTATTTGGCTAAGGTATATGTAAACCTCCGACTTCAACTGTATATGCTGTATTTTATACGATCTTTTGCACCTTGCCTATGCCGAGTTGGTCCCCCTTTTACTGGGAAGGCTTTCCACTAAATGTTGGAACATTGCTGCGGGGACTTGCTTCCATTCAGCCATATGAGCATTAGTGAGGTCAGGCACTGATGTTGGGTGATTAGGCCTGGCACGCAGTCGGCGTTCCAATTCATCCCAAGGTGTTCAATGGGATTGAGGTCAGGGCTCTGAGCATGGCCAGTCATGTTCGCCCACACCGATCTCGACAAGCCATTTCTGTATGGACCTCACTTTGTGCACGGGGTCATTGTCATGCTGAAATAGGAAACGGCCTTCCCCAAACTGTTGCCACAAAGTTGGAAGCACAGAAATGTCTAGAATGTCATTGTATGCTGTACCATTAAGATTTTCCTTCACTGAACTAAAGGGCCTAGCCCAAACCATGAAAAACAGCCCCAGACCATTATTCCTTCTCCACCAAACTTTACAGTTGGCACTATGATTTGGGGCAGGTAGTGTTCTCCTGGCATCTACCAAACCCAGATTTGTCTGTTGGACTGTCGGATGGTGAAGCGTGATTCATCACTCCAGAGAACGCATTTCCACTGCTCCAGAGTCCAATAGCGGCTCTAAAACCTCTCCAACCGAACCTTGGCATTGTGCATGGTGATCTTACACTTGAGTGCGGCTGCTTGGCCATGGAAACTCATTTCATTAAGCTCCAGATGAACAGTTCTTGTGCTGACGTTGCTTCCAAAGGCAGTTTGGAACTCATAGCTAGTGTTTCATTCAGCACTCAGCGATCCTGTTCTGTGAGCTTGTGTGGCCTACCACTTTGACAATAACAGCACTTATAGTTGACCGGGGCAGCTCTAGCAAGGCAGAAATTTGCCAAACTGACTAGTTGAAAAGGTGGCATCCTATGACGGTGCCACGTTGAAAGTCACTGAGCTCTTCAGTGAGGCCATTCTACTGCCGTTGTTTGTCTATGGATATTGCATGGATGTTTGCTAAATTTTATTCACTCATTTTGAATTCACTCATTTGAAGGGGTGTCGTTATACTTTTGTATATATAGATTATATTGTTTATTGGGTTATAATTGAAATACACTGTAACCTCTTCAGGTTGTGTATTGCTACCTGACCAAAAAAGCGATCCCAAAAAAGTTAAAAACTGAACAACCCGACAAGACATGGAAAATTCAAGGGGCCAGAATTCTGCAGACCACAGATAAAGTGAATATTTTTGAAGAGTGATTGTCATACTGAATCCAGATTTCATATATACCATCTAATCGGACGCGTCCGTTATGGGACTTTACATTAGGATTTGGCCTGTCATTTAAAAAAAGAACCATTCTAGAATTATTTGTAACCAGATAATTGTTTTAGACTTGTGTGACAGATATGGTACAAGAATTACAAGATTCTGTTAAAATACTGTTTATGCATCGAATAGCTTTGATGAGTACTTTCTCATCTGTGTGAGTGTGACTGAGTTGGGCCTCTGAGGCTTGGAGCTAGCAACTGATTTGTGATGGCTTGGTGATAAAACCTACAGCCTGCATTCCATAAAATGAGTTGGCCTGTGTGTGACCCGAGATAGAGATAGCCTGGAGGAGTAGAACAAACCCCTCTTTGTCTTTAATCATCTTTACATCTGAGAAACTAAGCCTGGGGGTAAAAGAACACCCAGTGCACATAACTCACAAGATGAACCCAAGATGATGCCCCGACCTGCCGGGGAAGGGTGGAACCAGCCATGACTAAGCATTTTAGTGTTTGCAATATAAGACCCATGATTCCTCTGTAACGTTGGGCTCTCAAAGATTACCGATGGGTGGTCGTTGACCAGCTTCATTATTGCAATTTTTATCGGTAATAAAGATTGATTGTTTGAAGAAATAACAAAATAAAGAATTAATAATGAAGAATTTTCCATTACAAAGAGCTATGAAAAAAAGCCAGCTGGGCAAGGGAGACGTCTATTTTGGAGACAGATAATCATGCGGGAAAAAATGCTTCTGTCACGACTCTCCTTGTTCGGGCGACGTTCGGCGGTCGACGTCACCGGCCTTCTAGCCATTGCTGATCCACTTTTCATTTTCCATTTGTTTTGTCTTTGTCTTACACACCTGGTTTCAATCCCACAATGTCTTGTTCATTATTTAACCCTCTGTTCCCCCATGTTTGTTTGTGAGTAATTGTTTGTATGTAATACGGTCCGTTATGTGGGCTCGCTTTATTGTATTTTGTCTATTTTTGAGTAAATTACGTTTATTTATTCATATCTGCTGTCCTGCGCCTGACTCCTCTACACATGCTACACACAGACCTCATTACAGAATTACTCACCTGAGAATGGAGTTAGCAGGAGCAGACGCCCTCCCTATGGCGATAGAGGAGTGCGTCCAGCAGCACGCGGCCATATAGCAACGTCTGGGAACCGCCATAGATCGCGTGCTGCAGACGATGGATCGTTGGGAGAGAGGAGGAGGTCGTCCAGCGCCTCCACCAGCCCCACTACAGCAGGCCCCACTGTCCACCCCTCCTTCACTCGGTCCCAGCGGGATTCGGCTCGTGCTCCCGAGGGAGTATGATGGGACGGCTGCCGGATGCAAGGGGTTCCTAGAGCTGGAGCTCTACCTGGCGACCGTCCATCCGGCTCCTTCGGGACGTGAGAGCGTGTGCGCATTCGTCTCCTGCCTCTCAGGCAAAGCCCTGGAGTGGGCCAACGCCGTATGGAGTGAAGGAGACGTAATGGACCATTACGCAGAGTTCACCTGCCGCTTTCGGGCAGTTTTCGACCACCCGCCTGAGGGTCGAGCAGCGGGTGAACGTCTGTTCCACCTGAGGCAAGGGACAAGGAGCGCGCAGGATTTCACTTTGGACTTCCGGACCCTGGCTGCAAGCGCGGGATGGAACGACGGGGCCCTGATCGATCACTACCGGTGCAGTCTGCGCGAGGACGTCCATCAGGAGTTGGCCTGCCAAGACACCACCCTCATGTTGGACCAGCTGGTGGACCTGTCCATCCGGCTGGACAACCTGCTGGTTACCCACGAACGTCCGGATCGGGGCCTGTCAGTTCCATCCCCCAGCACTTCCGCTCCGACGCCCATGGAGCTGGGAGGTGCTGCACTTAGGGCGACCGGAGGAGGGGCCATTCCCTGCACCATCTGTGGCCGCAGAGGGCACACTGCTGGTCGGTGCTGGGGGGGTTCCTGACTAGGCTCACCCAGAGCCCCCTGTTGCTCACATGTATGTGTTTATTAAATTTCCTGAGTTTTCCCCGCATTCCCAGCATAAGGCGCTCGTAGATTCAGGCGCAGCTGGGAATTTTATTGACCGTTCATTTGCCCATAGCTTAGGGATTCCCCTTGTTCCTGTGGATATGCCCTTCCCTGTGCACGCCCTAGATAGTCGACCATTAGGGTCAGGGATGATTAGGGAGGCCACCGCTCCACTAAGCATGGTTACGCAGGAAGGTCACAAGGAGAGAATCAGTCTCTTCTTCCTTATTGATTCTCCTGCGTTTCCCGTGGTGCTGGGCCTACCCTGGTTGGCCTGTCATGACCCCACTATTTCGTGGTAACAGAGGGCTCTCAAGGGTGTGGGGGCTGTGCTTTGGCAAAGTGGGTGGGATTATATCCTGCCTGTTAGGCCCTGTCCGGGGGTATCATCAGATGGGGCCACAGTGTCTCCTGACCCCTCCTGTCTCAGCCTCCAGTATTTATGCTGCAGTAGTTTATGTGTCGGGGGGCTAGGGTCAGTCTGTTATATCTGGAGTACTTCTCCTGTCTTTTTCGGTGTCCTGTGTGAATTTAAATATGCTCTCTAATTCTCTCTTTCTCTCTTTCTTTCTCTCTCTCAGAGGACCTGGGCCCTAGGACCATGCCTCAGGACTACCTGGCATGATGACTCCTTGCTGTCCCCAGTCCACCTGGCCGTGCTGCTGCTCCAGTTTCAACTGTTCTGCCTGCGGCTATGGAACCCTGACCTGTTCACCGGACGTGCTACCTGTCCCAGACCTGCTGTTTTCAACTCTCTAGAGACAGCAGGGGCGGTAGAGATACTCTTAATGCTCGGCTATGAAAAGCCAACTGACATTTACTCCTGAGGTGCTGACTTGTTGCACCCTCGATAACTACTGTGATTATTATTATTTGACCATGCTGGTCATTTATAAACATTTGAACATCTTGGCCATGTTATGTTATAATCTCCACCTGGCACAGCCAGAAGAGGACTGGCCACCCGTCATAGCCTGGTTCCTCTCTAGGTTTCTTCCTAGGTTTTGGCCTTTCTAGGGAGTTTTTCCTAGCCAACGTGCTTCTACACGTGCATTGCTTGCTGTTTGGGGTTTTAGGCTGGGTTTCTGTACAGCACTTTGAGATATCAGCTGATGTAAGAAGGGCTAATTAAATACATTTGATTTGATTTTGAAGAGGTGGTCACGAGAGTGCTCAGGGAGGTGTGAAGGGGTTTCCATCCACCGTGCGCATCCCCTCAGAATATGCTGATTTGGCTCTCTGTAAGAAGGCGACTCAATTACCCCCCCATCGACGGGGGGATTGTGCGATAAATCTCCTGGTAGACGCTGCACTTCCCAGGAGTCACGTGTATCCTCTGTCACAGGAGGAGACGGCGGCTATGGAAACATATGTCTCCGAATCCCTGGGGCAGGGATACATTCGGCCCTCCACTTCACCTACCTCCTCAAGTTTCTTTTTTGTGAAGAAGAAGGATGGAGGTCTGCGCCCATGTATTGACTATCGAGGGATCAATCATCGCCAGTGCGATCGAGTCAATGCACAGGGCGCGCTTCTTCACAAAATTGGATCTCAGGAGCGCTTACAACCTGGTGCATATCCGGGAGTGGGACGAGTGGAAGACGGCATTTAGTACCACCTCAGGGCACTATGAGTACCTCGTCATGCCGTACGGGTGGTGAATGCTCCATCAGTCTTCCAGGCCTTTGTTGAATAGATTTTCCGGGACCTGCTCGGGCAGGGTGTAGTGGTGTATATCGACAACATTCTGATATACTCCGCTACACGCACCGAGCATGTGTCCCTGGTGCGCAGGGTGCTTGGTCGACTGTTGGAGCATGACCTGTACATCAAGGCTGAGAAATGTCTGTTCTTCCAACAGTCCGTCTCCTTCCTAGGGTACCGCATTTCCACTTTAGGTGTGGAGATGGAGTGTGACCGCATTTAAGCCGTGCGTAATTGGCCGACTCCCACCACGGTAAAGGAAGTGCAGTGGTTTCTAGGGTTTTGCAACTACTACCGGAGGTTTATCCGGGGTTTTGGTCAGGTAGCAGCTCCCATTACCTCACTGCTAAAGGGGGGACCGGTGCGGCTGCAGTGGTCGGATGAGGCGGTCAGGGCTTTTGGTCACCTGAAGGCTCTGTTGACCTCGGCTCCCGTGCTGGCTCATCCGGATCCCTCTTTGGAGTTCATAGTGGAGGTGGACGCCTCCGAGGCTGGGATAGGAGCCGTGCTCTCTCAGCGCTCGGGCACGCCACCAGAGCTCCACCCCTGTGATTTCTTTTCGAAGAAGCTCAGCCCGGCGGAACGAAACTATGATGTGGGGGACCGGGAGCTGTTGGCTGTTCTCAAGGCTCTGAAGGCGTGGAGACATTCGCTTGAGGGGGCTAAACACCCTTTTCTCATCTGGACTGACCACCGCAATCTGGAGTACATCCGGGCGGCGAGGAGACAGAACCCTCGCCAGGTAAGGCGAGGCGATGTTCTTTACCCGTTTTGTTTTCACTCTGTCCTACAGACCAGATTCCCAGAACGCTAAGGCAGACGCACTGTCCCGGATGTATGACACAGAGGAGTGGTCCTTGGATCACACTCCCATACTTCCGGCCTCCTGCCTGGTGGCACCGGTGGTGTGGGAGCTGGACGCGGACATCGAGCGGGCGTTACGCACAGAGCCCACTCCCCCCCCAGTGTCCAGCTGGGCGCCTGTACTTTCCGTCTGCTGTTCGAGACCGTTTGATCTATTGGGCCCACACGTCACCCTCCTCTGGTCATCCTGGCATCGGTCGGACGGTGCCTTAGTGGGAAGTACTGGTGGTCCACCTTGGCCAAGGACGTGAGGGTTTATGTTTCCTCCTGTTTGGCGTGCGCCCAGTGCAAGGCTCCCAGGCACCTGCCCAGAGGGAAGTTACAACCACTACCTGTTCCACAACGGCCGTGGTCGTACCTGTCGCTGGACTTCCTGGCGGATCTTCCTCCCTCACAGGGCAACACCACGATTCTGGTCGTTGTGGATCGGTTTTCTAAGTCCTGCCATCTCCTCCCTTTGCCCGGTCTCCCTACGGCCCTACAAGACTGCGGAGACCCTGTTCACTCACGTCTTCTGGCACTACGGGGTGCCTGAGGACATAGTCTCTGATCGGGATCCCCAGTTCACGTCCAGGGTCTGCAGAGCGTTCATGGAACGTCTGGGGGTCTCGGTCAACCTCACCTCAGGTTTTCACCCCGAGAGTAACGGGCAGGTGGAGAGAGTAAACCAGGATGTGGGTAGGTTTCTGCGGTCATATTGCCAGGACCGGCCGGGGGAGGGGGCAGCGTTCATCCCCTGGACAGAGATGGCCCAAAACTGACTCACCTCTCTCCCTTCCAGTGCGTACTGGGGTATCAGCCGGTTCTGGCACCTTGGCATCAGAGCCAGATCGAAGCTCCTGCGGTGGACGAATGGTTTAAGCGCTCGGAGGAGACCTGAGACGCTGCCCATGTGCACCTGCAACGGGCCGTGAGGCGGTAGAAGGCAACCGCCGACCGCCACCGCAGTGAGGCCCCAGTGTTCGCACTGGGGGACCGGGTCTGGCTCTCGTCCCGAAACATGCCCCTCCGCCTGCACTGCCGGACGCTGGGTCCGCGGTTTGTGGGGCCGTTCGAAGTCCTGAGGAGACTGAACGAGGTATGCTACACGTTACAGCTTCCCCCAGATTACCGTATTAATACCTCGTTCCATGTGTCTCTCAGGCCGGTGGTGGCTGGTCCACTCCAGGAGTCTGAGGTGCGGGAGGTTCCTCCGCCCCCTCTGGACATCGAGGGTGCCCAGGCGTATGCTGTTCGAGCCATCCTGTACTCAAGGCGTCGGGCGAGGGGCCTTCAGTACCTCGTGGAGTGGGAGGGGTACGGTCCGGAGGAGAGATGCTGGGTGCCAGTGGAGGACATGTTGGACCCTTCGTTGCTGCGGGAGTTCCACCGTCTCCATCCGGATCGCCCTGCGCCTCGTTCTCCGGGTCGTCCCGGAGGTCGGTGTCGGCGCGCTGTTGGATCACCCCGCCCCCCCCCATCAAGGGGGGTGGGGGTACTGTCACGACTTCCGCCGAAGTCGGTCCCTCTCCTTGTTCGGGCGGCGGTCGACGTTGCCGATCCACTTCATTTTCCATTTGTTTTGTCTTTGTCTTACACACCTGGTTTCAATCCCCCAATAACTTGTTCATTATTTAACCCTCTGTTCCCCCATGTTTGTTTGAGTAATTGTTTGGATGTAATACGGTCTGTTATGTGGGCTCGCTTTATTGTATTTTGTCTATTTTTGAGTAAATTATGTTTATTTACTCATATCTGCTGTCCTCCGCCAGACTCCTCTACACAAGCTACACACAGACCTCATTACAGCTTCCACTAAAAAAATAAGTAATGGTAAAGGAGGCAGACAGACAGTGAAAGTAAGCACAAGTGTTGGCTGTTTCTTGATATATACTGAATCACACCTGTTTTGTTCAATTGTGGTGTGGTCATTGAAAAAACAATACATGTTTTATTCTCACTTTTACTTCAATGTACAGTACCAGTCAAGAGTTTGGACACACCTACTCATTCCTGGGTTTTTCTTTATTTTTACTATTTCCTATATTTTTACTATTTCCTACATTGTAGAATAATAGTGAAGACATCAAAATATGAAATTATACATATGGAATAATGTAGAAAGTGTTAGACACAAACTATTTTTTATATTTGAGATTCTTCAACGTAGCCACCCTTTGCCTTGTCAGCTTTGCACACTCTTGGCATTCTCACAAATACCTTATTGACATACAGTGGGGAGAACAAGTATTTGATACACTGCCGATTTTGCAGGTTTTCCTACTTACAAAGCATGTAGAGGTCTGTAATTTTTATCATAGGTACACTTCAACTGTGAGAGACGGAATCTAAAACAAAAATCCAGAAAATCACATTGTATGATTTTTAAGTAATTTATTTGCATTTTATTGCATGACATAAGTATTTGATCACCTACCAACCAGTAAGAATTCCGGCTCTCACAGACCCGTTAGTTTTTCTTTAAGAAGCCCTCCTGTTCTCCACTCATTACCTGTATTAACTTCTTGCAACTATAGGGGGTGCTGTTCCGCATTAGCATATTTGGGTCTCCAAATTAAACTGCCTCGTGCTAAATTCTTGATCGTACAATATGCATATTATTGTTATTATTGGATAGAAAACACCTTCTAGTTTCTATAGAAGTTGGAATTTTGTCTCTGAGTGGTACAGAACAATTTCTACAGCACTTTTCATGACAGGGTTCAGATTTCAGAAATTTTTACCCCTGATCTGGGGTCTGTTTTTAAGGCGACAGTGAATGCTATGAAGAAACCGACACTGCCTACGTCTTCCTCTGGGTGTCTGTACGTCATCACGTTTTGAATGGAATCGATTGCACAATCACAGCCATTATAAAACCACAAAATGTATAGGGACCGCCCTTTCTCGTCGCGCGCCTGAAGCGTGAAGGACATCGGACTTGCCTCATTCCAAATCGTTTTTTAGAGAGTGATATTTCTCCGGTCATGTTTTCAGTCGTTATAGTTGTTAAAAACATCATAATGTAGTTAATTTGAACCGTTTTATAGCAATTTATATCCGTTTAGTGCGATTTTGAGGAATTTCTTTGTCGTGCCCTTTTTAGCTTTGGAAACGTTTCGGGGTGTCGGTCGTTGGTGGTGGACATTTCGAAGGACAGAGGACATCTATCGACCAAAAGACGTTTATAACATAGAAAGGATACATTGCCCAAGAATATGATGGAAGAACAGCTCAAAGTAAGCAATATTTAATATGATAAATTGTTGTTCTGTCGAAATATTTTAAACGCATATTTCGCCATTTTGTTTGTTATCGCGTCACTTGGCGAACCCTGTATTGAAAAGTAAGGATAATTTTAAAAATGTAAGTCAGCGGTTGCATTAAGAACTAATTTGTCTTTCGATTCCTGTCAACCCTGTATTTTTTAGTCAAGTATATGATTAGCTTTCAATTAAACTAGATCACTCTGATAGATGACGTCAGACATATTGAGGCTTGATTTCCTAGTATTTTTATTGTGTAACCACGGTTTTGTATGGCTAAATATGCACCTTTTCGAACAAACTGTATATGTATGTTGTAAAATGATGTTACAGGAGTGTCATCTGAAGAATTCTGAGAAGGTTAGTGAAAAAATTAATATATTTTGGCGGTGATTACGTTATAGCGCTCTTTGGCTGGAATCGATGCTCTGGTAACGTTTGCACATGTGGTATGCTAACTTATCGATTTATTGTGTTTTCGCTGAAAAACGCTTAGAAAATCTGAAATATGGTCTGAAATCACAAGAACTGGGTCTTTCCATTGCTATGCTTTGTCTATTTTTATGAAATGTTTTATGATGAGTAAATTGGTCATACACGTTGCTCTATCTAGTAATTCTAGTCGATTTGTGATGGTCGGTGCAATTGTAAACTGTGATTTCTACCTGAAATATGCACTTTTTTCTAACAACACCTATCCAATACCATAAATATGTTATCAGACTGTCATCTGAAGAGGTTTTTTATAGGTTATTGGCTATCAATATCTTAGTTTAGCCGAATTGGTGATAGCACCTGAAGGAGTAAGAAACTGATGGAGTTAGAAAAGTGGTGTATTTTGCTAACGTGTTTAGCTAATAGATTTACATATTGTGTCTTCCCTGTAAAACATTTTAAAAATCTGAAATGGTGGCTTTATTCACAAGATCTGTATCTTTCATCTGGTGTCTTGGACTTGTGATTTAATGATATTTAGATGCTACTATCTACTTGTGAAGCTATGCTAGCTATGCTAATCAGTGTGTGGGGGGGGTGGGGGGTGATCCCGGACCCGGGGTAGAGGCTCGTGAAAGGTTAACTGCACCTGTTTGAACTCGTTACCTGTATAAAAGACACCTGTCCACACACTCAATCAAACAGACTCCAACCTCTCCACAATGGCCAAGACCAGAGAGCTGTGTAAGGACATCAGGGATAAAATTGTAGACCTGCACAAGGCTGGGATGGGCTACAGGACAATAGGCAAGCAGCTTGGTGAGAAGGCAACAACTGTTGGCGCAATTATTAGAAAATGGAAGAAGTTCAAGATGACGGTCAATCACCCTCAGTCTGGGGCTCCATGCAAGATGTCACCTCGTGGGGCATCAATGATCATGAGGAAGGTGAGGGATCAGCCCAGAACTACACGGCAGGACCTGGTCAATGACCTGAAGAGAGCTGGGACCACAGTCTCAAAGAAAACCATCAGTAACACACTACGCCGTCATGGATTAAAATCCTGCAGCGCACGCAAGGTCCCCCTGCTCAAGCCAGCGCATGTCCAGGCCCATCTGAAGTTTGCCAATGACCATCTGGATGACCCAGAGGAGGAATGGGAGAAGGTCATGTGGTCTGATGAGACAAAAATAGAGCTAAACTCCACTCGCCGTGTTTGGAGGAAGAAGAAGGATGAGTACAACCCCAGGAACACCATCCCAACCGTGAAGCATGGAGGTGGAAACATCATTCTTTGGGGATGCTTTTCCGCAAAGGGGACAGGACGACTGCACCGTATTGAGGGGAGGATGGATGGGGCCATGTATCGCGAGATCTTGGCCAACAACCTCCTTCCCTCAGTAAGAGCATTGAAGATGGGTCGTGGCTGGGTCTTCCAGCATGACAATGACCCGAAACACACAGCCAGGGCAACTAAGGAGTGGCTCCGGAAGAAGCATCTCAAGGTCCTGGAGTGGCCTAGCCAGTCTCCAGACCTGAACCCAATAGAACATCTTTGGAGGGAGCTGAAAGTCCGTATTGCCCAGCGACAGCCCCGAAACCTGAAGGATCTGGAGAAGGTCTCTATGGAGGAGTGGGACAAAATCCCTGCTGCAGTGTGTGCAAACCTGGTCAAGAACTACAGGAAACGTACGATCTCTGTAATTGCAAACAAAGGTTTCTGTACCAAATATTAAGTTCTGCTTTTCTGATGTATCAAATACTTATGTCATGCAATAAAATGCAAATTAATTACTTAATAATCATTGTGATTTTCTGGATTTTTGTTTTAGATTCTGTCTCTCACAGTTGAAGTGTACCTAGGAAAACCTTTGTAAGTAGGAAAACCTGCAAAATCGGCAGTGTATCAAATACTTGTTCTCCCCACTGTAAGTATTGAAACCCTTTGCTTTGAGACTCGAAATTGAGCTCAGGTGCATACTGTTTCCATTGATCATCCTTTTGATGTTTCTACAACTTGATTAGAATACACCTGTGGTAAATTCAATTGATTGGACATGATTTGGAAAGGGACACACCTGTCTATATAAGGTCCCACAGTTGACAGCGCACGTCAGTGCGAACACCAAGCCATGAGGTCGAAGGAATTATCCATAGAGCTCTGAAGGCACAGATCTGGGGAAGGGTATCAAAAATGTCTGCAGCATTAAAGGTCCCCAAGAACACAGTGGCCTCCATCATTTTTAATTGGAAGAAGTTTGGAACCACCAAGTCTCTTCCTAGAGCTGGCCGCCGGGTGAAACTGAGCAATCAGGGGAGTGACCAAGAACCCGATGGTCACTCTGACAGAGCTCTAGAGTTCCTCTGTGGAGATGGTAGAACCTTCCAGAAGGAAAACCTTCTCTGCAGCACTCCACCAACCAGGCCTTTATGGTAGAGTGGCCAGACGTAAGCCACTCCTCAGTAAAAGGCACATGACAGCCCGCTTGGAGTTTGCCAAGAGGCACCTAAAGGAGTCTGAGCATGAGAAACAAGATTCTCTGTTCTGATGAAACCAAGATTGAACTCTTTGGCCTGAATGCCAAGCGTCACGTCTGGAAGAAACCTGGCACCTTCCCTACAGTGAAGCATGGTGGTGGCAGCATCACGTTGTGGGGATGTTTTTCAGCGGCAGAGACTGGGAGACTAGTCAGGATCGAGGGAAACTGAACGGAGCAAAGTACAGAGAGATCCTTGATGAAAACCTGCTCCAGAAAGCAGGTACTTAAGGTATATTATGTCAGTTCGGTTGCCCTCTCATCAATGATAGAATGACAAACTCTACTGTGGAAAGTCTAAACGTCAGAGGTATCGGATTCACATGGAATTGTTGTTTAATTCAAATGTTTGAATTTGAAATTATTTGTGAAGAGATGAAATGTAATTTTAGCTTCCAAATGAGAGATTTGGGTTTTCATAAGTTTGGGCTTCTGCTCAACCAGGGGCCCGCCCCTGTGAAGAGACATGGGTTATAAACTTTTCAGACACACCCCTCTCCCTCCACTATAAAAGCCATTGACAAAAATATAACTTCCTGTTCCGGGTACATTAGGATGACGATCCGATGTCAGAATGGTTCAGATAATAACTACAGAACTAAGCCAACATCAGCATGGACTTTGGTTGTAAATGGTATGAACTTTGAACTCGTATTCACTACAGAAGTGATACCTCCTAGCCGTTGAGTTAGCAACAGCTGCTACAAACGCAGGTTAGGAAGGACAGTCAGAGTATCCCGTCTACTCCACAACGACGTTACCACATATCCAGTGACCACCAGAGACATTCTTCAAAGGACAGAGGACTCGGGTTGGCGATACGGTCTTCCATCTACCACCAACCTACTGAAGCGCAGCTCAGAGTAAATATTTATTGCATTTTCCTTTTTCAAATGGGCGGTAATTTAGAATGCATAAGATACTGTATTTACGATAGCACAGCTCGCCTATGTTCTAGTTTACCGCTCTTTCACTAAAATCCCGCCCCTTTTCTTTGTGTAACAAGCTGTCATATCTATTCCGCCCGCTAGGGACGTTTTCCTTTATGACGGCAATTTGTGATCAAGTTATGATTTAATTGTGTATGTGTGATTCTGTGTGATTAGTTAGGTATTTAGTAAATAAATAATTAAACCCAATTTTGTATTGCTGATTCAACTTGTTAGCCAGGATTCTTGCAGATAACCAAGGATTTACAACTTTCAGATGAGACTGAATAAAATGACGATTAATGTGACTGCTATGGATGTAAAATATTACTAAATCTTTAAGAGTTTATTCGGAAGATAACAGCTCTATAAATATTATTTCGTGGTGTCCCTCTCTAGTTAATTACATTTACATGATTAGTTCAATCAGGTAATATTAATTACGGAGAAATTATTTTATAGAATAGCATGTCATAGCAATTAATCTGGCATAGCCAAAGACACGACAGTACACAGCCAACACAATGCAGGTGTGGCTTCGGGACAAGTCTCTGAATGTCCTTGAGTGGCCCAGCCAGAGCCCGGACTTGAACCCGATTGTACATCTCTGGAGAGACCTGAAAATGGCTGTGCAGCGACACTCCCTATCCAACCTGACAGAGCTTAAGAGGATCTACAGAGAGGAATGGGAAAAGCTCCCCAAATACAGGTGTACCACGCTTGTAGCGTCAAATGCAAGAAGACTTGAGGCTGTAATCGCTGACAAAGGTGCTTCAACTAAGTACTGAGTAAAGGGTCTGAATACTTATGTAAATCTAATATTTCTAATAAATTAGCACAATTTTCTAAAAACCTCTAGGAAGAGTCTTAGTGGTTCCAAACCTCTTCCATTTAAGAATGATGGAGGCCACTGTGTTCTTGGGGACTTTCAATGCTGCAGAAATGTTTTGGTACTCTTCCCCAGATCTGTGCCTCGACACAATCCTTTCTCAGAGCTCTACGGACCATTACTTCTACCTCATGGCTTGGTTTTTGCTCTGACATGCACTGTCAACTGTGGGACCTTATTTAGACAGGTGTGTGCCTTTCTAAATTGTGTCCAATCAATTGAATTTACCACAGGTGGACTCCAATTGAGTTGTATAAACATCTCAAGGATGATCAATGGAAGCAGGATTTCTCCTGAGCTCAATTTTGAGTCTCATAGCAAAGGGTCTGAATACTTATGTAAATAAGGTATTTCTGTGTAGGCACCAAGGAACTTGTTTTTTCAAAAAAATCTAAAAGTTTTCGCTTTGTCATTATGGGCTATTGTGTGTAGATTGCTGAGGATTTGTTATCCATTTAATCCATATTAGAATAAGGCTGTAGTTGGGGCTCCCGAGTCGCGCAGTGGTCTAAGACTGCAATACCTGGTTCGAATCCAGGCTGCATCACATCCGGCTGTGATCGGGAGTTCCATAGGGCGGCGCACAATTGGCCCAGCGTCCTCCGGGTTTGGCCGTGTTAGGCCGTCATTGTAAATAAGAATTTGTTCTAAACTGACTTGCCTAGTTAAATAACGGTTAAATTAAAATGTGGAAAGCATCCGCACAAACTAAACGGCGCCCCTCTGTTTCAGTATGTGTACCGTATCCATCCGATGCTGTCTGGTCAAAATGACATTGATGCCACCCATAGCATTGAATGCAATGGAAGCCAGCGAGCACTTGGCCTCCCTTGACAATTTTTTGAATAAAATAGCCAATCAGCATTAAGCTAAACTGAGTGAGCGAAGCTGTAATTGATCCAGGCACACCAAGAAGGGCAGTCAGTTTGGATTTGGCTTCAGAACAATCACATCAGAAGCCAAACATCATCGACAGAAAAAAACTTGAATTGTTGCATCTCGTTGTGTCGTCGTCCTCCAGTGGCTAGCTAGGATGGAGATAGGGATTTGGACTGGTGGTTTTACTTAATTCTCCATACTGGCCAATGATTATATTGGTGATTCTGATCCAACCTTAAATGAATACATTGTGACCCTGGCCTGAGAGGATGGAAGGTCAACATGTAGCTAGATGTAGTATGCTAATGTTAACTAGATGGCCTGGTGCATAGTTGCCAATGAAAGGAAGGCTGTTGAGCAAGCATTTTAGCCAGGTAGCCTAGGGCAACAACTAAAAGCGTGCACTGTAGGACATAATTCACAGACCGTTTAGGCAACATTGAAAGAGAAGGATGGCATTGGCGTTCTTCTACAAGTAGGTTGAGTCAAAATGTTTTTTCTACTTCCACGCACGCACACACAGGAATCAGTACCATGGACAGCCACATCATATTTAGCTTACATTGATTGCACTAAATCGTTTTTTGGTGTATTTTAGTTGTCACTGTATTAGACTAAGAACAGGTGATTAGATGATGTTGAGATGTTAAAGTTGAAATGGTGCTGGAATATACTACATAGCTTTAAAACATTGCTAAAAACATAATTTTGATATCATGGACTGTCAGTCCAAAGCCCTGTCAGTCCAAAGCCCTGTCTATGAATTTGAGAGTGGTATCGTTTCTCCAGCTCCATCCTTCAGCTTTTTACGGAACCAGGGGTGGGAGATCCACTTTGTTATTGTTTCTACTACTGATTGCCGCTTTAAGCATACATCGTTATTTACTATCCAACTTTTTAAGTGTTTCCCAAACAGCACACAGAGTGAACCTGTAAGAGAGACAGCTAAGAGCGTCATTGGGGGCATGTTTGGTTTTTCACGATTCCGTTGGGGGAGCTGTCCAGCTCCTTTATTTTTTGCCTTCACCTCCCTTATCTCACCTCACTTGCTCACATTGTATATAGACTTATTTTTCTACTGTATTATTGACTGTATGTTTGTTTTACTCCATGTGTAACTCTGTGTTGTTGTATGTGTCGAACTGCTTTGCTTTATCTTGGCCAGGTCGCAATTGTAAATAAGAACTTGTTCTCAACTTGCCTACCTGGTTAAATAAAGGTGAAATAAAAAATATATATATAATGTTTCCATGTCAAGATGTTCAGCTATGTCTAAATGTTTTATGGACTACAGATGAAAATGAGCATGTATATACACCAACAGACTGCGCAGCAGATTATTTTGGAGAGCAACAATCTGCTGAATAGCAGCTATACAGTATATTGTATTATTATTGTTGTTCTGCTGACAATGGCTTGGCACTTATAATGTTCCAGGTGTTTCCAATTTGTACTGGATAAGATTTAGCTTGGGATAAAACTAATCTTGACTAAATGTTACATACACACATTTCAAATATTACACTGAACAAAAATATAAACACAAAATGTAAAAGTGTTGGTCATGTTTGGCCATGTTTCATGAGCTGAAATAAAAGATCCCAGAAAAATCCATTCATACAAAAAGCTTATTTCTCTCAAATTCTGTGCACAAATTTGTTTACTTCTCTGTTATTCAGCATTTGTCCTTTGCCAAGATAACCCATCCCCCTGACAGGTGTGGCATATCAAGAACTTGATTAAACAACATGATCATTACACAGGTGCACCTTGTTCTTGGGACAATAAAATGTGCAGTTTTGTCACACAACACAATGCCACAGATGTCTCGAGTTTTGAGGGAACGTGCAATTGGCATGCTGACTGCAGGAATGTCCACCAGAGCTGTTGCCAGATCATTTCATGTTAATTTCTCTACCATAAGCCACTTCCAATGTCGTTTTAGAGAATTTGGCAGTACGTCCAACCAGCCTCACAACCACAAACCACATGTAACCACGGCAGCCTAGGACCTCCACATCCGGCTTCTTCACCTGCGGGATCATCTGAGACCAGCCACCCGGACAGCTGATGAAACTGTGTTTTGCACAACCGAAAAGTTGTGAAAAGAAACCGTCTCAGGGAAGCTCATCTGCATGCCAGTCATCCTCACCAGGGCCTTGACCTGACTGCAGTTCAGAGTTGGAACCAACTTCAGTGGGCAAATGCTGACCTTCGATGGCCACTGGCATGCTGGAGAAGTGTGCTCTTCACAGATTAATCCCGGTTTCAACTGTACCGGACAGATGGCAGAGAGAGTGTTTGGCATCGTGTGGGCGAGTGGTTTGCTGATGTCAACGTTGTGAACAGAGTGCCCCATGGTGGCGGTGGGTTTATGGTATGTGGTGCCATACGCTACAGACAAGGAACACAATTGCATTTTATCGATAGCAATTTGAATGCACAGAGATACCGTGACGAGATCCTAAGGCACACTGTCGTGCCATTCATCCGCCACCACCACCTCATGTTTCAGCATGATAATGCGCAGCCCCATGTCGCAAGGATCTGTACACAATTCCTGGAAGCTGAAATGTCCCAGTTCTACCATGGCCTGCATACTCACCAGACATGTCGCCCATTGAGCATGTTTGGGATGCTCTGGATTGCCGTGTATGACAGAATGTTCCAGTTCCCGCCAATATCCAGCAACTTTGCACAGCCATTGAAAAAGAGTGGGACAACATTCCACAGGCCACAATCAACCGTGAAGGAGATGTTGCACTGCATGAGGCAAATGGTGGTCACACCAGATACTGACTAGTTTTCTGATCCATGCCCTTAACTTTTCTTTAAGGCATCTGTGACCAACAGATGCATATCTGTATTCTGAGTTATGTAAAATCCATAGATTAGGGCCTAATGAATTTTGTTTATGTCACGTTCTGACCTTAGTTCCTTTGTTTTGTCTTTTGTTTTAGTATTGTCAGGGCGTGAGTAGGGTGGGTTGTCTATGTTAGTTTTTCTATGATTTTCTATTTCTGTGTTTGGCCTGATATGGTTCTCAATCAGAGGCAGCTGTCAATCGTTGTCCCTGATTGGGAACCATATTTAGGTAGCCTGTTTTCTGTTGGGTTTTGTGGGTGGTTATTTTCAGTCTTTGTGTGTCTGCACCAGACAGAACTGTTTTTGGTTGTTTCTTTGTTGTTTTGTTATTCAGTGTTCAGTTTTTGATTATTATTAAACATCATGAACACTTACCACGCTGCACCTTGGTCCTCGCCTTCTTCCACAGACGACAGCCGTTACAGTTTAAATTGACTGATTTCCTTATATGAACTGTAACTCAGTAAAATCTTTGAAATTGTTGCAAGTTGCATTTATATATTTGTTCAGTGTAATTTAGTTCCTATACATTACCCAAATTAAACATTTATCATTGTATGATCATTTCCATTTACACAAAACATTTATACATTGTTTTAGAATTATATATTGTGAGGTAAGGCAGAAAATAAGCCTAACGGTGCACTTTGGCTGCTCTATGAGTGGTCTGGATCACTTTTAGATGTGCAAGGGTTTCAAGAGCCATGATACTAAGGAAGGCTATGGGAAATTCCTCTGCTGCTAAAGATACATCGTAAGATGGTTCAAACGATGATTTTAACACTATAGGAAGGCTCTGGGAAATGAGGCCCAAGGCCCAGTTTACCAAAAGCATCTTAAAGCTAAGTTCATTGTTAGAACCATAAAGATGAACCAAGATGATTTTGGGAAACCGGGCCTTGGTCTTTAAGCATTGTGCGCATCAAACCTATAGCATATGACACTTTCTTTGAAACTCCCCGTGACCTATAGCATATGATACGTAAATTGAAACTCTCCGATGCGCAACGAGCTATTTTTTAAATATTATACCTTATTATTGATGTAGCATATAGGCTCATCACAAATGGCCAGATCCTGACATAGGCAAAACTAAAAACTGTTATCCATGGGTCATGACCACTGTATAGATCATTGTTCATGACACATGAATTTCACCAGACCGCGGCTGACTGCCCATGTGGTAATGTTGTCTAAGCTCTTAGGCATTGAAGCTTATTGTGATCGGTGGCATATTATAGAGCCTGTTCACAATTATGTAGGCTACTGGTTAGTCGTTAATGTAGTAAACGTTGTGGAAGTGACTGTCTCACTGATCTACGCCAATTTGGACTCAGTACTGGTCACATGATTAGATTAGATTAGATTCAACTTTATTGTCATTGAGCAAGTACAGTACAACGAAATGCAGTTGGCATCTGACCAGAAGTGCAAATAAAAGAGTACAACAAATTTACAAGTGAAACAATTAAGTACAAAGTATGTTATTAAGTGGGATGAATAAATGTGCAATGAAAGCAAATGGCAAGTCTAAATGTGCAATGAAGGCAAATTGAAAGTGCAAGGAGGCATGCAACTAAAATGCAGGGATAGCAGCAATGAGGTTACCGAGGTAGACATGTACATGTACAACTGAATAATGTCCTTAATCAGACTTTGCAAAGCAATGTTAGAGTCCAGTAGTACCGTGAAGAGTGCAAAGACAGTAGTGCAACAAGGTCCCTGAGAGTCAGTACTAAGCGGTGGGCGGGTGGATATGGCTAGTGCCGTGTCACAGAGTTCAGCAGGGTTACAGTAGCTGGAAAGAAACGGTTCTTGAGCCTGCTAGTGCGGGAACATAGAGACCTGTACCGCCTGCCTGATGGTAGGAGGGCAAATATGACCCACTACAGTGACTGTTAATCAGCAAACCATTGGAGTGAGAAACATTTTTTTTTAAATTACATTTATTCGATTACATATGCAGATCTAAAACATGAAGAAAGACCCATTTATCATTTTCTATGTTGTCAGGAAGACACGACCATTAATTGGCCAAAATGTATAATGCACGGGTTGAACCAGAACCGATAATTAAAAACACAACATTTGATTAATCAAATCATTATTCCGTTTCTCTTTATTTAATATTTCCTTTAGACAATTAAAACAACGAACAAAAAACATTTATGTGTTGTTGTTTGATTTTAGAGTCAAATCAAATTAACGAGGAATGACCCTTTACTCTTTTTTATCTTGTCATGTAATAGGAAATATTAATTGAACAAAAAGCACATGGACCCTAGTGGTGAGTGCTGTTGAGTTTTGGCTGTATGAGAAAATAAATGCAACTATTCAGCTTCATCTAACCATCCTAAAACCTCACTAGAAATGTTGTGTTTTTGGTGTAACAGTAGGCTAACATTATCAGGACATTGATTCAGCTTCCAAATTTTTCCCCGGAAATATTCTCAAATTGCAAAAATAGACACATCCCTGATGTATATACTGTACATCATCCACAACCTCTGGTCTTCCTCCTCCATGTTCCTCTCTTTAGTAATGTTTTCCTTTATCTTTCTATCTGTGGTCTCGTCTCGTTTTATTGTTAAAATGCATAATATTCAGGGACACAACTTTGGTTTTAGAAATACATTTTTTATCCAGTCAGATAAAAACTCCAAACAACCAACCCGACCACTCAGATGTTTCCGCATAGTCCTAAAGCACACTGTTGCATCGTTTTGTATCACATTCCAATGATAAAACTGGGGTGAACAAAAATGCAATTTCAGAATGTGGGGGGTGGCATGTCCCCCCTGTCCCCAGTGAAAGTTATACCCCTGATCATATTTATATACAAATATTATCTGATAGGACATATAGAATTAGCTAACCATATGAACGAAAAATAATTAATCAATTAATAAAAATAGTTTGTTACACAAGCAAACTGATATAGTTTAACCCTTCTCAGGTTTCGTACTTTTTACGACAATTTGGTCAATCATACCGCTTTCGTACTGTTTATTATGCAGAAGGAAAGCTGCACTTGAATTAGCTAGATGTGAATGTGAATAGCATTTGATTTATTGTATCTTCATCAAGATTCTGAATGTTGACCACAAAAGTGGTGCATGCATGTACAGTAATATATGCAATTTAGCAGACGCTTTTAACTAAAGAGACTTGGTCAAGCGTGCATACAATTTACAAATGGGTGGTCTGGGGAATCAAACCCACTACCTTGGCATTACAAGCACCATGCTCTACTAACTGAGCTACAATAATTGCTCATGCTGAGAAGTGTACTTTACAGAACCCATTCAAATGCATCCATCACGCACTGCAAATACCAGGGACAAATTACTTCACAGGAAAGCATTCCAGATGTCTATGTATCTCAATCTCTCTCTCTTAGGTACAAAGAATGCATGATTGTGCTGATTGACATCAGTAAGAAGGGTGAGGTAGTGCATCATCTCCGTGGCCATGACGATGAGATCCAAATCCTGACCTGGGCCCCACTGCCCAATAAAGAGGTACTTTACAGCATGCCCAACAACAACACCGAGGTTAGAATGTACAGAATGTATTCAGTCAGTGACAAATGGCATGCTGAGAAGACTATCTACAGTATTTGTAGTCATCAGATCTGGTTAACAGAAGACATTTTACCCCTTTGATTGACAAAATTATATTTTCAGAAACAACCAATGGGGTAACAGAGGGCACAGAGAAGGGGTGTTATCTTGCATCCAGGAGCAAGGACCAGACAAGGAGAATCTGGAGCATGCTGAAGGGCAAAAGTGAGACAACAACCTAACTGAGTTATCAACCTGCATCCTCCATAGCTTTTTATGGTTATCATACAACTATTGAGAGTTGGTGCAGTCTGCTCTTTAAGTGGGTCCCATCTCTTGGAGTTAAAGATGATTATGTCCCCCTCCTCTGTCAGGTGTGATGACCATGAAGCTGCCGTTCCTGAAGAGAAGAGGGACAGAGGTGAATCCGGCGGTCAAGGAGAGAATCTGGCTCACTGTGAACTAGCCCAAGGGGAAGCCATCACAAGTCGTGTCAAGCTGCTTTGGGTATGAACTATGAAAACATAATTGAGGATAGTACCATTAATCATTATAAATATGATTTAGTCGGCAACATGCCAATACTTAGTATTTTGAGCAGTCATTTTGTACTAACTTCCCCTTTGTGTGTAGGGGTGAGCTGATCATGTGGGACCTCCTTGTGTACCCCCTGATCTTCTCTCCTGTGGGGCTGCCTGGCCCTCCTTGTGTACGCCCTGATCTTCTCTCCTGTGGGGCTGCCTGGCCCTCCTTGTGTACGCCCTGATCTTCTCTCCTGTGGGGCTGCCTGGCCCTCCTTGTGTACCCCCTGATCTTCTCTCCTGTGGGGCTGCCTGGCCCTCCTTGTGTACCCCCTGATCTTCTCTCCTGTGGGGCTGCCTGGCCCTCCTTGTGTACCCCCTGATCTTCTCTCCTGTGGGGCTGCCTGGCCCTCCTTGTGTACGCCCTGATCTTCTCTCCTGTGGGGCTGCCTGGCCCTCCTTGTGTACCCCCTGATCTTCTCTCCTGTGGGGCTGCCTGGCCCTCCTTGTGTACCCCCTGATCTTCTCTCCTGTGGGGCTGCCTGGCCCTCCTTGTGTACGCCCTGATCTTCTCTCCTGTGGGGCTGCCTGGCCCTGGGGGTGGGAGACTGCATGATCTGTGTGTGGAGCAGCCTCTCCATCCAGAACAAGTATGACACCAAGACCTTCTGGCAGGGCTTCAAGTCCAAAGTCACAGCGGTAAGAGACTCTTAGGGCATATTGATATCAGTTATTGTCTACTGGTTTATGGTAAACGTGAAGATGGCTAGCGCATCTGTGTAAATGTAAAACAATGCAAATCGTATGGTATGTATTAATTTGTGGATGTCAAAAATCTGTACAATATGTTAAGAATTGTAATTCGTACAATATCTTATGAATTTTCTAAACGTATGATATGTTACAAATTCCAATTTGTTGTGGCTAACGTTAGCGAGAAGGCTAATGCTAACATTAGCTAGGTGGCTAATGCTAACGTTAGCTAGGTGGCTTACGCTTGGGGTGTATACCCTATATACCGTATACCGGGGTATTTAGAAATTGCTTCAGGGATTGTTCTTCAATACCGTTGAAACTATTTATTTAAAGTTTTTTTAGACATTTTAATACTTGTAGCTACTTTTTCAGTAAATACCTGTAATAAACTTGCGCAATACGTTAGGAGATAAAGAAGATTGTGTTCTTCATTTCACCTGTGACGTTTTATTATGACATGGTGTTTGTTTACAAGCACACAGCGATGAGAGACCAGAGCCTTGTGAGTCACTCACTGTTGTGCAGCACGCGCCAGGGGATCTAGTTATGATATGGAATTCACAACAAAATGTTTGCCAGCTAGATATTTTATAACTATTAAGTTAACTGTCTAAAATGTGCTAAATGGTCTGCAGTTGTGCATTTGGTTTGCTAATTTAGTAGCTAGTTAGCTATCTAGCCAAGTGCTTAGCTTCTTGCAAAATCAAGCTTTGCTTAGTAACAGCAGAGACTTTCCTCCTGGATCAAGAGCTTTGCTGTCTAATATTGGTTTTGTGCGTGCAGCAAACTGTGAGTAACATTTTTTTGTTACTTGTATAAGTTTTTGAGCAGGGATTTCTGTCCTGCAAATAGTTTAGGCCAGAGACTGTATAAAATGCTTGCAACGCTCGTTAGCATTTACTTAGCATTCGATATGGGATTTTACATGTACTTGTTAGCGTTGGTAACCTTCGAATCTCAGAGGCTCAGTGGGATTTGAAAATAGCACCCCTTGTGTGAAAGTATTACAATCTGGATACCACCCAAGCCTACTAGGGGTTAGGGGTTAAGGTTAGGGTTAGGAATTATGTTAAAGGGGAAGGGTCAGCTAAGTAGCTAAAATGTAGTAGTTACAAAATCTGTAAAAATGCTGTTTGTGATGATTTTTGAACACACAACCTTTGGGTTGCTAAACGTTTGCGTTATGCGTTACAGGCCCAACCATCCATCCATCCTTCCCAACCAACCACTCAACTTTAGTTTGAGCCTTTCTTTCATTATTAAGAAACCTTCTGTCTTATGTACCAAACGTAACCAATCATACAAATTTAAGGTCCGGATTTTTCATTTACTTTACGTTTACTATGTTACGTCTAGTCTATGAGACCAGGCTGCTATATTTATGCATCTATTTATATCTGAGATACTGTATAGCGGCGGTTTAATCAAATTCAAACTGTTAGTGATTATCATAATTTCTCACCAAGATAATTACATTTCACATCTGCTATGACATTAATGAATGGTCTTTATTGTGTTGTTCCCAGGCCTCCTCAGGTATCCAGCACTTATCACAAAAAGGCTGTGTACACATTAGCCTGGGAACCCCCAGTCACCCCTCTGTAAAATGGTAAGCTCTTAAGTCTATCTAAGTGTGTGTACTGTATGCTGAGCACTCTCTGACCCAGCAACTTCTTCGAGTGGGCGTTGTGCCAAAGCCATGAGTCAGCAGAAAACATCTCTTGACGCTTTTGTAATATACTCCATAATTGAGTTGAGAAAATGCTTACCTCTCTCCCTGAGCCATTCATTGGGAAATCAAGATGGTGGAAAGTTAATTTTACCAGCTTCCGGCAGATTACATTTTGATTACCATATCCGTCATTCAGCCTTTTGAAACAGTAAACATAATTGCTGCTGTGTGAAGGATCTGCTGATGGTTTCTAAACCAACAAAGACCATGTTAATTTGTTGAGATACTTTTTTTGCTGGCATGGCTCCTCCTCCTGCTGGTGGCCCAGAGTGGCATGTGGACATTGAGATTGAGATGTGACCTCTTGAGGGTTATCGTTGACTGATTAGTGTTGTGTCAGACTCTACCATAATATACGCTGGATGAGTATGATGGTCTGTATGCCTTTGCAAGTGTGTGTGTGTGTGTGTGTGCATGAATAAGAGAGACAACGGGGTGCTAAAACAGTGTGTAACAGTCAGTGTGTAATCTCCTGGCGGAGCAGGAGACTGGCTGTCCTACAGCCTGTATAGCTGTGCTGGAGAGGGCCTCATCCTACAGCATAACCCCTGGAAACTGACAGGAGAGGCCACAGACATTGAAAGGGTCATCAAGTACACCAACAGCATCATGGTGATATGGAGAGGCTCTCTACATTTATGTATTTATCTATTCCTTTTCAGCAGGACCCTCTACATAACTCCCTAAGTATTTTACCCAGTCACTGCATGTGGCGATGTGCAATTGAATATAATGGTGTTAATTTGAATACATTTTCAAGGTCATGTTCTATTTTCTGCAGCACAAGCTGTCACCCCACACAGATCTCAGCTGGAAACCAGATGGTAAAGTTGTGGCCATCGGCAATGAGGACGGGAGAGTCGTCATTCCCTTAAACTGTGTATAGGCCTGGAGAATTAACTGGAGGCAACTGTCATCTAAAATGATTGATGAGTGCCTGTCTAAAATGAGACTGTAGCTGTACTGACAGTTTTACTGTAAAATGTATTACGAAGTTCAAATGCACTTTGGGAAAATGTGATTTGAATGTGGTCATTTTATTTATGTATCCATTTTAACTAGGTCTCAAAGTGCTTAAAATTATATTGGGGCAACTATAATTCCTGGTTTTGTCTCTCTCAGGTCCATAGGGGTGTACCAGGTCCGTCTCTCAAGCTGCTGTGTACCATCCAGCAGCACCATAAGATCATCAACGTGCTGCGCTGGCACCATGACCACAGCTCCCTGCCCAAGCTGCAGTACCTCCTGGCCTCTGGATCCAGCAACGCCGTGGTCTAGGTCCACGACCGCCGCACTGTCATAGGTGAGTTCCCCAGGCGTGTATGCTGGTGCCGAATCATATTTTGAGATCTGAGTGTTTAAATTACCTGTTGATATGTTGTATGATCTGTGTTAAAGACAAGAGTGCACATCTCAAGGTATGATGCAGAGGGTAAATGGGGTGCAGAGGCAGCAGTGAGCCAGCAGAGGGCTCTATTTGGAATGGTAGCAACGTAAAACTAATGGTCTTGGAAGATATACATTGAGTGTATGAAACATTACGAACACCTGCTCTTTCCATGACATAGACTGATCAGGTGAATTCAGGTGAAAGCTATGATCCCTTATTGATGTCACTTGTTAAATCCACTTCAATCAGTGTAGATGACGGGGAAGAGATTTTTAAGAAGGATTTTTAAGCCTTGAGACGTTTGAGACATTGATTGTGTATGTGTGCCATTCAGAGGGTGAATGGACAAGACAAAGGATTTAAGTGCTTTTGAACAGGGTATGGTAGTAGGTGCCAGGCACACCAGTTTGTGTCAAGAACTACAACGCTCAACAGTTTCCCCTGTGTATCAGAAATGGTACACAACCCAAAGGACATCCACCCAACTTGACACAAATGTGGGAAGCATTGGAGTCAGCATATGTAATGTTTTTTTCAACACCTTGTAGGGTTAATGCCCTGACAAATTGAGTCTGTTCCTAGGGCAAAAATGTGGGGACACCTACTCATTCAAGGGTTTTTCTTTATTTTTACTATTCTACATTGTAGAATAATAGTGAAGACATCAACATATGAAACAACACATATGCAATCATGTAGTAACCCAAAAAGTGTTAAACAAATCAAAATATATTTTATATTTGAGATTCTTCAAAGTAGCCACCTTTTGCCTTGATGACAGCTTTGCACAATCTTGACATTCTCTCAACCAGTTTCATGAGGTGGAATGCATTTCAATTAAAGGGTGTGCCTTGTTAAAAGTTAATTTGTGGAATTTATTTTCTTCCTAATGTGTTTGGGCCAATCAGCTGTGTCGTGACAAGGTAGGGGTGGAATACAGAAGACTGCCCTATTTGGTAAAAGACCAAGTCCATATTATGTCAAGAACAACTCAAATAAGCAAAGAGAAACGACAGTCCATCATTACATTAAGACTAGAAGGTCAGTCAATGCGGTCAATGAGGGCAATTTCAAGAAGTTTCTTCAGTTGCAGTCGCAAAAACCATGAAGTGCTATGATGAAACTGGCTCTCGTGAGGACCGCCACAGGAAAGGAAGACACAGAATTACCTCTGCTGCAGAGGATAAGTTCATTAGAGTTACCAACAGCAGAAATTTCAGCTCAAATCAATGCTTCACAGAGTTCAAGTAACAGACACATCTCAACATCAACTGTTCAGAGGAGACTGTGTGAATCAGGCCATGGTCAAATTACTGAAAAGTAACCACTACTAAAGGACATCAACAATAAGAACAGACCTGCTTGGGCCAAGAAACAAGAGCAATGGACATTAGACCGGTGAAAATCTATCCTATGTTCTGATGAGTCCAAATTTGTGATTTTTGGTTCCAACTGCCGTGTCTTTGTAAGACTCAGAGTAGGTGAACGGATGATCTCCGCATGTGCTTTGCTGCTGACACTGTCTGTGATTTATTTAGAATTCAAGGCACACTTAACCAGCATGGCTACCACAGCACTCTGCAGCAATACGCCATCCCATCTGGTTTGCCTTTAGTGGGACTATCATTTGTTTTTCAACAGGACAGTGACCCAACACACCGCCAGGCTGTGTAAGGGCTATTTGACCAAGAAGGAGAGGGATGGAGTGCTGCATCAGATTACCTGGCCCCCAGAATCACACTACCTCAACCCATTTGAGATTATTTGGAATGAGTTGGACTGCAGAGTGAAGGAAAAGTTCTCAGTATATGTGGAAACTCCTTCAAGACTGTTGGAAAAGCATTCCAGGTGAAGCTGGTTGAGAGAATGCCAAGAGTGTCTAATGCTGTCATCAAGGCAAAAGGTGGCTACTTTGAAGAATCTCAAATATAAAATATATTTTGATTTGTTTAACACTTTTTAGTTACTACATGATTCCATATTTGTCAATTCATTGTTTTGATGTCTTCACTATTATTCTACAATCAGAGCAGTGTGCAGTGGGATGGAGATTGGAGTGGGTCTAGGGTATCAGGTAGGGTGGAGGTGATATGATCCTTGGCTAGTCTCTCAAAGGACTTCATGATGACAGGAGTGCTATGGGGCGATAGTCATTTAGTTCAGTTACCCTAGCTTTCTTGGGAACAGGAACAATGGTGGCCATCTTGAAGCATGTTGGCACGGCATACTGGGATAGGGATTGATTGAATATGTCCGTAAACACACCAGCCAGCTGGTCTGCGCATGCTCTGAGGACGCGGCTTGGGATGCCATCTGGGCCGGCAGCCTTGCGATGGTTAACACGTTTAAATGTTTTACTCACGTTGGCCACGGTGAACTAGAGCCCACAGGCTTTGGTAGCGGGACGTGTCAATGGCACTGTATTGTCCTCAAAGCGAGCAAAGCAGTGGTTTAATTTGTCTTGGAGCAAGACGTCGATGTCCGCGACGGGGTTGGTTTTCTTTTTGTAATCCGTGATTGACTGTAGACCCTGCCACATACGTCTCGTGTTTGAGCCGTTTAATTGCGACTCTACTTTGTCTCTATACTGACGCTTTGCTTGTTTGATTGCCTTGCGGAGGGAATAGCTACACTGTTTGTATTCGGTCATGTTTCCAGTCACCTTGCCATGAATAAAAGCGGTGGTTCGCTCTTTCAGTTTTGCTCGAATGCTGCCATCAATCCACGGTTTCTGGATCGGCAAGGTTTTAATAGTCACAGTGGGTACAACATCACCGATGCACTTGCTAATAAACTCGCTCACAGAATCAGCCTATACGTCAATGTTGTTGTTCTTAGACCTTTAGTTTTACATATCTACCATATACAGTGCATTCAGAAAGTATTCAGACCCCTTGACTTTTTCCACATTTTGTTATGTTACAGCCGTATTCTAATATAGATTAAATAGTTTTCCCCCCTCATCAATCTACACACAATACCCCATAATGACAAAGCAAAAACAGGTTTTTATACATTTGCCTGAAATATCACATTTACATATGTATTCAGACCCTTTACTCAGTACTTTGTTGAAGCACCTTTGGCAACGATTACAGTCTTGAGTTTTTTGGGTATTGTCACATTGTATAAATGATTGGAGACAGGCACAGGAATACGTAATAGGGGGTTTTAATACTCTACCCAAAAATACAACATGCCATGAAAAGCACGAGGACGAAGCCCAAAACAAACACGTATACAAAACACAGGGATGTAAACCCAAACAAAAGAGCAAGGTTAAACCTCCAATAAATACACGGGACGAGACCCATAATAATAATGCACAGGACAAGACCTGTAAACAATGCACGGGATGAGACCCGTAATAGCGAGTACACAATACACGCAGCACGAAAGCCGAAACAACAAAGCACAGGTACTCACAAGACAAACGGACATGGGAACAATAACCGACCAAACAATGGTGAATAGAGGGCACATATACATAGAATTAGTAATCAGGGAGAACGGGAACATGTGTCCGTAATGAAACAGTTCAGTGACACCTAGTGGCCGGTGACGTAGACTCCGGAGCTGGTGTCCGGAATGAGCAACAGTACTGTCGGGCTGTATCACCGCCTGGTACGGCAATTGCACCGCCCTCAACCGCAAGGCTCTCCAGAGGATAGTGCGGTCTGCACAACGCATCACCGGGGGCAAAGCTGTTGAAGCTACTTTGAAGAATCTCAAATATAAAATATATTTTGATTTGATTTTTTGGTTACTACATGATTCTATATGTGTTATTTCCTAGTTTTGATGTCTTCACTATTATTCTACAATGTAGAAAATAGTCAAAATAAAGAAAAACCCTTGAATGAGTAGGTACTCTATAGGTGTGTGGAGGCAGGTCACTATGAGTCTGTGGTGTACCTGAGACTGTGGAAAGGTGACCATCGCAGGTGCTCTGCAGGAGGCCACTGGGAAAGGAGAGCTGAGTGATCACCTGCTCTCTGTTGCACGTATGGGTAAAGAGCACTAATTTAAAGTTTAAATGTTTTCCTATTTATTCCAGTGTAGAATGCATATTTACAAAATTAAGCTCTTCTGATTCAGCAACCAACTAGGCAATTAGTATAATTCGTTGTTATCTTGCTCCTTGACAAAGTAATGTGTTTCTCTGTGGTACAGTGCTGTACAGTATGTATGCATGCAGGTGTAATAGTATTTGTGAACCCCTCAGCTTGCTACCAGGTGTGGCTGAGTACAGTGGATGCCTATGTGAAGCAGCTGTGTCTTCAGAAGCAGTTCCTCAAGGCTGCCTTGCATCTCCTGTCCATCAACAAGGTCTACGAGGCCATAGACCTCCTCAAGTCCCACCAGCTCTAAAGGTCATTTAGCTCTACAGGTTATTTTACACATAAATTATTATATAAAGAATATCAAAGTTTGTGTTGCATGAAGATCCAATAAAGTAATTCCCTTCTACTTAGTGGTAGGATTTTAGATTGTTATCTGTGACTGACCTATCAGTGGGAGTGATCATTGGAATCTCTGAGCTGTGAGTGACATGTTTGTGTGCTGTCTCATGGGGGGTCATAGCCCTGGCCATGGCTAGGCTGCAGCCAGGTGACCTTGTGCTCAAGGGGCTCTACACCACCTGGGCAACCGTGCTGGAGAAAGACAGCCACTTGACTACTGCTGCTAAATGTTAAATAACAAACTAACATTAACCCATCTTCATTAATAAAACTGCATGTCGGTGTAAAAGTGCACTGTGTAATGCAGGTAGAGAAATAGACGGTTGCTCTGAATAGCTGACTTGATGCTAATGGAACACGCTGTGTATTTATCAAATCAAATGTATCACCCTGTTATCTCGCCGTGGACTCCAGCTTCGACGCTGCCAAAGTAATTGCAAAGAAAAACGACCCAGTCTCACTGAAGACGCCCGCCAGTCTGGCGAAGATCTCTGGTGAAAGCGACCTGTCCCATTCACTCACCTCTACCTTAGATGCGGCGTCCTCTCAGGATTGGCTGGGAGCACAGCAACTCCTCATCGCACAGGAGAGCATATTGGTTAGTTGCCCTGAACTGGCCAATGCTCATAGATATAGATACAAGATATAGTCCCATTGATTAGCTATAGGTTATGGTCAGATAAGATATGTGTCTTGATTTTCATGATTGATCTATACTGTCCCCCTCTGCTATCGGCCCACCGGTTACACTTCTGCACTATCGAGCTGCTCATTGTGAGTCTAACAGGGACAGACGTAGTGACTTGGAACTGTTCCTCCAGCCATCCCTGGTCAGCTTCCAGTAGCCAGGAAGCCAAGAGGGCTGTGTGGGAGAGGGAGTTTGGTGTCTCTCCCAGCAAGCCAGTGAAACTCAAAGCTCTTCACCAACAACTGAAAGCCATAGACAATCCACAGATGACACCTAACGTTCCTATGAAACAGGTATGTCGCCAGTGGACAGAGACTTGACTGGTGCACGGGCCCAGTACATCACTGGGGCTAAGATGCCTGCCATCCAGGACCTCTACACCAGGTGGTGTCAGAGGAAGGCCATAAAAATTGTCAAAGACCCCAGCCACCCCAGTCATAGACTGTTCTCTCTACTACCGCATGGCAAGCGGTGCCGGAGTGCCAAGTCTAGGACAAAAAGGCTTCTCAACAGTTTTTACCCCCAAGCCATAAGACTCCTGAACAGGTAATCAAATGGCTACCCAGACTATTTGCATTGTGTGCCCCCCCCCAACCCCTCTTTTTACGCTGCTGCTACTCTCTGTTTATCATATATGCAGTCATTCATGTACATACTACCTCAATTGGGCCGACCAATCAGTGCTCCCGCACATTGGCTAACCGGGCTATCTGCATTCTGTCCCGCTACCCACCAACCGCCAACCCCTCTTTTACTCGCTGTTTTACTCGCTGTGACTATATATGCATAGTCACTTTAACCATATCTACATGTACATACTACCTCAATCAGCCTGACTAACCGGTGTCTGTATGTAGCCTCGCTACTTTTATAGCCTCGCTACTGTATATAGCCTGTCTTTTTTCTGTTGTTTTATTTCTTTACTTACCTATTGTTCACCTAATACATTTTTTGCACTATTGGTTAGCCTGTAAGTAAGCATTTCACTGTTTCAAGTTCTACACCTGTTGTATTCGGCGCACGTGACAAATAAACTTTGATTTGATTTGCATAATTATTCTGTTGATGGGATGGAGAGCGATATTGACTGATACTGACCATATAGTCAGCAAATGTACTTTTGTAGACTTTTTGGGAAATATCTACTATGTTGTAGACAGTGGTGCCTCTTGTGTCTCATCTGAACCCACTGTAATGGCTCTTGTCCTCTTCCAGCTTCTGACACAACTGTCCCTGTACGTGACCCTGGGCACAGTGAGCTGGTTGTTAGATGACTGGGGGGTGGCACTAGAAGAGCTGTTGCAGGGCGTGGCCAGATGAAGTGAGACGGGCAAGCTGCTATTTCCTCTAGGTCAGTGGTCACCAACCTTTTCTGAGTCAAGATCACTTTTGCATTTCATAGACTGACCAGGTGAATCCAGGTGAAAGCTATGATCCCTTATTGTCACTTGTTAAATCCACTTCAATCAGTGTAGATGAAGGGGAGGAAACAGGTTCAAGAATGATTTTTAAGCCTTGAGATAATTGAGACATGGATTGTGTATGTATGCCATTCAGATGGTGAATGGGCAAGACAATAGATTTAAGTGCCTTTGAACTGGGTATGGTACTGTAGTAGGTGCCAGGCGCACCTGTTTGTGTCAAGAACAGTTTCCCGTGTGTATCAAGAATGGTCCACCACCCAAAGGACATCCAGCAAACTTGACACCACTGTGGGAAGCATTGGAGTCAACACTGGCCAGCATCCCTGTAGAACGCTTTCGACACCTTGCAGAGTTCATGCCCTGACAAATTGAGGCTGTTCTGACGGCAAAGGTGGGGGGTGCAACTCAATATTAGGAAGGTGTTCCTAATGTGTGGTATACTCTGTGAATACTTGTAATTGTATTTGTAGTGTACCTTCAATTTAGAAATTTTACTTTTATGATAACCATAGAGCAAAGGGAGTACCTATTGAGTTGCACAACTGAATCCATTCAACCGAAATGTGTTTTCCGCATTTAACCCAACCCCTCTGAATCAGAGAGGTGCACGGGGGCTGCCTTAATCGACGTCCATGTCGTCAGCGAACTGGTGTTGTTGGGGGATTAACTGCTTTGCTCAAGGGCAGAACAGCAGATTTTTCCACCTTGCCTGCTCTGGGATTCGAACCAGCAGCCTTACAGTTACTGGCCCAACTCTCTTAACCGCTAGGATACCTTCCACAGTATCCATTACATATCATTTTAACAGACAACAGCAAATCTTAATATACAATTGATGTTACAGAATGGTTAGTTATTTACTTATTTTCTTTACTGTAATATAATGCATTGATAACAAGTCAATTGTATGGATTATGTATTCATGTAGTCACCTGTCACACCCTGATCTGTTTCACCTGTCTTTGTGATTGTCTCCCCCCCGCTCCATGTGTCGGCCATCTTCCCCATTATCCCCAGTGTATTTATACCTGTGTTCTCTGTTTGTCTGTTTCCAATTCGTCTTGTTTGTCAAGTCAACCAGCGTTTTTGTTCTCTGCTCCTGCTTTTCCCAGTCTCTCTTTTTCTCTCCTTCCTGGTTTTGACCCTTGCCTGTCCTGAGCACGCCTTCCTGACCACTCTGCCTGCCCGACCCTGAGCCTGCCTGCCGACCTGTACCTTTGCCCCACCTCTAGATTATTGACCTCTACCTACTCTGAACCCGTCTGCCGTCTGGTACCGTTGCCCCACCTCTGGTATACTGACCCCTGCCTGCCTTGACCTGTCTATTGCCTGCCCCTGTTGGATTATTAAACCATTGTTTATTCGACGTTGTCTGCATCTGGGTCTTACCTTCATACCTGATAGTACGAACTGGCCATGACTGACCCAGCACACCCTGGCCAGCTGTGCAATCCCATCTCCTCCCAAGGAGCCTCCATTGGTAGGCACAAGGAATTGCTTCGTGGTCTTACGGAGGGGGTCCAAACATTGGCTGAGCACCATGACCGGACGTTGGACATGCTGTTGGAGCAATTCTGCTGGTTGTCTGGGGGGCAGCCTGCCACGGTGGTAACCCCACCACCCCTCAGTAACTCGGCGGTTAGCAGCGCCGCCCCACCGGCCACTCCACCTTCCCGGGAGCCAGGATTACCACCCCGGAACGCTTTAATGGAGAGCCGAGCACCTGTCGGGCGTTCCTAGCTCAGTGTGCCCTCATTTTCGAGCTCCAGCCATCCTCCTTCCCCTCGGATTGCTCCAAAATAGCCTACCTCATCACGCTGATGTCTGGTGGGGCTCTTACCTGGGCTACCGCCGTATGGGAACAACAGCCAGCCATGTGCGTGAGTCTGGAGGGGTTCGTGGGAGAGGTGAGGAAGGTTTTTGATGCCCCGTTCTCCAGGAGAGAAACTGCCAGGAAGCTAATCCAGCTCTGGCAGGACGCCCGCAGAGTGGCCGACTATGAGGTGGATTTCCGCACGTTGGCAGCAGAGAGTGCGTGGGACCAGGAAGCACTGTTCGACATGGTCCTGCATGACATCTCGGAGGAGGTTAAGGACAGACTTGCTGCTCAAGAGTTACCCAAGGATCTTGACTCCCTCATCGCTTTGAGCATCCGCCTCGATGGGCGATTGCGGGAATGACGGATGGAGAGGAAATTTGATTTTGCTCGTCCAGGGATTCCACCTCGCCTCCGAGTCATCCCTGAAGTCTCCGACGTTGCCGAGAGCACCCAAAGTTTTCCGACCTTCCTCGAGAGTCACTGAAGAGGGCTGAGGCACTGTTTCCCGAACCTATGCAACTAGTCAGAGCTGGGCTGTCGCCAGCGGAACAGCAACACAGGATCAACAACACAGGATCAACACAAGGAGCAGTCTGTATTGTGGTAGTTTTGGTCATTTTGTGTCCTCTTGCCCGGTAAAAGACCAGGCTCACCGGTAGGAGCGAGTACTCTGGTGGGCCTTATGGAGAACTTTTCTGTTTCCCTTACTCGCACCCCTTTCATGTCATTCTGTTGTGGGGAAGCCAGTCCAAATCTTTTCAGGTCCTCATTGACTCTGGGGCCGATGAGAGCTTTTTGGTTGCCACAGTGGAAAAATGTGAGTTCCATCGCTCCACCATTCCCTTTCTGGGCTACATCATCTCTGCTGGGAGTGTCCAGATGGAGCCCGAGAAGGTGAGAGCGATGGTGGATTGGCCTCAGCCTATGTCCAGGGTGCAGCTGCAACGCTTCCTGGGGTTCGCCAACTTTTATCGCCGCTTTATCCGGGGTTACAGCACCCTGGCCTCCCCCCTGTCTGCACTCACCTCTACCAAGGTTCCATTCATGTGGTCCTCTGCATGCTGACAAGGCGTTCCAGGACCTTAAACACCGCTTCACCACTGCTCCTATCCTGGTTCATCCTGACCCTTCTCGTCAGTTCGTGGTGGAGTCAGTTCATGACGGATGTTCCGCCCCTTCTAGCCAGTGCCTCCATTCCTCCAAAGCCATCTTCACCGCAAGAAGCTCCTGATTCCCCACATCGTAGTTCCTCTCTGTGTCATTGAGGCGGTGGGAGAAGAAGGCGCAGGGATGCAGCTTAACCTCACTAGGGTATGTGGGACGGTAGTGTCCCACCTCGTCAACAGCCAGTGAAACTGCAGGGTGCCAAATTCAAAACAACAGAAATCCACACCATTTTAAGGATAGACTTGTTGTAAATCCAGCCAGTGTCCGATTTCAAAAAGGCTTTACGACGAAAGCACAACAAACATTTATGTTAGGTGAGTGCCTATTCAGAGAATAACACAGCCATTTTTCCAGCCAAAGAGAGGATTCACAAAAAGCAGAAATATAGATAAAATTAATCACTAACCTTCATCTTCATCATATGACAGTCATAGGACTTCATGTTACACAATACATGTATGTTTTGTTCGGTAAAGTTCATATTTATATCCAAAAATCTGAGTTTACATTGGCGTGTTATGTTGAGTAGTTCCAAAACGTCCGGTGATTTTGCAGAGAGCCACATCAATTTACAGGAATACCCATAATAAACATTGCTAAAAGATACAACTGTTATGCATGGAATTTTAGATCCACTTCTCCTTAATGCAACCGCTGTGTCAGATTTCAAAAAAACTTTACGGAAAAAGCACACCATGCAATAATCTGAGTACGGCGCTCAGACGACAAATCAAGCCAAACAGATATCCGCCATGTTGGAGACAACAGATGTCAGAAATAGCATTATAAACATTCACTTACCTTTGATGATCTTCATCAGAATGCACTCCCAGGAATCCCAGTTCCACAATAAATGTTTGTTTTGTTCGATAATGTCCATCATTTATGTCCAAATTCCTCCTTGTTGTTCACGCGTTCAGTACACAATCCAAACTCACGACGCGCGGGCAGGTCCAGCGGAAAGTACGGACGAAAAGTTAAAAAAGTTATATTACAGTCCGTTAAAACATGACAAACGAAGTATTGAATCAATCTTTAGGATGTTTTTAACATAATTCTTCAATAATGTTCCAACCGGAGTATTCCTGTGTCTTCAGAATTGCGATGGAACAGAGCTCGCTCTCACGTGAACGCGCATGGTCACCTCATGGCAGACCTGACTCATTCCTCTCTCCTTCGGCCCCACTAAACAGTAGAGGCATCAGACAAGGTTCTAACGACTGTTGACATCTAGTGGAAGCCTCAGGAAGTGCAACATTACCAATATCCCACTGTATCTTCAATAGGAGCTGAGTTGAAAATCGACCAACCTCAGATTTTTGCCTGCATGATGAGTTCTGTTATACTCACAGACATCATTCAAACAGTTTTAGAAACTTCAGAGTGTTTTCTATCAAACCAGGCCGTTTACTCTGGGCATGCTTTTCATCCGGACATGAAAATACTGCCCCCTACCCCAAAGAAGTTAACTTGGGTCAAACGTTTCGGGTAGCCTTCCACAAGCTTCCCACAATAAGTTGAGTGAATTTTGGCCGATTCCTCCTGACAGAGTTGGTGTAACTGAGTCAAGTTTGTAGGCCTTCTTGCTCGCACACGCTTTTTCAGTTCTGCCCTCTATACGATTGAGGTCAGGGCCACTCCAATACCTTGACTTTGTTGCCCTTAAGCCATTTTGCCACAACTTTGGAAGTATGCTTGGGGTCATTGTCCATTTGGAAGACACATTTGCGACCAAGCTGAAACTTCCTGACTGATGTCTTGAGATGTTGCTTCAATATATCCACATAATTTTCCTGCCTCATGATGCCATCTAGTTTGTGAAGTGCAGTAGTTCCTCCTTCAGCAGAACACCCCCACAACATGATGCTGCCACCCCCGTGCTTCACGGTTGGGATGGTGTTCTTCGGCTTGCAAGCTTCCCCCTTTTTCCTCCAAACATAACGATGGTCATTATGGCCAAAGTTATTTTTTTGTTTCATCAGACCAGAGGACATTTCTCCAAAAAGTACGGTCTTTGTCCCCATGTGCAGTTGCAAACCGTAGTCTGGCTTTTTTATGGCGGTTTCGGAGCAGTGGCTTCTTCCTTGCTGAGCGGCCTTTCAGGTTATGTCGACATAGGACTCGTTTTACTGTGGATATAGATACTTTTGTACCTGTTTCCTCCAGCATCTTCACAAGGTCCTTTGCTGTTATTCTGGGTTTGATTTGCACTTTTCACACCAAAGTACGTTAATCTCTGGGAGACAGAATGCGTCTCCTTCCTGAGCGGTATGACGTCTGCGTGGTCCTATGGTGTTTATACTTGCGTACTATTGTTTGAACAGATGAACATGGTACCTTCAGGCGTTTGGAAATTGCTCCCAAGGATGAACCAGACTTGTGGAGGTCTACAATTTTTCAATTTTTCTGAGGTCTCACCTGATTTCTTTTGATTTTCCCATGATGTCAAGCAAAGAGGCACTGAGTTTGAAGGTAGGCCTTTAAATACATCCACAGGTACACCTCCAATTGACTCAAATTATGTCAATTAGCCTATCAGAAGCTTCTAAAGCCATGACATCGTTTTCTGGAATGTTCCAAGCTGTTTAAAGGCACAGTCAACTTAGTGTATGTAAACTTCTGACCCACTGGAATTATAAGTGAAATAATCTTTCTGTAAACAATTGTTGGAAAAATGACTTGTTTCATGCACAAAGTAGATGTCCTAACCTACTTGCCAAAACTATAGTTTGTTAACAAGAAATTTGTGGAGTGGTTGAAAAACGAGTTTTAATGACTCCAACCTAAGTGTATGTAAACTTCTGACTTCAACTGTATAGTTTTTTATCCCCGTCCCTGCAGGAAGCTGTCATTGTAAATAAGAATTTGTTCTTAACCGACTTTCCTAGTTAAATAATGGTTAAATAATCAAATATAAACAAAATGTATTTTAACGGTAGAAGAGTAGCATGGCAGCTTCAGAGATCTCCTTAGATCAGTGGTCGCCAACTGGTCGATCTTCAAGACATTTCTAGTCGATCACCAAATATTTATGTAAAAAAGCCAACGAACGACAAAGGCTTGCACTCCTTTTTAAATCGTGTTGAGCTGTTGCCGGTAGGTGCACTTGATTTAAAAGTCCCGCGCACTGGGTAAGCAAAGTGTTCCCATGACACAAAAGGCACTGTATATCAGTAAACCTTTTCACTAAAATACATCTGACTTACATGAAATTTGGGTGTATGAACACCACCCTAAAAATATGAAATAAATTGATGTACTGATTCATCAGGTGTAGCATTTTAGTCTGGAATGAAATTATTGAAGTAATGCTGTTTGATACTTATGTGCAATGGCCTAGATCCCTATATTTACAAAACAAATGGCACCCAAGTCTGTGTACATTACCTCGCTCTGAGTATCCCTCATGTTAAGGAGGAATACATGGAAAATCCTTAATTATGCAGAGGATCCAACTACCTCAGGGTGGAAATGAACCTGTCCAAGACAACTTAGACCCTTTTTAAATCAGATGCAGGTCTTGCTCTGTCCGTTTTTAACAGCTAAAGCTTGGTCTGGGAAGAAGAAATGTATGCTAGCCTAGGCACAATGACAGAATGTAGCCCAACTACGTAATCCAATTCAACCTTAAAACAGGGACACAATTGGTTCAGTAAGGCATGCCTAAATATAGGAAATACATTTTGGGGCATGCCTTAAGACATGACAAAATACAAAAAAATGTCACATTGAAAATAGAAAATGTTTTAATATACAACTGTTTCAAACAATGTATGTTGTAAAAACAATAGCAACCAAAAACATCTGTTTAAACTGAGCGGTGAACAAATTAAAAGCAAATGTTACACAGAACTGCTGTGTGCCCCTGTAACAAGTTCATACTCAGACCAACCTGGTACCCACCTAAAAATCTCCTTCCTGAAAGGAAAAATGCTAAAACAGGTTGGCTGCAGTGAAATTTAACATTTTAGTTTACATACCTGTCCAGCATACTTTTTTCTTTTTTTTAATGTACAATCCCTACAAGCATGTATCCAACACTGAAATGATTTGGGAACGATACCTACCGATGCTTGAGTTACAGTTGGGTCTAAATAAAGTTTGCTGTTATGAAAAGCAGGAGTGCAGGGAATTGCTGTTGAGCACTTAAATGCTACACTTATCATTTGCAGTACAATACACGAGCTGGTCCCATGCTTTTAAAATAATGGTAGTTACTGCAATGCTGTAACACACAGATAAAAGGTTTCCGAATACTGGACCTGTGAGATGGGTGCTAGAAAGGCTCAATGGTGGTACAATAGGGAATTTGAATGGTGACAATACGCAGTAAAATCAACTATGACAGAACAAAATGGTTTCAAGAGGAGAGTCTGTGGTAACCAATGCCCTTTTTGCAGCTGGTGAAGTTCGATACAGAAATTAATCTCATGTTTTCTTCTGGGAGTGAGGGGAGAAGAGAAACATCTACCGGATGGGATAAAACAAGTGAGTCTTCCACGTGGTCGGTCAGTGCTTGTTGTTAGTTTCCTCTTGGGAAGAGCTTGAGATGCCGTTCTGATTTTGAGTGGACCCAGAGCCCAATCCATACAATCGCCCACAATACTTTGCATCATCAATGTTGTCTTCAAAGAAAAGCTGCAAAAGACAACTTACTTCAGAAGTTTCAAGTAACAGAAACATTGTCAAACTCAGGTTCTCCCAAGATGCACGTCCCCATCATCAAGGCTAGTTTCTACATCTTGAACTGGGACTGTCAATCTTAAAAAGGTTAATTTCCTTCCTGACCACTGATTTGAAAGGACATGACAGGTGTAAGCACAATGTTGAAAATGTCATGGAAGATAGGAGACATTAAGAATAGAATAGGTACCTCTTTCATCCTAAAGAATGCCATCCCTGTGAGCAGTGAATCGGAACCGGCCTGGTGCTGTCTCCCAACCCTCTTCAGTTCCAGCTGGTCAGCCACCTCCTGGAGTCCTCCCTGAACAAACACACAGGTAACAGTCAGCCAACTGGAGCCATATGCTCTACCTCAGCCTTGACATTTCATGTCAGTCACATTTCTTTACCATTAGACCACCATTGCTTGTGTAGCTGAGGCGGTTCAGTGAGCCACGCTTGTGTGATGCGTAACCTTGTCTGAGACCCAAAGACTTGCATTAGCTAATCAAGCTAAGCATGCCAACAAAGTGTAGGCATGCATGATACTCAAATTCAAACTGCTTTACAGCCAACAGTGCTTTCATTCGCTTTGCTAATACCATAACATGAATGAATAAGAAAGTTACCAGGAATGTGTCTTTACCTTTAAGTTCTTACAGCTTTTCATCAGATATTTCACGTCATAGATTGCAGGGAAGAAGAGATTGAGGATCTGGAAGAACTCATGTTCCTCCTCAGGTAGGCGAGTGTCCGTTAAGAGCTTCACCAGGTAGCCAAAATCATACCCGCTGCAAATGAGAAAAACAGCAGGTAGATCATAACATTTCTCAAATGACAATTGAGGCACTGTTGTGAGTTTTAATGACTTGGGCCCAGAGTTTAACCTGGTAACCAGGAGAAACTAGGGCCTAGGACCACTGACATTTCTCCGAGCATCCCTACCTGTGAAAGGAGAGCCACTTGACATTTTCACACAGCACTAAACCAGATGTCATCAGGAGCTCAGCAAAGTAGAGTGTGTCGATCCCCTCTTCCTCGTGCTTTTTGAATTGGAGGCCAGAGTTCTGGAGTAGGTCTATTGAGTCCTGGGAGTACATATCCTCTCTGTTTACAAAAGAACATCAGTCTTTTTTTCCAGAAAGGAGCAAAACAAACTATTACTCAAGTCTTCTAATGAGGCAACAAATCCTACCCAAATAAGCATATGCATGCTAGTTTTAATTTCAACACTGGCTATGCTGTATTGTAAAAAGGATGTAAGGAATAACACCCACGTTAAATTAAATTTGAAATTAAACTGCCATGTTGTTGTTCCAGGAGGATAGTCTCCGTCCTCGTTCATAAACGACAGTCCCAATTGGATGATTTTCAGAAGGTCCACGTTGCACCTCAAGAGCTGGTACTGGTAATCTACTGTGCTGCGAAACTCGCCAATGGGTCGAACTACTACTCCGGGGAATTCTGTGTCCTGGTGGAACAAGGAGGACATCATTAAATTACCGAAATAAAATGTTTTAACGCAATATCAAAACCTTCCCAGACCTACTAAGCACAAATTGAAAATAGTGTATATGCATATTTGGCACGATAGATTACCATGGCAATGGAGTTGTAGCTTTGAATTATCTGTCGGATTTTCCTCATTTCCTCCTCCACATTGCTTGCCCAGACCTCACAGATAATCTGACTGGTATCTGCAAGTGCGGCTGGCATTTTTGCAGGTTGAGGAAGGGACTGAAAACACCGATAATTCTGCAGCACCTTCGGGGAGCAGTCTGGTGAAGAAGAAAAAACTCTGGGAACAAGAGGTTTAAATTAATGTAGGCCATTCAGCTAATCAACCATTACATTTTAAATGCAAAATGATAGCTAGTTAAAACTGTGTGCAGTAGCTGGATGCAGCATCAAACACATGTAGCTAACTACATGGCTGGGCGCTTAAATCAAAACCTGACTGGCCTGGATATCATCACTGCGGTATGAGGGATGCTAACTAGCTGGTAGTTCAAGAGCAAGCGAGCTTGGCTGGATAAACGACTCCACTTTGGTTTCTGCAAATTATGAACATTTCTTGTACAAACACTTGGTTAACTAGCTAGCTCGCAACAATGAAATGACGAACAAGCTAGGTAGCTAACTCAGTTACAGGGGGAAACATAGTATGTTCACGGTAGATAACATTAACCTCCAGTGTGGCTAGCAGTGTGGCTAGCTAACATGAATGTTAACTACCTCGTCAATCTTTAATTTTTTTGTATTTTACCCCCCACATTTGGTGATATCCAAATTACGAACTTGTCACATCGCTGCAATCTTCCATAACAGTCAACAGTAGCTAGCCGAATTAGTTTAGACTAGCTAGCGAAATGGCTAACTAACGTTCTGTTTGCTAGCGTTGGTTCGTATGAATATGACAAGCTAACGTTAGCTGGAAAACGGCAGGACAGCTAGCCAACCCACTTACGTAAACTGCTGGACTCACATTATGGTATTGGCTAGCTACTATGAACCGTATAAACCACAAATAACAATGTTTACCTGATCCGTCGTATGATCTTGTACTTCTGCTGGGGCTACTGCTAGTACTTGATAGCTAACGTCACTGGTTAACGTTGGTTTACTTGCTGCTATCGGAAGTCATAGAAACATTTACGCAGGCGCAGTGAAGAAGAAAAAAGCTCACCTTCACTCTCTCTTGAAGCTCTGACCCAAATAGTCTGATTGTAGTCGCTAAAGAGCACGGAGCATATACAGCCGTTTCCCCCAAGAAAAATGAATTACATTATTATAGCATGCTACATATCTATAGTTTTGAACTTTATAGTTGCCAATGGGGGTCATGACAACAAACCACATGTACAACAAGTTTTCAGCACAATAAAGAACCAATTATCCTGGAGTTCATTGGCTTGCAAAGGTTTTAACAAACTCAATGCTTTACAAAGTGTCACATTTATGCAAATCTTCACTTGGGCTTTGGTATTCCACAATAATCAATACAAAGCTGTAATAGGCTTTTGTTTAAGAAATTACTTTGATTTGAGAAGCATAAAATACCTGACGGTTATGTAGCTCCAAATGTCCAAGGAAAACCTGATATAGTTCCAAGACACAAGTTACCACTTTTCACATTAAAACAATTAAAATAGTTGTTCATTCATTCAATTATTCATATTCTGTTCAAACATTACATTTGCAGATAAATAGGGAGGTATGGCAAAGCAATATCACACTCATCTGTAATACAGAAGCCTGTATACTTGGTTAAGTACTTGAGGTTATCCTGAATCCTGGTGTTATGAATAATGAATTGAATCATAGTAATTGTTAAATAGAGACATGGACACGTGAGAAATGCAGACGTCAGTGTCATTCAAACACGTCAGCTCGACTCCTCAAATAATGTGCATTGGTCTATCTACTGTGCTACACAACAGCAAAAGCATTACAATACCCCATGACGAGTAAACACTATCAACGGTGCATTTCTTCTGAGGCATGACAATTTAGTTTAGGCTTCAAACTAAATATGAATGACAGCTGAGGAAGTAAATGTTTTTAAAACCGCAATGACATGTCAATGCTTTTGTTTGTCAGGGTCCCTTGCTAGCACAGCAGAGAGAGGGATACGTTCACTGTTGGGTAGAGTCAGCACTCCTTTGAATGTGGGACACCTCCAATACAGGCATGAGGAGCTGGAAGGCATCCTGGATGTATGATGCACTGTTGGAAGCCTAAAGAAGAGATACATACATATATACACTTTAGATACTTAAACAATGCACCACATTTGTAAATCACACACACAATATTCAGGTTTCAGACAGAATTATGTGATATGCAGCGATGCACAATAATACAAACCTCCAAAAATACTCCTGTTATGAGTGGATTGAGGACATCTCCCTTTTTATTTGACTGCAAAACAAAATGTTTTGCTCTTATTAGTCTCTGGACTCAGTGAACCAGGAATCTTATACACATATTCAGACTGATTTACACTACTCTATGGGTCTAATTAATCATTCTAATGGAGATTACTTTAGTTAATGTCAGCATTGCAGCATGGAAAGATTCCATCAACTTGTTACCGACCACCCTGCAACAAATTTTTTAATGGATTGAAGCTCTTTAAAGCAGTGGTTTTTAAACTTTTTCAGCAGGGACCCAATTACTTATGCCATAATTTCGGGGACCACACCCCTACCCAAATTTGATTACAACCTTAAAATCTGTATATTTTAGATTTTTACATCAACAAGTAACCTTCAATTAATAAAATTCTCATCTCTTAACTTATCTTTCTCAAAAAAGTAGAACAATCGGTACTCTTACTTTACATTATTTTATACTAATACAATTGCTCCGAGAAAGAGATTTTGTTTTACAAGTTTTTGTCAAATAGGTACGGGTCAAAATTGACAATCGTTTTCAATACCGCACCTTGCGAGGATAACGGCACTGAGCCTTTTTCTAAAATGTTTTCTGAGTTGGAGAACACATTGGGAGGGATCTTAGACCATTTCTCCATACATAATTCTTCCATATCCTTGATATCCTTCGTCTGTGCTTATGCTCTGCCCTCTTCAATTTAACCAACAGGTTTTCAATGGGTTTCAAGTCCAGAGAATGAGATGGCCATTGAAAAATGTTGATTTTTGTGGCCAATTAACCATTTCTTTGTGGATTTTGATGTGTGCTTGGGGTTATTGTCTTGTATAAAATGTCCTGGTACTGGGTCAAGTTCATGATGCCATTGACCTTAAGGGCCCCAAGACCAGTGGAAGCAAAATAGCCCCATAAAATCAAGATCCACCACCATATTTTTTGTTTAAGATCACTTCATTGGCCAATTGCACACAAGGTCCAGCTGAAATTTCCACTTTTTACCCAACCCCTCTGAAAGACACACACACCCCTCCCCAAATCTGAGGACAACCTTAAAAACTGTAATTTTTTTAATAAACCAGTAATCTTCAAATAATTACATTTTCATCTCATTAATCAACTTATCTTTCCCAAACACATTTGTATATTGTCCCATACAATAAACTTTTCTCTTAATTTATTTTTGTTTTGGGGACCACACTCCAATTCCCCCGCGACGCAATAGGGGCCATGACCAAGACTTTGAATACCACTGCTTTAAAATAAGGTTGATTACTTTGTGAAACACAAAATACCATTTATTAGTTGTCATAGTGATGCATTACACAAGTTCCATGATGAAAAGTTGTGCAAGACCTTGAATATTAACATCTGAAGCAGAGTTCTGTGACTGTAGCTTCGAAGAGTGTAAGCTAAGTGATAGGCTAAATATACTTTGTGATATAGGTTCGTAAAGAATTACCATCTTACCCCTATTGTAGTTAAACAGGAGGTGAACTTCTTGGAAAGTAATGATATCTCTTTACACAAAACAATTGTTATTCTGTAAGGGGAGAACAAAATGTTGAGTTAGAGCACAATCACGTACTAGGATATTTTTATTTTTATGACCTTGATTTAACTAGGCAAGTCAGTTAAGTACAAATTCTTATTTACAATGACGGGCTACCAAAAGGCCTCCTGTGGGGACGGGGGCTTGAGATAAAAAAAAAAATCAAAAACAAACAAATATATACACTGCTCAAAAAAATAAAGGGAACACTTAAACAACACAATGTAACTCCAAGTCAATCACACTTCTGTGAAATCAAACTGTCCACTTAGGAAGCAACACTGATTGACAATAAATTTCACATGCTGTTTTGCAAATGGAATAGACAAAAGGTGGAAATTATAGGCAATTAGCAAGGCACCCCCAATAAAGGAGTGGTTCGGTAGGTGGTGACCACAGACCACTTCTCAGTTCCTATGCTTCCTGGCTGATTTTTTGGTCACTTTTGAATGCTGGCGGTGCACTCTAGTGGTAGCATGAGACGGAGTCTACACCCCACACAAGTGGCTCAGGTAGTGCAGCTCATCCAGGATGGCACATCAATGCGAGCTGTGGCAAGAAGGTTTGCTGTGTCTGTCAGCGTAGTGTCCAGAGCATGGAGGCGCTACCAGGAGACAGGCCAGTACATCAGGAGACGTGGAGGAGGCCGTAGGAGGGCAACAACCCAGCAGCAGGACCGCTACCTCCGCCTTTGTGCAAGGAGGAGCACTGCCAGAGCCCTGCAAAATGACCTCCAGCAGGCCACAAATGTGCATGTGTCTGCTCAAACGGTCAGAAACAGACTCCATGAGGGCCCGACGTCCACAGGTGGGGGTTGTGCTTACAGCCCAACACCGTGCAGGACGTTTGGCATTTGCCAGAGAACACCAAGATTGGCAAATTCGCCACTGGCGCCCTGTGCTCTTCACAGATGAAAGCAGGTTCACACTGAGCACATGTGACAGACGTGACAGAGTCTGGAGACGCCGTGGAGAACGTTCTGCTGCCTGCAACATCCTCCAGCATGACCGGTTTGGCGGTGGGTCAGTCATGGTGTGGGGTGGCATTTCTTTGTGGGGCCGCACAGCCCTCCATGTGCTCGCCAGAGGTAGCCTGACTGCCATTAGGTACCGAGATGAGATCCTCAGACCCCTTGTGAGACCATATGCTGACACATGCACATTTGTGGCCTGCTGGAGGTCATTTTGCAGGGCTCTGGCAGTGCTCCTCCTTGCACAAAGGCGGAGGTAGCGGTCCTGCTGCTGGGTTGTTGCCCTCCTACGGCCTCCTCCACATCTCCTGATGTACTGGCCTGTCTCCTGGTAGCGCCTCCATGCTCTGGACACTACGCTGACAGACACAGCAAACCTTCTTGCCACAGCTCGCATTGATGTGCCATCCTGGATGAGCTGCACTACCTGAGCCACTTGTGTAGGTTGTAGACTCCGTCTCATGCTACCACTAGAGTGAAAGCACCGCCAGCATTCAAAAGTGACCAAAACATCAGCCAGGAAGCATAGGAACTGAGAAGTGGTCTGTGGTCACCACCTGCAGAACCACTCCTTAATTGGGGGTGTCTTGCTAATTGCCTATAATTTCCACCTTTTGTCTATTCCATTTGCACAACAGCATGTGAAATTTATTGTCAATCAGTGTTGCTTCCTAAGTGGACAGTTTGATTTCACAGAAGTGTGATTGACTTGGAGTTACATTGTGTTGTTTAAGTGTTCCCTTTATTTTTTTGAGCAGTATATATATATATATATATATATATATATATATATATATATATATATATATATATACAGTGGGGAGAACAAGTATTTGATACACTGCCGATTTTGCAGGTTTTCCTACTTTTTTAAATTTTATTTCACCTTTATTTAACCAGGTAGGCTAGTTGAGAACAAGTTCTCATTTGCAACTGCGACCTGGCCAAGATAAAGCATAGCAGTGTGAACAGACAACACAGAGTTACACATGGAGTAAACAATAAACAAGTCAATGACATGGTAGAAAAAAAGAGAATCTATATACAATGTGTGCAAAAGGCATGAGGTAGGCAATAAATCGAATAATTACAATTTAGCAGATTAACACTGGAGTGATAAATCATCAGATGATCATGTGCAAGTAGAGATACTGGTGTGCAAAAGAGCAGAAAAGTAAATAAATAAAAACAGTATGGGGGTGAGGTAGGTAAATTGGGTGGGCTATATACCGATGGACTATGTACAGCTGCAGCGATCGGTTAGCTGCTCAGATAGCAGATGTTTAAAGTTGTTGAGGGAGATAAAAGTCTCCAACTTCAGCAGATGTTTAAAGTTGTTGAGGGAGATAAAAGTCTCCAACTTCAGCAGATGTTTAAAGTTGTTGAGGGAGATAAAAGTCTCCAACTTCAGAGATTTTTGCAATTCGTTCCAGTCACAGGCAGCAGAGAACTGGAAGGAAAGGCGGCCAAATGAGGTTTTGGCTTTAGGGATGATCAGTGAGATACACCTGCTGGAGCGCGTGCTACGGGTGGGTGTAGCCATCGTGACCAGTGAACTGAGATAAGGCGGCACTTTACCTAGCATAGCCTTGTAGATGACCTGGAGCCAGTGGGTCTGACGACGAACATGTAGCGAGGGCCAGCCGACTAGGGCATACAGGTCGCAGTGGTGGGTCGTATAAGGTGCTTTAGTAACAAAACGGATGGCACTGTGATAAACTGCATCCAGTTTGCTGAGTAGAGTATTGGAAGCTATTTTGTAGATGACATCGCCGAAGTCGAGGATCGGTAGGATAGTCAGTTTTACTAGGGTAAGTTTGGCGGCGTGAATGAAGGAGGCTTTGTTGCGAAATAGAAAGCCGACTCTAGATTTGATTTTGGACTGGAGATTACAAAGCATGTAGAGGTCTGTAATTTGTATCATAGGTACACTTCAACTGTGAGAGGTGGAATCTAAAACAAAAATCCAGAAAATCACAGTGTATGATTTTTAAGTAATTAATTTGCATTTTATTGCATGACATAAGTATTTGATCACCTACCAACCAGTAAGAATTCCGGCTCTCACAGACCTGTTAGTTTTTCTTTAAGAAGCCCTCCTGTTCTCCACTCATTACCTGTATTAACTGCACCTGTTTGAACTCGTTACCTGTATAAAAGACACCTGTCCACACACTCAATCAAACAGACTCCAACCTCTCCACAATGGCCAAGACCAGAGAGCTGTGTAAGGACATCAGGGATAAAATTGTAGACCTGCACAAGGCTGGGATGGGCTACAGGACAATAGGCAAGCAGCTTGGTGAGAAGGCAACAACTGTTGGCGCAATTATTAGAAAATGGAAGAAGTTCAAGATGACGGTCAATCACCCTCGGTCTGGGGCTCCATGCAAGATGTCACCTCGTGGGGCATCAATGATCATGAGGAAGGTGAGGGATCAGCCCAGAACTACACGGCAGGACCTGGTCAATGACCTGAAGAGAGCTGGGACCACAGTCTCAAAGAAAACCATTAGTAACACACTACGCCGTCATGGATTCAAATCCTGCAGCGCACGCAAGGTCCCCCCCTGTTCAAGCCAGCGCATGTCCAGGCCCGTCTGAAGTTTGCCAATGACCATCTGGATGATCCAGAGGAGGAATGGGAGAAGGTCATGTGGTCTGATGAGACAAAAATAGAGCTTTTTGGTCTAAACTCCACTCGCCGTGTTTGGAGGAAGAAGAAGGATGAGTACAACCCCAAGAACACCATCCCAACCGTGAAGCATGGAGGTGGAAACATAATTCTTTGGGGATGCTTTTCTGCAAAGGGGACAGGACGACTGCACCGTATTGAGGGGAGGATGGATGGGGCCATGTATCGCGAGATCTTGGCCAACAACCTCCTTCCCTCAGTAAGAGCATTGAAGATGGGTCGTGGCTGGGTCTTTCAGCATGACAACGACCCGAAACACACAGCCAGGGCAACTAAGGAGTGGCTCCGTAAGAAGCATCTCAAAGTCCTGGAGTGGCCTAGCCAGTCTCCAGATCTGAAGCCAATAGAAAATCTTTGGAGGGAGCTGAAAGTCCGTATTGCCCAGCGACAGCCCCGAAACCTGAAGGATCTGGAGAAGGTCTCTATGGAGGAGTGGGCCAAAATCCCTGCTGCAGTGTGTGCAAACCTGGTCAAGAACTACAGGAAACGTATGATTCTCTGTAATTGTAAACAAAAGTTTCTGTATCAAATATTAAGTTCTGCTTTTCTGATGTATCAAATACTTATGTCATGCAATAAAATGCAAATTAATTACTTAAAAATCATACAATGTGAATTTCTGGATTTTTGTTTTAGATTCCATCTCTCACAGTTGAAGTGTACCTATGATAAAAATGACAGACCTCTACATGCTTTGTAAGTAGAAAGACCTGCAAAATCGGCAGTGTATCAAATACTTGTTCTCCCCACTGTATATATATTATTATTCATTTCTGTCAAGTTGGTTGTTGATCATTGCTAGACAGCAAGTCTTGCCATAGATTTTCAAGCAGATTTAAGTCAAAACTAGGCAACTCTGGAACATTCAATGTCATCTTGGTCAGCAACTGAAGTGTATTTTTGGCCATTGTCCTGCTGAAAGGTGAATTTGTCTTCCAGTGTCTGTTGGAAAGCAGACTGAACAAGGTTTTCCTTTAGGATTTTGCCAGTGTTCAGCTCTATTCTGTTCTTTCATTAAAAAAAATGTAAAACTCCCTAGTCCTTGCTGACGACAAGCATACCCATAACATGATGCAGCCACCACCATGTTTGAATATATTTAGAGTGGTTCTCAGTGATACACTGGATTTGCCCCAAACATCAAGCGGTGTATTCAGGACAAAGTTACTTTCTTTGTCACGTTTTTTTTCAGTATTACTTTAGTGCCTTATTGCAAACGGGATGCTTTTTTTGGAATATTTTTATTCTGTACAGGTTTCCTTCTTTTCACTCGGTCATTTAGGTTAGTATTGTGGAGTAACTTTCTCCCATCATAGCCATAATATTCTTTAACTGTTTTAAAGTTACCATTGGCCTCATGGTGAAATCCCTGAGCGGTTTCCTTCATCTCCGGCAACTGAGTTAGGAAGGATGCCTTTATCTTTGTAGTGACTGGGTGTATTGATACACCATCCAAAGTGTAATTAACCGCTCTGGTCTTTGTGGTTGAATCGGTTTGAAATTCACTGCTCAACTGGATGACCTTACAGATAATTGTATGTGTGGGGTAAAGAGATAAGGTAGTAATTTAAAAATCATGTTAAACACTATTATTGTACACCGAGTGAGTCCATGCAACTTATTATGTGACTGGTTAAGCACATTTTAACTCCTGAACTTATTTAGGCTTTTCATAAAAAAGGTGTTGAATCCTTATTGGCACAAGACATTTCAGATGATAATGTTTAATTCATTTGTAAAAAATTCTAAAAACATAATTTCACATTATGGGATACTGTGTGTAGACCAGTGACAACATATCAATTTTAAATTCCGGCTGAAAAAGTCAAGGGGTGTGAATACTTTCTGAAGGCTGTATCTATGACTCGTAATATAACACTGTAGATGGCTGATGGTGTGTAGGAACTTACTGCGAGAGGATTTTGGCCTGCTCCAGAGTGGTGACCTCCTGGCTGGTACAGAACAGGATCATCTCGGCCACTTTGTGGAACTGCTCTATGGATCTGGCTGTGAGCTCAGCCAGGTTTCTGATGGCCAACGAGTGGACATCCTGAGAGGAATCAACAACTCTCACATCAGTAGTTACAACAGAAAGGAGTAAAGCTCCATTCCAATAGTCACAGTCAGATAATGACCTTCATACACATTTTTTTTTCTCCATACCTCAACAGTATAGGTTTTTGCCACTTCCTCTTCATTCCCTTCTTCCTTTATGAGTTTGGTCATTTGGGCAATCTGGTCACATGCATTCTTACTCACCTGATAAGGGGTATGCAGAGAGAAAATAGGTTAGAGATTAGTGATCTATCAACTGGAGAAGAGGTGTTGCCTGAATTGCAATGAATGCAGAAACATATAGAATCTAAAAATTGCTGCAAATACGCAGAAAACGCAAAGACGAGTAGTGAACTCAGTCCATTTAAAACTCAGTTCTACCAAAACTCTTCAGAAGATAGCAACAAACACTGCTATAATATTGGACCACTAGCATGAGACAGAAAGATCTCTGGCTTTAAATGAAATCAAGAGAAATGTATTGTGCCAACCTTGCCAAGTTTGTCAGCTTTTGTGGATATGTGTAGTCCATCCAGGGCCCCTGTTAATTCCCTCAGAAACTCAGAGCCATCTTCATCTGAAAATAAATATGAATAAACAAAATGTATTGATTTTATTCATTGTATTATCAAAGAAACAAGATAACACATTGGATGTTTTTCAGTTGGCTTATCACCCACAGAAGAAAAGCACACACCAAAAGTATTTTGTTTCTGTTGTGAGTACTAAAAGAATGTAAATGTAACATTGTGATAGTAGACTTTGTGTGGCAGTTCTGTGACGATAGGCTACCTTTCTTTTCGTTCACCTCCTCCTCATCAAACTCCACCAGAGAGAAGGGTTCCTTTATGAGCTCCAGGTCCTCTTTAAGTTGGTCCAGCTCCTCTCCAGACAGAGTGGTCAGAACAGACTTTACCTACACCACACAACAGACAACTGATTCAGTCATAGATAGGATCTACTAAAAGGAGCCAGGAGGATTTTAAAGTGGCATGGATCTATTTTTATATCTCAAGAGGTTGCAATGGTTGTAGGTGCTCTCTTTACAAGTGTGCAAAGTATAGCGAGCAAAAAGTTGTACTGATTTCAATGGTAGGCTGTGCAGGGTGTACAATCAATCATGTTTTGAGAGGCTGTTTACTTGTTTCTTTGTACAAAGTAAAATGTGGAACTTGCTCATTATTACCTTTGACTCACTCTCCCTGGAGAGAATTTCCAGAGCTTCCAGGTGGGATAGGCCCTGGAATTCATCGAACAGCATTCCGTAATGGGCCTTATTTTCTGTGTCGGAGGACATCTCCTTGGCTGTTTCCTGCTCCTCTCTCTCCTTGGCCTCCCGTAAGACCTTTAGCCAAAACAAAAACCTTGAATACAATCTTTCCAACACCAATAAGGTGTAAGCCCAACACTGGGGGTGGCTTCTCTGACATCCATTCAACAATATTCACCTGAGAAAGAGTGTTAGTCCTGTTCATCAGACCCTTTGTTTTCTTGTACCCTGGATCTCCCTCTGCTATGACATCCATGGTCTTCTTGCCTATGAACTCCAAGGCATCTAAACCCCCTGTTAGGACAGTTTTCCCCTGAAATATAGATATACATTTAGTCAGTAACCAAGTCACTTTTGCCCACAAACAACATATGATGGTAATCGCCAAAAAAAAGCAAAGAAGCATTGTTTCTTACGGTGCTTTGAACAACACTGCTGAGGGATGAGAACATTCCAATGGCGCTTCCCATAGCCAATGCCCCATCTCCTTCCCCTTTATCAGTCTCATTACTGGGTTCACCTAGAAGTAAAATACAGTAGGTCCAAAATAATTGACACCCTTAATAAAGATGAGGAAAAAGTATGTAAAAAGTAAATAATTCAAATACTCAGCTATACTCTTTGCATTTTTTGTTGTTGCTGAAATTATATTATTTGATACTAATACAATTGCTCAGAGGAACAGATTATGTTTAAGAAGTAATACTTTTTTTCTTCTCAAAAGGTTATGGGTCAAAATTATCGACACTCCTGTTTTCAATACCTCATCTTTCGAGGGTAACGGCACTGAGCCTTTTTTTTTTTAAACGTTTCATAAGTTGGAGAACACATTGGGAGGGATCTTAAACCATTTCTACATACAGAATCCTTACAGATCCTTGATATCTTTCGTCTGTGCTTATGGACTACATTCTTCAGTTCAAACCACAGGTTTTCAATGGGTTTCAAGTCCAGAGACTGAGATGGACAGTCAAATGTTGATTTTCTGGCCAAATAACAATTTCTTTTTGGATTTTGATGTGTGCTTGGGGTTATTGTCTTGGATAAAATGTCCTGGTTGCCTCTGCAATGAGGCTGAAACTTGGTCGCAAGTGGATCTTCCAGCAAGACAATAACCCTAAGCACACCAAAATCCACAAAGAAATTGTTAATTGGCCACAAAAATCTACGTTTTGCAATGGCCATCTCAGTTTCCAGACTTGAAACCCATTGAAAACCTGTGGATTGAATTGAAGAGGGCAGAGCATAAGCGCAGTCAAAGGATATCAAGGATCTAAAAGGATTCTATATGGAGGGATGGTCAAAGATCCCTCCCAATGCGTTCTCCAACTCATGAAACATTTAAGAAAAAGGCTCAGGCTATCCTCGCAAGGTGAGCTATTGAAGGGTATTGAAAACAGGGATGTCAATTTTGACCTCTAACTTTGTTAGAGGTCAAAATCTCTTTCTGAGAAATTGTATTAGTATACAGTTATATATTTACAAAAAAATTTTAGCATACATTATAACTATATAATATTTTAGTCATTTTTGCACATCTTAATCAAGGGTGTCAATAATTTCAGACCACACTGTAGATCTCAGACATCAACCTAACGTGCATAGCTACAACAGTGAAGCACTTTACATCTCCACAACAAACGCATCCTAAATATACTAAGGCTTATCACAGCTGATGCTAAATCTAGAGTGATGACTCATGTGTTGATCATGTTGATGACCAGTGTATGCCATCATTACCCTCTTGTTTGTCCTCCTCTCCAATCTGTGCAGACAGCTCTGTGGGGCTGGGGATTCCCAGAGAAGTCTCTGCCTTCTCAATAGCCTGGGTGATCCCTTGACCTTAGAATGAAACAAACATAATAAAATGTATTTTTAGATGTTTTAAAGTTTACATATGCTCACTGAAAGGGCACACATATTGTTTAACATAACACCATAATGAGAACACAAAATGGCCACAAACAGAAAACACCATTTTTGGTTCTCCTCACCTACAGTGGCCACAGTGGCCGAGGCCGTTGACATGATGGACTTTCCCCAGCTCCCCCAGTAGCCCCATCCTCCCTGGACTACTGTTGACTCAATGGATGTCTGGAGGAGAGAGAGATAGAGGGACATAGAAAACATTTGTACCTGACTATCGTTTGTACCCTATACAGCTATAAAAAAAAAAAACTAAACCATATCCAGGCCCCAAGGTTAGAAGCTAAGCTTGTTGAATCTTTCACTCTGCTGTATGCATGCATGTCTTACCTTGGCTGTCTCTCCATCTACTTTAGGTTTCTCCTCCTGAGTCTTGTGGACTTCAACTGGAGGTTTTGGATCTGGTCTCTTCCTGGTTTTCCTTGCGTTCCTGGTTGGGGGGACATCTGTGGAGTTATGTGTGGTGCTCTCTCCAGGTAGTGTCTGTGGAGCACTGTCTGGTGGCGTCACAGTGGAGGTCTGCAGTGGTGGGGCCTCTGTCTCTGCGACCTCTGAACTCCCAGCAGGGTCACCAGGGGCTTTGCTGTCTGACATCTTAACTTAACACATACCTGTTGTTATTGGATGAAAAGACAATACGAATTTATTGTGTAATGTTTAATTGAAACCATAAACAGTTTTTAAAATAATTTATATCCAATCAATAAGTCAAAACAAGTGGGATGTACAGTAGAAGTTCACATTGCCCCAGGCGTTACTTAAATTCAGTCCGGTCGCAACCTGGGGCAAGAGAAGTCCAGTGACAGGCTATTCTTGCAGATTAAATCTAGCTACCTAGATAAACTAAATTACAGAGAATAGAGACTGATACTCAGACTTTCAGTTATTGTTTAGCCAAGATAACAGTTGTCTGAGCCAAACGTAACTGTGTCCAAAAAACATCAGTGACAGCACATCAATGGCTAGACATTGTTGCACTTTCCCTTAACTTAGCTGTTAGCTTCCTATGCTAAAGTCATTGCTCACCAGTCTTCTAGGTGATAGACAAATGTCTAAGAAAGAAGCCACATGGTTTTGATAAAGAATGCCATCTATTTACGTTACTAACCCATTTTATGCCAGACTTCGTGTAATAGTCTTGCAAGGTCTAGCTACAAAACCCCCGACTAGCCACGTCACACGATAATTTGTTATGATGGGGGTCTCTTCTTCTACTGCATAAACATGTACTTATAGTGGTCAAAACAGTACACAACGCCACCTGCTGACCTGGAGTGAACATTACACTAGCATTAGCTCCCAGTTGCTTTTAGGTCCAAAACCATTGTTGGGGAGTAGTTCTATTACTCACATATACTGTACATCTCGCCGACGTCGGCCTGACAGCGGTATGTCGTGAGTAGATCGTGTTCCATATAGAACGTAGGCGGGAAGGCGCAATTTTGCCAACAAATTTTCAGGGGAAGTTGCTAGAGGCAGGTCGATTTGTTGCTAAAAGTTGCTAAATGACGTTGTGACGACATTACGTAATAACGTAAAACTGCATCGTTACGTAGAATACACAATAACGTTACTGGCCATCTCGGCGAAAAATATGATTTGACATTTGTTAGTTTAGATTTGTTTATTATCATATATTTTTATTTGTAAAAGTAATATAAACCCTACACATTTTATATCATCAGATATTTTTATTTTTAAACACAACACATTGAATTATTAAACAATTACGCATTATTGAACAATTACATGTTATTTATTTTCTTTTTAACTAGTGAACCTATACATTCTGAACAATTATAGTTTTAAGCAGTGTATTGAGGGTTAACATGCTACCTAACTGATCAACAATTATAGGTACAAGCTAATAACGAGGTATATATGCTATCTTATTGAACAAGCAACTTAACTCAAATTATGATGTGTGCGTACGCTAGGCATCTCTCTCCAGGTTGTTGTGCTGCTTGGCTGGCTAGCTGCTCAATGGTTTCCTCCAGATATTGCCACTGTTATTGCACACACTGCAGTGTACACTGCCACCATCAGCTGTGTGTCTCCACCAGTTCCAGAAAGTCCACTGCATACGTACTGTAAATATGATGAATCATAGATTGGCAAGGAAATCCTCTTCATCTTCACTGTCAAGGAGCTGGAACCAGCAGTTGAGGATGGAGTGGCCTTAAAGCTGTATGCTGCTGTGGTGCCAAACTGCTGCAGAACTTCACTTGGTAGTTTATGCTGGTAACAGGTATCACCAGCCAGCTTCAGTCCATACCACACCAGGAGTATGGAGTTGAGAGTGTGCAGTGACACTATTTCTTAACTTTGACTTGACCACACTCATTTGGCTGAACAGCCGTTCAACCTCCGCATTTGAGTGTACAAGGAGAGGGCAGCGAGTGCAGCTTTGCACAGTTCTTCAAATGGATTTGACCCGGAAGAGTCTGTGTAGTTATTGACTTCACTCCAAAACTCGACTGTATTTTCAGTTGAGTCCCACCTAAACAGATGGATGTTTCTCCATTGGGAAACAATTTTATCAATTGTTTGAGGCTGGTATCCCAGTAGCTTAGCTACTTTAATCATTTCAGTGGTGCCTTTATTGTGCTTTAGCGTTTCCAAAACACTAAACAAGGCCATGTTTCGCAAGGCTTCAAGGTTGTCTGGGAGCCTTGCTTGCAGCTCCTTGCTTAAAGCAACAATGTAGTTGATGCACCATCTCCGAATGACCTTTTTGTCCTCTGGCGCAAGACTGAGTTGGTACACTATGCTCTCGAAAAGGTACCCAAGGTATGCTGATGGACTGAGATGTCCATTAATGGCATCCTTAAGGACATCAATTTTTGCCATAGGGTTGACTACTCTGCTGCAAATTGATGTTAAGAAGTGTACCAGATTGTCCAAAAGCTTGACAGGATCTGTTTGCTCTCCCTCAAATGACTTCACTGCAACTTGTACGTCGGACAGGATTGATTTCAAGAATGTCAGGTAGACATAGTTGGTCTTGTCCATGTATATGGCGTGGAGCACATCCGCCATGTAGCAATGCTCACTGGCCTTGGTCACCTCAAAGTGGAGTTTCAGTTCTTCCCACTGGCTCAATATACGAGTTACCGCAGGCTCAATCGATAGCCAATGTGTGGCACACACTTTGGTGATCTGCAGGGGTTTCTGGCCACAATTAATGGTGGCATACACTGCTTTGTACACCTCACGCCGTTTTGGGGAAATCGAAAACCAGTTGTAGGTTTCCCTCATTAAGTACTCAACACTCCTAGGGATGGTTTCTTTGGATCCTGCACTGACAGCCAATTGTAAAGAATGGCACACACAGCGGATGAGTACCAAATTGGGCAATGCACATTCTTTCTTTAAAATCTTGTGCACCCCGTTGTGCACCCCAGTCATCACGGACGCATTATCAGTGCCAATACCCTGACGATTCTCTTTTTTAAGGTTACACTTCTCAAGACACTCAACTACCGCCTTTGCTATTGATCTGGCATCGCTCCCCTCCAATTCAACCAGCCCGAGAAATGTGGACACAACGGTTCTTTTTTTAGTACTGAAATACCGAATCACCACACCCAGGTATTTCGAGACACTGACATCAGTGGACTCATCCAAAAAGAGACTTAACTTCTCATCCCCCACATCTGATGTTACCCTTTTGAGAAAATAAGGAGCCAGTACTCCCCTGATCATTTCTGTGCACTTGGTGCGGTGCATTTGGAAGTTTGTTGCTGCGACAGAATCTGAAAAGGCAGCTTTGCAAGCCATACCTAAATGGTCGCATGCTAACAGCGAACAATGCTGCGCAATGGCCATTGCCATAGTAGCTTCTGCGCTTTTGTTATCAGTTATCAACTTTCTTAACCAACTGTGGTAATGTAGACTGCGTTGTGGGGTTGTGCGGTTTTGATTTATTTATATGCTTTGCTGTAGAACAATGTTTTTTGATGTCATACATTTTTGCAAGCATATCTGATTTGCAGTACGCACAGTATTGTTAGGATTTATGTTTATGCACTATAGCCCGCTACCATATTGTTTGAAGATGAATATTGTTTCGTTACACACACACACAAACAATACAGATGTGTGTGTGTGTATGTGTGTAAAGACTGATCAACAGAGTGACAGGCTATAAAAGCTGTGGTCAATCTGGAGAGGGGAGTGGTGCATATCTCCAGGCCAACCAGGGAGGGTAGGACACTGGACAATACCATATTAGGAACTGTTTGAGTGTAGAGCATCGGGAGCGGCACAAGACGGATCTAATCTACCCAACGACCAGATGCGGACATCTGAGACACTGGGACCAGAGACTGGGACCGGTCTGAGTACCGGCGATAGGCTGAGCAAAGTTTAAACCACGCTCAGCCTCTACTGTGACAGGCCAACAGACGGGTTGGAACTACGTCATCACGGTATAAGAACAGCTGTTTACGTACTTCCTGCCAGTTCCCTGTTTTACCCTGCGCGGTGATACAGCGAACCCGTATATACGAAAATTGCATTTGCCATTTATTGTTTGCGTTAATTAAACATAATTAAAGAAAGTTAGCAGACCTTGCTTTTTATTTATCCTGATACCGGATTTGATTAACGCAGCGCTCACAGTATGCCCGACAATTATCCCCAATTACTGGCTTCAGCCACCCTTTAAATTCAGGTACAGACTCCCAATCTTTTCTGTACTTCTGGCTATACAATTTTGATTGAGACATGTTGATTGATGTTGTAAGTTCTGTTCAAGATCAAACATTTGTAACCAACTATATTCATTGGGTTTGTCTCGTCGAACGCACACTACTGCTGCTGCACTCAGCTAACAATGACTTGCAATTTGCTGAAATTGCTGCTGGCCTGCTGCTGCCTGTGCACGAGCTGAGCGCCTGCTGCTGACGTCACTCACAATGCACTTTTGCAGCCAGGCACGTGTGTTGTGACTGAGTGTGTGACAGTGAAAATCGGTTTGTGTCATTTAGAGGGAAAATGCATTTTAGCGTTTGAGTCACTTTTCAAAAGTTGCTAAAAGTTCCAAATATATTTTTAAAAGTAGCTACATTTGTTGCTAGGTGCTGTTTCAAAAAGTTGCCAGTGTACTCTGAAAAGTTGCTAAATCTAGCAACAAAATTGCTAAATTGGCATTACTGGGAAGGCGGCTGTGAGTGTGATAGGTCGAAATGCATGCGCGCCGCACGGTCACATGCCTGCTCAGCATCACTGTCGCCTGTATATCGTGTAGTATGGGAGGTGATTCATTACAGAATTAAGTCTCACTAAGCTACTGATACCTATCACCAAGTCACCTAATATGTTCCTAGCGCCATAAAATACAGCCATGAATTAACATGGACTGTCTTCTTATATAAGGTTTACCGGCCGTTGGCATCCAATTTGTTGCATTCCTGCCACCTACTAGACTGCAAAGTCCAGGCACTGCTGCTCTCTTTGTTCTGAGTGTTTGCAGTGCTAGTGTTTTTAACTAATCTGTGTATCTCACATTATGTGCCCATTATGATAGTTTTCTTGCTCTTTCTTAGCAGATAATGACAACATGACAGTAACAGTAGCTGTAGATGATGTAATGAAAAGTTGGAGGGTGGTTGGTAATGGAGGACATCAGGTGGATCCATGTCTGAGTGTTAGGTAGAACCCCTAGGTCCTGGAGAACAGGAGCAGAGTAAAGGGAACAGGGTAGGAGACAAACGTAAACAAGCAAACACACAGGTTACGGGTTGATCAGGTACGTAAAAATACAGTTATTGAATTTAAATGTTTGATTAGACATGCAATAATGTTAATTGCAGACAGAAAATAAAGAATACCTGTAATTTTTTATGTCAGTGGTGTTGATGAGGGAGGTAAGGGATGGTCCCTGGAAAAGATAAGAGATGAGTTGTGAGAGAAACTCCAGGGTGGTGTCATGACCACTGGAGTAGTACTCCTTAACAATACCTATGTGGAAGCGGAGGTTACTTAATGTCAAGCCCTGCATGTTTTTTTCAAAAGTCCCATGGAATGTAGGCCTACATTGAACACCACACCTTGGCTGCTACTGTAGGCTGAATGATAGAACTGCTACATTATTTCCATGCTAAAATGTTATGGAATGCATTTTCTACATTTTTTTATTTATTGTTGGCCACTCTGGTAGGCCTACATTAGCCACAGTAGCCTACTTGACCACTGTCTGGAACTGGAACTTAAAGTGGGCACAGCCTCAGTGTTCACAGTAAACGCTCAGTTGCACACAATTTGGTTCAAGTTTGCACTCAGCAGACCTGAAATTGTCTCAGTGTAGAAAATAATTAGAGAGAACATTGCCTGTAAGTCAAGTTGCTCTGGATAAGAGTGTCTCCTAAATGACTAAAATGTAAATGTAAAACTTGAAAATGTGTGTCACGGCCGTTGAAAGAACTGGACCAAGGTGCAGTGTGGTGAGCGTACATTTTCTTTTTAGGTGAGTACGCCGACAAAACAATAAACACTACAAAACAAACTGTGAAGCTAAAGGCTAAGTGCCATAAACAAAGTCAACTTCCCACAAAGACAGGTGGGCAAAAGGGCTACCTAGGTATGGTTCTCAATCAGAGACAACGATAGACAGCTGTCCCTGATTGAGAACCCTACCCGGCCAAAACATAGAAATACAAATAATAGAACATAGAATACCCACCCCAAATCACACCCTGACCAAACCAAATAGAGACATAAAAAGGATCTCTAAGGTCAGGGCGTGACAATGTGGCTACCATTATGTCAGATATTGACATGAAAGTTCAATTACATTTTACTTGACTGAATTATTAGATGTCCTGCAAAAAAGAAAAAAAAATTGAATAATTCAAGTGAAACTTGGTCAAATAAAATGTTTGATTTCACCTAATTCTAACATTCTGTCATAAAGAACAATGTTCAACTAAATAAAAACATGTTTCCCATCTCAAGAGGTAAAAAAAAAATGACTATAGTAAGTGCCTATAGATTTAGAATGCTATAGACTCACCAGCTCCCGCCGTCTCCCGTTGTGCTATTTACAAACAAACACTTGGCTGGCTCAACTGTTCTGGAGAACTACGGTAAGCTTCATAATGTGAAATTCAGAATGCAATCTGCTTTATCTCCTAAGTGGCAAATAAAGTAGCAGGGTTGACCATAACAGGGTTGACAATTTCATCTTAAATCAGCCATAAATCCCCTTGTGACACGGGGAACGGAAGCTTGTTGTGTTCAACAGGGAATGGCAATAGAATGCAAGCTTCACAAAAAATGGTCAATTGTTAAAACATTTCTTGCCTGTCTATGGGTAACAGAGTTTTGCTACACCCGCAATAACATCTGCTAAACATGTGTATGTGACGTGTTATGCTCGAATCGCTCAGTTTTCCACCACATAACACCAGAAAATTGCCAAAAAGAGTAGAACCAGCTCACCTGCGTTTACACTATGATTTGACTATTAGATGTTCATTGTTTCTTTTGCAAATGTATTTTTCAAAAGAAATAGTGAAATCATATTAAAACAAGAGTTCAGTTAATGTAACAGGGTTGGCCTTAAAATAAGGGACAGATGTAAATTAATCACTAATCACATGAAATAAATAATGATCTTCAGAAATGACTTTGTCAAAGCAACAACATAACTAGGGCTTTACAATGATGGTGAAAACCTGAAGAAATGTTGGGGTGGGTTAAAATCTTCCTATAATTCACAGAGGGTGCACTGAGGGACATGTCAAAATGCTGAATTTTGGCACTTTAGCAAGTCTTTATTCATATTAAAAATTGATTTATTAAATTCCCATTATGGCCTATATTAAAGAGCACTACATTTAATATAGAAGGCTTTTAAAATGCAATATTGTTGCACAATTTCTACTCAAAAGACATGCACTCTGTAATATTCATATGTGTAAACATACTGAATTATAATTGGATGCATTTTACCGCCGTATCATACTGTGCTATGATTGGTTAAGACCACCCAGATGGTTAGGTGATGGTCAGTTGATCATGGTTGGAGATACGTGAACATGCAAGTTATAGCTAGCTAATAAAGAGCTACGTTAAGAAATATCCTGTAGTACTGCATTTTATTATTTTGTACAAAGCGTGCAAAACAAGACACACTCTTTTCATGGAATGACTCTAAATGAATGTCTCTTTCTCAGATGTGAGTTGGTTCCCGATGTTCACCAAAAAGATCTGTTCAAAAAGAGCTCTTCGCGAACAACGCATCACTAAATCTGTTAAAATCTGACTCTTGAGTAACCTGTTCTTGCAGTCATGTTTTTTTAATTTTGTAGTGTATCTATGACATTTCAGCAGAGGAGGCTGGTGGGAGGAACTATAGGAGGAAGGGCTCATTGTAAATGCTGGAATATAATTAATGGAACGGAGTCAAACGTGGTTTTTATTGTTTGATACCATTCCATTTATTCCATTCCAGCCATTACAATGATCCCGTTCTCATATAGCTCCTACCGCACCACTCTCCTCTGCATTTCAGATATGATCATTGTTCACAAGGTTGTTTGACGCATAGAAATCCTATTCGATTACTAGAAGGGCTGTCATAAACCCTCAAAGTTCCAGAATGGGATGAAATTGGCAAGCATATTGGTCAGGGTGAAATCCAAACCAGCAGAAGAGGCATACTCGTGATTTTACTTACTCGTGATTTTACTTATGCAGGAAAATAAAAGTAAGGCATGTAACATTATTAAAATGTTTTAATATAATTATTGTTAACCTAAACTATTGGAAAATAATAATGAATACAGTTTATACGGGGTTAGTACCAATTTTCTGTATAAATAGCTTCTAAAATATATGTTAACAGACCATAAATGTCTACATTTTTGTTTTCTCTGAAAGCTGTGAGTGCTATTATATGATACAATATCAGTACTTGTTGCATTTACAACTTGTCTAAGTCCTATTATCAACTGATTTCAACCAGTGTATGGCTTCGGATTGACTGCATAGTTCAAATGGGGTGTTAGCATATTGGCAGTTAATTTGAAAAAAATAATGCAATCATTCCTCTAAAACTGTCTGGCTAGCTATACAGTGCAGATAAATCCTTAAGTAAGCGTTTATCCCGCTTATACCACAGTTGCCAAAGAAAACAATATGAAAGCACACATTTAAATCAAATGTTATTTGTCACATGCGCAGAATACAACAGAATACAACCTTATAGTGAAATGCTTACTTACAAGCCCTTAACTTCTCTGGGATATGTGGGACACTAACGTCCCACTTGGCCAAAAGCCAGTAAAAATGCAGAGCGCCAAATTCAAATAAATTACTATAAAAATCTAACATTCATTAAATCACACATGAAAGATACCAAATTAAAGCTACACTGGTTGTGAATCCAGCCAACATGTCAGAATTCAAATATGCTTTTCGGCGAAAGCAAACGTTGCTATTATCTGAGTTAGCACCATAGTAAACAAAGAGAGAGAAGCATATTTCAACCCTGCAGGCGCGACACAAAACGCAGAAATAAAAATATAATTCATGCCTTACCTTTGACGAGCTTCTGTTGTTGGCACTCCAGTATGTCCCATAAACATCACAAATGGTCCTTTTTTTCCGATTAATTCCGTCGATATATATCCAAAATGTCCATTTATTTGGCGCGTTTGATCCAGAAAAACACTGGTTCTAATTTGTGAAACGTGACTACAAAATATCTCAAAAGTTACCTGTAAACTTTGCAAAACATTTCAAACTACTTTTGTAATACAACTTTAGGTATTTTTTAACGTAAATAATCGATAAAATTGAAGACGGGATGATCTGTGTTCAATACAGGATTAAAACAAACTGTAGCTAGCTTTCTGGTCATGCGCCTCTAACAAACAGGACACTTCGAGTGACCCTCGTTCAAGATGGCCGTACTTCTTCATTACACAAAGGGAAAAGCCTCAACCAATTTCTAAAGACTGTTGACATCCAGTGGAAGCGGTAGGAACTGCAAGAAGGTCCCTTAGAAATCTGTATTCCCAATGAAATCTCATTGAAAAGAGAGTGACCTCAAAAAAAAAATCTGAATGGCTTGTCCTCGGGGTTTCGCCTGCTAAATAAGTTATGTTTTACTTACAGACATGATTCAAACAGTTTTAGAAACTTCAGAGTGTTTTCTATCCAAATCTACTAATAATATGCATATCTTATCTTCTGGGGATGAGTAGCTGGCAGTTGAATTTGGGTATGCTTTTCATCCAAATGTGAAAATGCTGCCCCCTATCCTAGAGAAGTTTTAACCAACAATGCAGTTAAAAAAAAAAAAAAAAAGTGTTAAGTATTTACTAAAATAAACGGAAGAAAAAATAAATAAAAATAAGGTTAGTCGAGGTAATTGAGGTAATATGTACATGTAGGTAGAGGTAAAGTGAATATGCATAGATAACAAGAGAGTAACAGCAGCATAAAAATGGGGGTGGGGGTGAATGCAAATAGTCCGGGGAGTTATTTGATTAGCTGTTCAGATGGCTTGTTGGTAGTAGCTGTTAAGAAGCCTTTTGGATTCATCGGTAGAAATTTGTTTTTCGTTGATATTTCCATCTATATGAGCAAATTCATACTTTTTCATATTTTGGTTGCTATCGACGCGACCCAGTCATTCGTTCAATTTAGTTCAATATCTGTGCTCGCTGGCAACGTTCCTATCCCTTGCCTGCTAGCTAGCCAGCTAGCTATGGCTAACACAGTCACAAACTCTGCAGCCAGAATAACAGCAAAGTAGCTATTTTCTATTGACATTAATTTGGATAAATCCATAACAATGAGCTGATAATGCCTGGTTTTGCCTGGCACAACTAGAAACGTTTGCCTTCTCGTCAGTACACTCGTCAACACTGACTGTTAATTACAAGGAGATTGCATTGCATATCAAACACTAGTCTAGAAGCTAGCTAAATAGTTTGTTGCTAGCAAACCTGCCAATATGACAACCGAAGAAAAAAGAATACCCGTTGCTGAAAACATATGGACAAACTAGAAACATGGGAGGATTTGACAGCATAGCGCCACCCGCGTCTTTAATGCAACAGTAGGGACCAGAGAAATTAATGTTCATCAATCACCACAATAGTGTAAAGACCGACACCGGACAGGAGAAGCAGGTTGGTTTAGCTTTCTGTAACTTTATAGCAAGTATGGTCTGAATGTGTAGTCATGAATGCGTCATGATTGCAAGGTACAACATGATTGCAGAACAACAGGTTTTCAATTAAATTAATCATATACAGTGGGGCAAAAAAGTATTTAGTCAGCCACCAATTGTGCAAGTTCTCCCACTTAAAAAGATGAGAGAGGCCTGTAATTTTCATCATAGGTACACTTCAACTATGACAGACAAAATGAGGAAAGAAAATCCAGAAAATCACATTGTAGGATTTTTAATGAATTTATTTGCAAATTATGGTGGAAAATAAGTATTTGGTCACCTACAAACAAGCAAGATTTATGGCTCTCACAGACCTGTAACTTCTTCTTTAAGAGGCTCCTCTGTCCTCCACTCGTTACATGTATTAATGGCACCTGCTTGAACTTGTTATCAGTATAAAAGACACCTGTCCACAACCTCAAACAGTCACACTCCAAACTCCACTATGGCCAAGACCAAAGAGCTGTCAAAGGACACCAGAAACAAAATTGTAGACCTGCACCAGGCTGGGAAGACTGAATCTGCAATAGGTAAGCAGCTTGGTTTGAAGAAATCAACTGTGGGAGCAATTATTAGGAAATGGAAGACATACAAGACCACTGATAATCTCCCTCGATCTGGGGCTCCACGCAAGATCTCACCCCGTGGGGTCAAAATGATCACAAGAACGGTGAGCAAAAATCCCAGAACCACACGGGGGGGGACCTAGTGAATGACCTGCAGAGAGCTGGGACCAAAGTAACAAAGTCTATCATCAGTAACACACTACGCCGCCAGGGACTCAAATCCTGCAGTGCAAGACGTGTCCCCCTGCTTAAGCCAGTACATGTCCAGGCCCGTCTGAAGTTTGCTAGAGAGCATTTGGATGATCCAGAAGAAGATTGGGAGAATGTCATATGGTCAGATGAAACCAAAATAGAACTTTTTGGTAAAAACTCAACTCGTCGTGTTTGGAGGACAAAGAATGCTGAGTTGCATCCAAAGAACACCATACCTACTGTGAAGCATGGGGGTGGAAACATCATGCTTTGGGGCTGTTTTTCTGCAAAGGGACCAGGACGACTGATCCGTGTAAAGGAAAGAATGAATGGGGCCATGTATCGTGAGATTTTGAGTGAAAACCTCCTTCCATCAGCAAGGGCATTGAAGATGAAACGTGGCTGGGTCTTTCAGCATGACAATGATCCCAAACACACCGCCCGGGCAACGAAGGAGTGGCTTCGTAAGAAGCATTTCAAGGTCCTGGAGTGGCCTAGCCAGTCTCCAGATCTCAACCCCATAGAAAATCTTTGGAGGGAGTTGAAAGTCCGTGTTGCCCAGCAACAGCCCCAAAACATCACTGCTCTAGAGGAGATCTGCATGGAGGAATGGGCCAAAATACCAGCAACAGTGTGTGAAAACCTTGTGAAGACTTACAGAAAACGTTTGACCTCTGTCACTGCCAACAAAGGGTATATAACAAAGTATTGAGATAAACTTTTGTTATTGACCAAATACTTATTTTCCACCATAATTTACAAATAAATTCATAAAAAATCCTATAATGTGATTTTCTGGATTTTTTTTTCTCATTTTGTCTGTCATAGTTGAAGTGTACCTATGATGAAAATTACAGGCCTCTCTCATCTTTTTAAGTGGGAGAACTTGCACAATTGGTGTCTGACTAAATACTTTTTTGCCCCACTGTAAAAATTAACTCATTATGATCTGGGGCATCACGAGAGCGGTTCTTTAAAGAGTTACCATCTCCCGAATTAAACTCTAAAAGGTTTTTACCTATCACATCTATAAACAGTCCATCCTCGTACCATATAATTCGGAACATTTGCAACCTTGCATCTGCAAAAACCAGAGCCTTACTTATGATTTAGTACTACACATTGGTTTAATGATTTATTTACTAGCTAATTAAATGGGAACACAGGATAAACACACACACTCTGCACCGGTTATTGACCGGAGACGTAATACGCTGAAAACAGATCCCCAGCGGAATGACAACAACATGGATGCTTGTTAAAGAAGAGATGGAGAGGGAGAGAGAGAAGGACAGAGACACTTGACATTGCCACATTCAGAAACTACTCTCACTTACAATAACCAAATACTTTGCACACGAACTGCCGCCTGCTTTGAACAAGAAGTCATGAATGAATTTACGTGAAATGCCTCGGCTCGCCGGGAATCTCTCGGTGAACGGGGTATCTTTGGAAAGAGTGTTGGGCCTTGTAAGGCTCGGACGCTTGCAAGGCTCGGATTGTCCGAAATGGTTCCAACAACTCTTCTACTATTGTCCTTCTTCGTAGTTGTCCGGTATCCGGTGACTTGTCGTGTTGTCCTGGACAGAACTACAGAGTTGATCTTCCTTCCATTCGCTCTTGAAGATACTTCTTTGATAGGCTAGCCAGCCGTATTGATAGTTCCCCAGTGGGTGACGAGAGTAGTGTAATACGATGGTTTGAGCAGAGTAACAGGATGGTCCTACTTAAATTAGCTTTCGAAGATACTTTACTTAGGACAGCTAATCAGCTGTACCAGTGATTGTCAGGGAGGTGAGTTTATTGTCAAAGTTCAAACCATTTTAAACGTGTAGCTGACGCTTCACGCTTTTTCAGTTTTTTTTTCTGGTTTTCTGGTCAATGTGTTTTTTATTCTTAACACATAATTTATACCTTTTGCTCGAAAGGAACGGTTCCGGCAGGCTGGCACGCTCCCTGACCTCACTCCTGGGCGGTGATTACTCACTCTGCAAAGTTATGGAACATCTTATTACATCTCAAATTACATCCCTCTTGTAACAAAAACACTTTCATAATTGTTCATATTATATGCACAACCCATAGTGTGGAAACTTCAGCTATGTAGTGTGTGTACTTTCCAAGTTACAGTATTTCCTTTCAATTTTTTTATGACATCACAAAATAACAAACAAAATGACATTAGTGTTCTATAGATCGCCTCTGATCATTCCCCATGTTCTACGTTCGAAATACCGTTCCAGTATTTGCTTTTGAATGTGTTAGAGTTTCAGCGGGAAAAGGTCTGTTGAGACAAAACACATTCCTTTGGTGAATTTTGAGCACAGGCCTGGATCTTCTCCCTTGATTTACAACAGGACGTAAGTATCAATCCCCACTAGTTCTTTCCTCCCCCCTCAACTGGTGAAAGGGGGTCTGATTTTAAGTTATTCATTGCAAACCGAATCTGACCTATTTGGAATTCTCGTAGTCAGTCATGACACTGCTAAACATAGACCTATTGCACTTACATCAAATCTTTGTAAATTAATAGAAAAATTGATTGTAGGAAGATTTACGTATTATCTGGAACATAGGGGTCTATTAAGTCCATACCAGAGTGGATTCAGAAAAGGAAGGCCTACCCTTGATGCATTAGTTAAAATCAGTACTGAGGTGACCAAAGCTTTGTCAATGAAGGAAGTGATGTCAGTAGTATATTTTGATATTGGAAAAGCATATGATACAATGTGGCGGGAAGGTCTACTGATTAAATGTAATGGGTATTAGTGGGAGAATGTATAACTGGATTATGGATTTCTTGTTTGACTGAATCTTCCAGGTCAGGGTGGGATTGGAGTTATCAAGAGAACATGAGGTGGAAAATGGAACTCCACATGTTAGTGGTATCTTATTCACTATGATGATTGATGATATCTTTGGGGATATCGGACAGGGTATACGGGGTGTGTTATATGCAGATGATGGTGCCATTTGGAAAAGGGGAAGGAATATTCCTTATGTAATAGAGAAAATGCAAGGTGCTGTTGAAGCAGATAGGCAGTCTTTACTGACTATTTATCGTACTTTGAAGAGATTGTCCATAGATTATGGGTGCTTTTTATGTTTTATATGTTTACATCAAAACAAATTATTTTTGTCACATGCAGGGGGTGTCACGTTCCTGACCTGTTTTCTGTTGTTTTGTATGTGTTTAGTTGGTCAGGGCGTGAGTTGGGGTGGGCATTCTATGTTTTGTGTTTCTATGTTGGGTGCAATGTGTTGCCTGATATGGTTCTCAATTAGGGGGCAGGTGTTTTACGTTTCCTCTGATTGAGAACCATATTAAGGTAGGCTGTTCACACTGTTTGTTTGTGGGTGGTTGTCTTCCGTGTCTGTATGTCTACCACACGGGACTGTTTCGTTTGTCGTTCGTGTATGTAGTCTGTTCCTGTTCGTGCGTTCTTCGTATTTTGTAAGTTCTCAAGTCCAGGTCTGTCGACATCGTTTATTTGTTTTGTAGTTTGTTAAAGTGTTTTCGTGTTTCGTCTTTACTTTAATAAACATCATTATGTCCACATTCAACGCTGCGCTTTGGTCCAATCCCTACTCCTCCTCTTCAGACGAAGAGGAGGAGGACGACCGTTACAGGGGGTCAATGCAAATAGTCCAGGTAGCCATTTGATTAGCTGTTCAGAAGACTTATGGCTTGGGGGTAGAAGCTGTTAAGAAGACTTTTGGACTTAGAGTTGGCACTCTGGTACCGCTTGCCATGCGGTAGCAGAGAGAACAGTCTATGACTAGGGTGGCTGGAGTCTTTGGCAATTTTTAGGGCCTTCCTCTGACACCGCCTGGTGTAGAGGTCCTGGATGGCAGGAAGTTTGGCCCCAGTGAAGTACTGGGCCGTACACACTACCCTCTGTAGTGTCTTGCGGTCGGAGGCCGAGCAGTTGCCATACCAGGCGGTGATGCAACCAGTCAGGATGATCTCAATGGTGCAGCTGTAGAACTTTTTCAGTCTCCTGAGGGGAATAGGTGTTGTTGTGCCCTCTTCATGACTGTCCTGGTGTGTTTGGACCATGATAGTTTGTTGGTTATGTGGACACCAAGGAACTTGAAGCTCTCAATCTGCTCCACTACAGCACCGTCGATGAGAATGGGGGTGTGCTCGGCCCTCCTTTTCCTGTAGTCCACGGTCATCTCCTCTGTCTTGATCACGTTGAGGGAGAGGTTGTCCTGGCACCACACTGGCAGGTCTCTGACCTCCTCCCTATAGGCTGTCTCATCGTTGTCTGTGATCAGGCCTACCACTGTTGTGTCGTCAGCAAACTTAATGATGGTGTTGGAGTTGTGCTTGGCCACGCAGTCATGGGTGAACAGGGAGTACAACAGGGGACTGAGCACGCACCCCTGAGGGCCCCCCGTGTTTAGGATCAACGTGGCAGATGTGTTGTTGCCTACCCTTACCACCTGTAGGCGGCCCGTCAGGAAGTAAAGGATCCAGTTGCAGAGGGAGATTTTTAGTCCCAGGGTCCTTAGCTTAGTGATGAGCTTTGAGGGCACTATGGTTTAGAATGCTGAGCTGTAGTCAATGAACAGCATTCTCACATAGGTGTTTCTTTTGTCCAGGTGGGATTGCATCATCTGTGGATCTGTTGGAGTGGTATGCAAATTGGAGTGGGTCTAGGGTTTCTGGGATGATGGTGTTGATGTAAGCCATGATCAGCCTTTCAAAGCACTTCATGGCTACAGAAGTGAGTGCTACGGGTCGGTAGTCATTTAGGCAAGATACCTTGGTGTTCTTGGGCACAGGGACTATGGTGGTCTGCTTGAAACATGTACTGTAGATATTACAGACTCGGCCAGGTACAGGTTGGAAATTTCAGTGAAGACACTCGCCAGTTGGTCAGCGCATGTCAGAGTACACATCCTCGTAATCTGTCTGGCCCTGCGACCTTGTAAATTTTGACCTGTTTTAAGGTCTTACTCATATCAGCTACAGCGAGCGTGATCACACAGTTTTCCGGAACAGCTGGTGCTCACATGCATGTTTCAGTGTTGCTTGCCTCGAAGCGCACATAGAAGTTGTTTAGCTCGTCTGGGAGGCTTGTCACAGGGGTCCTCATGGCTGGGCTTCCCTTTGTAGTCCGTAATAGTTTGCAAGCCTTGCCACATCTGACGAGCATCGGAGCCGGTGTAGTAGGATTCCATCTTAGTCCTGTATTGTCGATTTGCCTGTTTGATGTTTCGTCTAAAGGGGCAGCTCTACCCTTTAGCTCAGTGTGGATTTTGCTTGTAATCCATGGCTTCTGGTTGGGGTATGTATTTATGGTCACTGTGGGGACAACGTCATCGATGCACTTATTGATGAAGCCGGTGACATCACTGTTGCGCCTTGATAAGATGCAAGTGAAGGCACTCATGATGTGCAAGTAAATACTGGGGAAAGGCCGCTATCCCTTAGAATAGTTAAGCTAGCCTTGGCATACTGGGCAAGACTGTAGTGTAGTAAGGTAGATCATCCTACACTGATAGTATTGGAAGACTGCTGGGAATATGAACAATATCAAAAGAGTGGTTTTGGCCCAGAGATTGGAAAAAGGGTTGATGAATATGGATGAATATGGAGATATTGTTATAGGGCCATTTGTGACAATAGGAAATGTGCCACTGTGGTTTTATACAAGACCACATGTTTATCTTAGCCTGATAGAAGAAAATAAACAGTGATGTGAAGAATCTATGCAAGAGAATAACAAGTGATTTATCTGTATATTCAACAGAAATGGTAGTGATAATTGTTGGATAGAGGAGGTGCAACCAAGAAGAGTAGTAATATGTTCGGACTGCATTAATTTTGTTTAGTTTAAGATCTGGAAAGTCAGAATGTGAGGATTTATGGTTAGAAATAATGATGCTGTTGGGGTTACAAAGAAATGGTATTGAAATTCAGTTATGTTGGATTCTGGCTCATACAGGTGTTTATGGAAATGATGCAGTAGATATAATAGCAAAAAGAGCAGTGAAAATGATATTGTGGATATACAGTTGTAGTTAGGTAGAGGGGAAATTGAAACATTGATTTGGGAAATTGGTTAGATTGCTAGCGGAGACAATGGGATGAAAGAAGTAGGTGCAGACATTTTTACAGTATAAGGAAATCTGTACGGGAGATAGTGGCATATAATGGGAACAGAAGGCAGGAGGTTATGTTGTGTAGGATGAGATTAGGATTTACCGGATTTAATTTATCTTTGAAATTGATAGGGAAACATGGTACTGGAATGTGTAATGGTTGAACATGTATTATTATTTTGTGAAATGTATGACGTAGAAAGGGACAGGTTGTTTGACAGAGTCAGAGAGGTTGGACGGAATGGGAGTGGGTGGTATTTTGGGTGGGGGTGATGGGAGTTTTGAGGTTTGTAGGGAATTATTTATTTAGGGTTAGTTAAGAGAATACACTGTAGATAGGTCATGACTGGCCTCACACTCCAGTACAGTAGGTGGTGGTGTATGCACCTGTCGGTTGGTTGTGATTCGCCAATAAAACTTGAAGAAGATTATTGCTGGAGAGAGATACAGTGCTGATTGTATGGAGATTGTGACAGCTGGTTAAATGGCATCCCTTGAGAAGGTAAGAACAAGATGTATGTTAGGAGAAGTGCAGTATTATCATAAGGAGATGTATACTTGGAATACGGAGGAGGAATGGAGGGAAAAAGAGAGGCAGAGGAGGTCTAAGAGAGAGAGAGAGGAAGGGAGGAAGAGGGTGAGCTTCAGTCGGTTAAAAATGGTGGGGAAAAAGGAGATGGTTTGTTAAAGAAGAATGGTAGAAAGTGTAAGCAGAGTGAGCTAAAGACAGGAGGAGAAATGTAAGTGAATGAGGGCAAAGTATCTGAGGTGGTAGGTGTGGTGAAGTTCTTGGAGCCCGAGCCTTGCACCGAGGGTCAGGATAAGTGAGATGAGTCTGACAGTGGTAGTGAAGTTTTTGGAAAAAGTGGACCCCTGCCTTTTGGCTGATCCATTTGTGGTTTCAGGGTGGGTGAAAACATAGTTGGGTGCTGTGGAATTGGTGAGGGTAACTAGACGTGGTCTTGTGATAATTGTTTGTGTTTCTGCTGGTCAGAGGGAGCAGGCGATCCATGTTAAATGAATGGGGACAAGAGTTGTGAATGGTTTTACTCTCAAGAAAAGGGTGCCAATGAAAGGAGTGATTACTGGGTAGCAGTAAAAGTTGACCAACTGAAGGGGAAGATTCCCAGTGTTTGTGATGCTAGTCGTTTGGTGCGGCACAGACAGGGTGGTGTGAGTGGTGAAACAGTCATTGTTTGTTCTTTTGAGTTTTGATGTTGAGTCTTTGCCCGACAAAGTGATGTTAGGATATATAAGTTATCCTGTACGAGCTTTTTTGTCGAATACATTACATTGTTACAGGTGTCAAGCTTATAGGCTTGTGGCAGCAGTGTGTATGAGGGATGTTCCTAGGTGTGCAGAAGGACATGAGACAAAGGAATGTGTAGCATTGGGGAAAGTTGTGGTAGGTGTTAATTGTAAGGGTGCCCATGGGGCTGGGGATCAGAAATGTCCGGTGCAAGAGAGGCAGGTTGAGGTTTCCAGAAGTTGTCATAGAAAATTGTTGTGGTGTCAGCTGCAGAGAGGTATTTGGGTGGTGTCCCAGGTTGTTGTGGTGGTGTCCCAGGTTCGGGTTGTTTGCCTGAGGTAGGACTAAATAAATTTAAATAGCGGGTGGTGTTACTTTTTTATTATTATAGGGGTTTATTTTTGGGGGAGTGTAGTGTAAGATGGTAGGGTATTTGTTTATTTATTTTGTTCAAGCAAAGTATAAGGGAGTTGTACTCCAGTCTAATAGATGGCAGTAAAGGCAACATTTAATGTATGCCAACCGACGTTAAACCTCATCGAAGAAGAGAGCACAACCACAGATGGACGAGAACATCTTTGGCGCAACGTTGGTTTCTTCAGATTCTGACCACGCCCACTGCTGAATGCGGAAGTCACCAGGTGCTGCTATTTGCGTGCATGAAGGTAGATAAAGAACAAATCTAAGGCTATTGTTCATTTTATTTTTGTTGGCTGCTGTAGTTATGACTTTTATTATTTTATCTAAGATGTTTTGTGGCATCTAGTGTTATGTTATTATTCTCCATCAGGGCATTTCTGCTTGCTAACTGAACAACAGGTGTAGCTGACATTTGCTAGCTAGTTAGCTACCTGCTGACGTACCTTACTACAGGTATCATAGTTGTTGATTACTTTATGCATAGTTGCTCGTTTTATTTTCTTGCACTGTTTTTAAACATTTATGATCCATAATTGGCTATGATGTAGATCAACTACACTAAGTATACCAAACAGGCACTTAAATATTTTGTCTTGCCCTTTCACCCTCTGAATGGTGTAATGGATGTGAAATGGCTAGCTAGTTAGCGGTGGTGCGCGCTAATAGCCTTTCAATCGGTGACGTCACTTGCTCTGAGCCCTTGAAGTAGTGGTTCCCCTTGCTCTGCAAGGGCCGCGGCCTTTGTGGAGCGATGGGTGACTGTTGTTGATGTGTGCAGAGGGTCCCTGGTTCGCGCCCGGGTCGGGGCGAGGGGACGGACGTAAAGTTATACTGTTACATTGATGCTGTTGACCCGGCCGCGGCCTTTGTGGAGCGATGTGTAACGATGCTTCGTGGGTGACTGTTGTTGATGTGTGCAGAGGGTCCCTGGTTCGTGCCTGGGTCGGGGCGAGGGGACGCCATAAAGTTAAACTGTTACAATGGCACACATACATATTTCTTAATTGTCTCAAGGCTTAAAAATCCTTATTTAATCTGTCTCCACCCCTCCATCTACACTGATTGAAGTGGATTTAACAAGTGACATCGATGAGTGATCATAACTTTCACCTGGTCAGGTTGTCACGGAAAGAGCAGGTGTCATAATGTTTTGTATACTCAGTGTATATATATATATTTTTGGTTGGCTGTGATTGAAATGTTGACTAGCTGCAATAGCTTTTACCTCGCCACCTGTTCACCCCCCTCCCCCTCCTCCCACTCCAGGTTCTACAGGTTTTAGAGAACTTTCCCTTGATGTGAACTGAAGATAGTACTGCTCCCCAACATGTCACATACACAAGCACACAGTTACACACTGATTACAAAGTGTGCGTGCATGGTCTTCACACTACTCTTTGCCTCTGGACATGCAGAAGAGATCACTAAAGATGGAACACAGAACCGTTCTCTGGTATCCATTCACCACCTTGCCAGTTTACCTACTCTCCGGGATATCGTAGTAAAAGAGGGAGCCAGCACTCTGATTGAGTGCAATGTCACTGGAAAGCCAGATTACATTCAGTGGTACAATTCCAAAGGGCACGTTCTGAATGCGGAAGAGGGAGGTAATACATACAGCCAACTCTATCAACTTCTAGTTACCTGAAATCTTTACAACATCTGATTAATTGGTTCACATTGTATTATTAAAAGCACATTTAACTAACTTTTGATTTCTTTCCGAAAGGTGGGAAATGGCTGATTCAGGACAAGGGCGTTTTAAATATTACAACGGTCAGTTTTGAAGACCGAGGCCGGTACACCTGCATAGCCTCCAGCTTGGCAGGGACCTCCAACTACACCATCACCTTACGGGTGGCCTACGTCCACAGCGGCCTGGGCCTGTACTACGTCATCGTGTGTCTAATCGCCTTCACCATCACCATGATCCTCAATGTCACGCGCCTCTGCATGGTCAGCAGTCATCTGAAGAAGACGGAGAAGGCCATCAACGAGTTCTTCCGCACCGAGGGAGCTGAGAAGCTCCAGAAGGCCTACGAGATAGCCAAGCGCATCCCCATCATCACCTCAGCCAAGACTATGGAGTGGGCCAAGGTCACCCAGCTCAAGACCATGGAGTTTGCCCGCCACATGGAGGAGCTGGCCCGCAGCGTGCCACTTCCCCAGACCATCCTCAGTTGCAGGGCCTTTGTGGAGGAGATTATGGAGACGGTGCACACCTCGGTGGGGGCGACAAGCCTCCAGAAAGCTATAGAGCCAGCCAACCCAGAGGGGAGAGGTCAAACCTGTGAGGTCCAGATGTCAGCGGAGCAGCAGGGCCCAGCAGCACACGGCAGAGAGGATGGTGATGGTGTTGATGGTACCATTGAAAACAGCCTGGACATTGAAGTGTCTGTCCACCCTATGTCCAAGTGTGAGGATGAGAAGTGGGCTGAAGAGGATGAGGTGTCTGTACCCATGCTGGGTCCATGCTCCAGTGGGAGTGTGGCTTATGAAAGTCGCATTTAGTCGTGCCAGTCAGGTCTTTACAACTAATATTTTCCAGTTAGTTGAGAGGTCAAAATCAAAGGGCTGCTCAGATGGCAACCACAGATGGTGGGAGTTGAGAGGTATTTTGTGCAAATGATAAAAAAGAAGAAACCTGCACACTGCTCTTGCTAGTGTCACTGCTCTTTATTAAGCTTTACGTATCGGCCTTCAAAAACCTCTGACGAAGGCCTTGAGGCCGATATGTAAAGCTTAATAAAGAGCAGTGATACTAATTTTTTTATTTATTTAACCTTTATTTAACCAGGAAGGGCTCATTGAGATTTAAAATCTCTTTTTCAAGAGCGTCCTGGCCAAGATAGGCAGCACCAAGTCATTACAAAAATTACAGACAGACACATGAAAAACTACAAGTAATCTAGTAAAAACCATTGAATTCACAAGAGTATAACAAAATCAAAAACAGCAAATTAAAAACATTGACAGGTCAGGGAATCAGCCTCAAAATCCTTCATCAGTGATTTAAAAACACCAATCGGGACAAGTTCTTCCAGTTTAAAATTATTTTGTAAGGTGTTCCAAGACGATGGCGCAGAGTACATAAAAGCCCTTTTACCAAATTCAGTTCGGACATTTGGAACAGTTAGCAGGATAAAGTCCAGCGAACGAAGAGAGTACCCACCACATTTCTGAACAATAAAAATGCCCAAATAAAAAGGTAGTAAACCCAAAATGGCTTTGTAAATAAAAGTATACCAGTGACTGAGCCTACGAGTGACTAGAGAAGGCCAGCCAACCCTGGTATACAAAGTGCAGTGGTGCGTAAGGGTTTTGCAGTTTAAAATAAATCTCAAAGTGCCATGGTAAAGAGTGTCAATTGATCTCAAACACTGAGCGGAAGCATTCATATATAAAATATCCCCATAGTCTAGTAAAGGCATAAATGTAGTTGATACTAGCCTCCTTCTGGCTTCAAAAGAAAAACAGGCCTTATTCCTAAAATAAAATCCCAATTTCAGCTTCAATTTTTTTCAACTAATGAGTAGTGTGCGGGTTTCTTCTTTTTTCTCATCTTATTTAACCATGCACCTGCAAAAGAGATGGCTCAGATGTGCGAGTGCCTTTTTGAATTTTGTATCGTAAACAAATAACATGTTATTTTTAAAATCACTTGGAATATGGGTTGCACAAGGCAATCTAGCAAATTAAGTACAATTTTACTCGGGGTAATGGGTGTAATCAGTGGTATAAAGTACTTAAGTAAAAAATACTTGAAAGTAGTACTTAAGTAGTTTTTTGGGGTATCTGTACTTTACTATTTATACTTTTGACAACTTTTACTTCACTACATTCCTAAAGAATATTATGTACTTTTTACTCCATATGTTTTCCCTGACACCCAAAAGTACTCGTTACGTTTTGAATGCTTAGCAGGACAGGAAAATTGTCTAATTCACACACTTATCAAGAGAGCAAACTTGGTCATCCCTAATGTCTCTGATCTGGCGGACTCACAAAACACATGCTTCGTTTGTAAATTATGTCTGAGTGTTGGTGCGTGCCCCTAGCTATCTGTAAATTTAAAAAAACAAGGAAATGGTGCTGTCTGGTTAACTTAATATAAGGAATTTGAAATGATTCATACTTTTACTTTTTATACTCAAGTATATATTAGCAATAACATTTACTTTTGATACTTAAGTATATTTAAAACAATATTTTTAGACTTTTATTCAAGAAGGATTTGACTGGGTGACTTTCACTTTTACTTGAGTCTTTCTAATAAGGTATCATTTACTCAAGTATGACAATTGGGTACTTTTTCCACCACTTGGTGTAATTCTGCTATCTTTCCAGTTGGTGGGGGTGTTGCACAACTTTTACAGAGCCAACTGTTTGGTCTCTGAGGTAGAACAAGAAAAATACTTCTTTGACAGTTTTAAAGGTTATATTGGACAACTATAGGGCCAGTTGATACTAAGGTTGAATAAACATCTTATCTCTCATGAGTCACACCTAATGGCATGTGATCTACATACATGATTTCTACTTGTCTACCTGTAAAACATGTTTTTATTCTAGAAATGACTATACATTGTTAAAATAAAATTTGAATATATTCAGGTTAAATGGCAGTCAGACTGTAATTTACTTGGCTTCAGTGAAGTAAACAGTGATCACTATGGGGACAAACTTGTACAGGGACAGACACAATGTGATGCTCTTCCTACCTCTTCTTTCTTCAGTGTGTGTTTGAGGGCTGATTCATAGAATTTTACCAAAGATGGGTAATATGCTAATGACTTAATTCCTTCATCAGCCTCAAGTATAGAACAAATTATGAGTTGGCTGAATGAGTAGTGCTTCTCTGGCACTCTTGTCTTACTGAAGGACTTTGAACAATTTCTCACTGCTGTTTGTCCAAAGGTGTGTGCTTGTGTGTTTTGGGGTGTGTGTTTGCGTGTTTACCTACATTGGCCCAGTCCAAAACAATTGATTATTATCGGGGTGAAAACATTGGGTGCCAACTCATTATAACCTGCTTTTTAATGTTTGGAATTGTAGACCTTGAAGTCTAACTTGCAGAGCTCACAAATTAAGTGTTTAAAAATAGTAATAAATATGTCTAAAAACACAAGAGTTTTTACTGCATTTGCAAATCACAGAAACTTCTGAGTAAAGATTGGTTGCCAGCATCATTGTAATGAACCCCAGCAGTACTTTACCCAGGTGTTATTTATTCAGGCACCGAACAATGCAATAATATATAATCTAGTGATTATTCTGGGTACGGGTGGCAGGAATGGAATGAAGATCCTCTGACTTCAGCAGATGGAATGGATAATAATCTCATATGTTGATATTAACTGCTTAAGTTTTGAGAAAGAGACGTGAGTAGAAAAAGCCCTGAAGCAATTTCTTTCCTCCCAATGAACTCTGACATCTGAGCCTTGAACAGCTTCAACAAAATCTTTAAAGATGTTTGGTCTGGACCATTCCAGCTGTCAATCCATTTGAAACAGTCGGTTTTGTGTGGGGTGACTGATCTCAGCCATTTCTAAAACATGCACTTCGCCTACACTAGTTTCTGTCTGCAAATTGCTACCAATTCTCTGGATTATATGAGATATGAACATCAGACAGCATGAAAGGGAAAAAGAGATACGAGCCTGAAACTGAAATTAACCCCAAAATATTTAATTGAATCCTGCCATGATTGAAAAAAACTCCCTTTTTTCCCCCTGCGATGGCTTTTATCTTACTCTTATCTGGAATATACTGTATTTGCTAAAATAGGTCACGATAAAGAGCAGCGTATTAGCACACGACTGAACCAGCCTAATAGAAGCATAATAGTCATATGTACCAGCCAAGAGATAAGACGCATGTTATCACACCAGGCCTTGTAAATCAGAGTAAGACTAATAGAATGGAAGCCAATCCAGTAATCCAGTAGTTCTCTATATGGAACCAGAGGGTTGAGTTCCTCACACAATATCTGAAAAACAAAGCAAAATTTGATTTTGTCATCTTAAGAGTTTTATCCTGCCTTTGTTCTGTGTGTAAGACAGAGGCAATTAGCAATGATACAATGGTGTATTGTTCATTATAGGCTTTCTGCTCAAAATGTTGGTTACATTGTACTTTTTTTTACATTGTACTTGAACATTTTTACATTTGAATTAGGGTATTTGCCCTTTGTGCAACTGTTGATAGATAAGGGGCTTTATATATAATATACTTAATGTACATAACCGTTTGAGTGATTATATCAGCTGTCACACCCCAGCTGTCTGGTTGGTTGACTGTACACCCCACCCACCCAGCTGTCTGGTTGGTTGACTGTACACCCCACCCACCCAGCTGTCTGGTTGGTTGACTGTACACCCCACCCACCCAGCTGTCTGGTTGGTTGACTGTACACCCCACCCACCCAGCTGTCTGGTTGGTCAATTAACTAAGCGGTTGGGTTGCATTCGTGCTTCCTTATAGATAATGTTAGCCAGCTACATGAATGGGAATTTTTTAGACATCTTTATTTAGGTTAGTTTAATCAAAACACAGAGACCGTCTAGACATACAAATTACCTGAAAGGTTTCTCAGCGCATCCTAAAATGAGCGAAAAAGGCAAAGTCGTTGTAGCGAGGGACGACTTCCTCCTCCACATAACACTCGAATCTCTTCCAATCGGCTGCTCACTTTTTCTTGTCGATACACACATTAAAATCGGTAGCCACTCATGACATCAGTACCAGGGTCTAAAAAGTCATTGATTATTGCAGAAGCTGCAGCTAAAATCAACATTTGACATGGTCTATCCTTCGTTTTACCAGAAAGAGTAGCTAAAACTAACAGAATGGAATGTTTGTGTTAAAAAAACTATCAACAAACTGTTGAAAACAAGAATAGTTTGCTACGACTGTTTGCAAACGGAAGCCTTGTTGAGCGCACCTCTGGTATGGTCACTGTTCATTTACCATTTTTAGTAGTGCAAGTGACATTTACTGTATTCAACATAGGGCGTCCTTTCTCCATGTCAATAGTAACTGCATACAAGAAAACAACAGGTTATAGTAACGAAGCAACCATATTCATCAAACTATCAAAGACATGCTTACAATCTTGTTGATTGTAGTATAATTTCAGTTTCATCACATTCTGACGATTCACGGGAGTTATAAGGCAAATGTCTTATGGAAGTGTGTTTCACTAACTATTCTCTGCGATTTACCATAATCCAATTTTAATTCACTGATATTCTTGAGCTGTTATCTATTGTTCCTGTTGTTCCGTCTTCCAATAGCTTTAAAAGTGAATTTCACACCACAATAGATAAGCTAACAAGATTCTACTGGTGTTTTGATTTTGCTCAAAGTAATAACTGGGCTCTCTTAGTTGCAATAAGACAATATGCTAGATGAGTTGGTCTGACTGCACTGCTCCACTTTTTAGCTCTGAACTTCAAAGATGAATTGGGCTGTCTTTGCTGATTTATAGAGTGACAGGCTCCCTATGAAATATGCAGTAATAAAACTCATGAAAGATTTATTGAACAGTTGCTTCCTCCATCTTGTTGTCGGAGACAGGTAGAAGATGTTAAGTCTGTTATGTGAAAGAGTGACACATTTCTTAGCCAGTTATAACATTAGCAGTACAGTTCAGTGTTCACTAGTTCCACTTCAAATATATTATATTTCTGCATGCCCCATTTACAGCACAAATTCAACAACAATAGCACTTAAGGAGTCCATTGTATATCAGAATCGTTTTTAGGTTAGCCAAAGTGTCTGTTTCCCAAAGTCACGTGGTAATTGCATTCTTTTGTTCCATGCCAAATGACATGCAAAATATTCACCCTGTTTGGCCAAGAGCCCATAATATCCACTTACTAAACTGCAAGTTTATTTTATTCTCTGTCTCTGTGAGATTTCCAAGAGTTGTTTTTTTTGGTGCTGTTGAACTGGGTCTTGGAGTGGCCCCTCTGTTGCATCACGCGCAGTATGTGTGTGGAATGTCGAAGTTATTTCCATCCTCTAACGTTATTTGGAAGCACAGGCCTCTTATCCCATCTGCAGTGACAGTCAATAGCCCATGTCATGCCAAGGAGAATGAGAGGGCTCAGTATAGAGATTCAGTAAGCAAACTGAAAGCATCTGCTAGGCAACGGAGCATCAAAGGCTTTTCCCATTCCTCTCTACAGCAGCATAATACACAGGGAGAGGACAAAACAAATAAGGCAACAACAACTCATTCCTTTATGCACCGAACCTTAAGTATTTGTGACTGCACAGAGCGGGAGAGACAGAGAGGAAAACAGAGCAAGGCCAAAAGACAACAGTCAGGGAGAATGCAGATCTCTCTCTGTGTGTGTGTGTGTGTGTGTGTGTGTGTGTGTGTGTGTGTGTGTGTGTGTGTGTGTGTGTGTGTGTGTGTGTGTGTGTGTGTGTGTGTGTGTGTGTGTGTGTGTGTGTGTGTGTGTGTGTGTGCGCACATGAGTGCACATGTACTATGTGCACACGTGAGTGCTCGTGTGTGAAAATGCAATCACGTATATGTGCATACATGCACATACAGGTGTGTTTATTATGTGAAATAGAGAAAAACACTGTTGCACTTGATCGGTGACTTGAAATGCACTCAGCAGCACCACAGCTGAAACATCTGTAGAAGTAGGGAGCACTCCACAACAAGGCAGCACTGTAAGCCTTAACAGGACTCACACAGAGAAGATGGAGATGAGTGGCACATGAAGACAGGGTTTGAAAATTAAAGAGGCCAGAGAGCAAAAAGAAAGTGTGCTTCCTCAAAATCCTTTTTGCACATAATTTGAGTTCCTCATTCCTCAAGAGTCCATGTCTAAGTGTACTTGAGTGTGGCAGTGTGCTGTGTCCCTAGAGTGGTACACACTTACACTACCGTTCAAAAGTTTGGGTCACTTAGAAATGTCCTTGTTTTTGAAAGAAAAGCACCTTTTGTTGTCCATTAAAATAACATCAAATTGATCAGAAATACAGTGTAGACATTGTTAATTGCTTCTTTACTCTGAACAACAGTTTTCAGCTGTGCTAACATAATTGCAAAATGGTTTTCTAATGATCAATTAGCCTTTTAAAATGATAAACTTGGATTAGCTAACATAACGTGCCATTGGAACACAGGAGTGATGGTTGCTGATAATGGGCTTCTGTACGCCTATGTAGATATTCATAAAAAATCTGTCGTTTCCAGCTACAATAGTAATTTACAACATTAACAATGTCTACACTGTATTTCTGATCAATTTGATGTTATTTTAATGGACAAAAAAAAATAATCTTTCAAAAGCTGACTGTTAATGTGATGACTTATTGCATGTCTCTTGGTGTCAAGTGTGTATGGTGGAATCCACTTTCTCTGTTGCTTCATGTCAAAACAATAAAAAAGACAAGGATAATTACATTTTTGTGGAAAATCTCCAAAACTCCACTCAACATATAGAAACACCAGTCCATCTGTAGCAGATTACTGAGAGGGTTGGCTGATGTCCTTTTACAAAAAGCATTCTCTTGCCTCAGAGCACCAATTACCCCCAAATAAGGGTGAGTGGAGAATCAATCGTGGAAATCAAATGGGTCTTGGCAAGGATGAGTCCACCATTTCATCTGCCATAACGCTTTGTTTTATCGTTTAGTCCTGGAATTGGATTCAGCTGCAGACAAACACGAGAGTTCAGCAGTACATTCATTGAGAACGCCTCTGTGCAATGGGTTTTCAGAAAGCACATCCTCCAGACTTTTATCCAAGAAAAATCTCCACAAGGGAATATCGGCTTGTGTAAACAAAGGCCCCCCTACCATCACTACCAATCCTTGCCTTGCCTATAACAACTGTCTAACCCTCATCTGCAAGGACCTCTTTGATATCTGCTCACTACAGGTTAAGACAGTGACAACACAGTATTGCAAACCAATTCGATTTGAGAACAGCTAGGCCAACCCATGATTTGAGATTTGATTCATGGAAAACGTTGAAAACGGATCTTCAAGTGCTTCAAGCAATAGAGTATTATTCAACATTTCAGCTTCCATAAGGTTTGAATTGGTAGTTTACCAACCAAGACACAAGTGTGATTTTGCACTTGCTCAGTTAGCATCAAGCCAAATAGCACCACCTGTTGCTTTTGGGAGAGGAAATATCACTTTAAACTTGTTATCTTTCAATTGTAATAGATATTTTTTGCCATTGCCACACACTGTAACTCTTCTATTCCTTCCCTATGTCTGGATCAGCTCTACATTACATCACCCATACGCTAGCGCCCTGCCTCATGTGACAACTCCTCAACCATCCCACCATGTCTGTGGACAATCACTGACCTGTGAGTTAATGGCATGGAGTTAATACCAAGTCATTCTCATGCTGCAACTTCATTCATCCCATACGGTCCCTATCAGCATGGATGTCCTGGCCATCCGTCCGAGCCTCAGGGGAAACTGTAATAGTATCAGTGAGTCGGTCACATCCTATTTCCTGTCTCTCTCACTGATCCTTCAGTAGTGTTACTGTGCTTATGGTACAATGTTGAACATGACATTGAAACAGGATGATGAAGGTATTTACATTGCCTTCAGAAAGTTTCTCTCTTTCTTTCTCTCTCTCGGAGGACCTGAGCCCTAGGACCATGCATCAGGACTACCTGGCATGATGACTCCTTGCTGTCCCCAGTCCACCTGGCCGTGCTGATGCTCCAGTTTCAACTGTTCTGCCTGCGGCTATGGAACCCTGACCTGTTCACCGGACGTGCTACCTGTCCCAGACCTGCTGTTTTCAACTCTATTGAGACCGCAGGAGCGGTAGAGATACTCTTAATGATCGGCTATGAAAAATCAACTGACATTTACTCCTGAGGTGCTGACTTGCTGCACCCTCGACAACTACTGTGATTATTATTATTTGACCATGCTGGTCATTTATGAACATTTGAAGATCTTGGCCATGTTCTGTTATAATCTCCACCCGGCACAGCCAGAAGAGAACTGGCCACCCCTCATAGCCTGGTTCCTCTCTAGGTTTCTTCCTAGGTTCTGGCCTTTCTAGGGAGTTTGTCCTAGCCACCGTGCTTCTACACCTGCATTGCTTGCTGTTTGGGGTTTTAGGCTGGGTTTCTGTACAGCACTTTGAGATATCAGCTGATGTAAGAAGGGCTATATAAATACATTTGATTTGATTTGAATACCCCATAATGACAAAGTAAAAACATGCTTTTAGAAATTTTAGCAAACTTTTTGGGTAAGTCTCTAAGAGCTTTCCACACCTGGATTGTCCAACATTTGCCTATTGTGGAGAAACAAAATGTTATTGATCCATCCTCAGTTTTCTCCTACCACAGCATTTAAACTGTAACCGTTTTAAAGTCACCATAGACCTCATGGTGAAATCTTTGAGTGGTTTCCTTCCTCTCAGGCAACATAGTTAGGAAGGATGCCTGTATCTTTGTAGTGACTGGGGGCATTGATACACAATCCAAAGTGTAATTAATAACTTCACCATGCTCAAAGGGATATTCAATGTCTGCTTTTTTCGTTTATACCCATTTACCAATAGGTGCCCTTCTTTGCGAGGCATTGGAAAACTTCCCTGGGCTTTGTGGTTGAATCTGTGTTTGACATTCACTGCTCGACTGAGGGACCTTACAGATAATTGTATATGTGGGGTACAGAGATGAGGTTGTCATTAGAAAATCATGTTAAACACTATTATTGCGCACAGAGTGAGTCCATGCAACTTATTATGTAACTTGTTAAGCACATTTTTACTCTTTAACTTATTTAGGCTTGCCATAACAAAGAGGTTGAATACTTATTGACTCAAGACATTTCATTTTTTTTATTTCTTTTTATTAATTTGTACAAATTTAGAAAAAAACACAATTCTACTTTTACATTATGAGGTATTGTGTGTAGGCCAGTGACAAAAAAAATCTAAATTTAATCAATTTTAAATTCAGGCTGTAACACAGCAACATGTGGAAAAAGTCAAGGGGTGGGAATAGTTTCTGAAGCCACTGTATAATATGCTTTATCAAAAGCTTTATGTGATATCATTCACCAGCCATGAGAGAGGAGCTTCAGCTTCGTTGCTTCTCGTCTACTGATGTATGAATCATACATTTCACACAAACATTTGCGTTTGGCTTCGTTTGATGTGTTTTGTGAGGAGTATGTAAGTGTATCAAAACACATTCAACTGATTGTAGCTATGGTAGCGCCACTGCTACCATCATGTTAGACTGTTTACATCTTTAGAGACCGACATTTATACAAAGTCGATTAGATTTCAAAGTTTACCTGCGTAGTGCACCGTTTTGATGTAAAATCCTGTCATGATGTTTGTGCCAGATGTCATTGCTTTCTGATCTGCCCTTCTCTTTGAAGGTCACTGTTTTCAACCACCATCACCACTACCACCAGCACTCTCCTCATGAATACTCTCTCCTCATGACTTTAATCATTGTCTATGGTTTAGAAATGCCAGGTGATTTCAAGCTGTCCTTAGTGGTACATGAAGTAGAAGTGATGAAGGGAGCAGGAAGGGTTGGCACTCTCTAGGCTATACCCCTAGGGGAGCCCTGGGATAGGAAGCAGTGGGTATCGGATGAGGTGGAAATTCAGCCACCACCCTCTCCATGGGTTTGTGACTGATTGTGTCTCACGTGTGTCAGGGTCCTCAGGGAAGAAACATGATTTCAAGTAATTTAATTTGCTGGCTGAGATTATGAACCTACTATCCCGTGTGCAGTTTATGTAATGCCACTCATGCCATTCTCTGGTCTGATTAGAAATGTTTGTGATGCAAATACGAGAAAGGGGCCTCCTCCCCTGCCAATTAAATAGAGTAATGCAGCTGCATTCGCTGGTTACATTGTTAAAGCTGCTTTTATGGATGCTGTCCGTCATTGTGTTTTTACAAGTATTGAACAATGTAAATGTGATTATGCATCGAAATCAAGTGCATAACTTCCATACCTGACATTCTGTATAATGCCCACATCAAACAATATAAACTCTGGAATGGATCATCCCACAGTTCGGATTATGGATTATTTGTTTGTTGCAATGGTAAAAATCCTTACTGATTCAAGGATTCGGAACGGCAGTATTGGGTAATTTGTTTCGAACAAACAAAGATTTTATTTGATTTCTTGGAATGGCTTGGGAATACTTATCCCTCAGCTTTAGCTAACCAAGTCAACAGAGTGAAAAGTAAGAAGGAACATCTCAAATAGTGTAATTACATAAATACTCAAGATATCCATGCCTGTGGGAACATGTGGGAATGTATAGGGCCCAAAGTATGATCATATGATTTGATTATTATTTTGTCTCATGCTTCCACATTGGGTTTACTCTAGTGTGAAATTGTTGGGATGTAAGGCTGATGTGTCTGATACGGTCTGATGCAACTACAATTCAGGATAAATCCTTATGGACAACTGCATGGCTAGAGCTCCCTTATCCAGCACTCACACTCAGCTGTATAAACAAACCACTTCTCATACTTAGTATTCCTATATGCCCTGCTTCCATTAAATTCAATGTGCCAACACCATCCAACTTGTCGGAGTAATTTTCTTCACCTAAATTAGCTCTTCCATTAAATACATTTTTTATTTGGGTATTACAAGCCCAGTTAAGGCCTAAAGCCTTGCCCTCTAAGCTCCTCTGATTTATGGAAATCAATCCTCCAGATATACTTAAGTTATATGCAAATGAATCCTAATCTCCCGGGAATTGGATGCAGACATTCATTTGTTATTACCCAGAGTGCTCCAAACCGCCAAAGGTGAAAATGGAATTTGACAGTTTGTCTCTAACCATTGACATCAGCTTGATATAGATGGTAGGATCTAATGACCACCAGATCATAGCCAGATAAGACAAGGTTATTCCAGGTGACAAGAATCATGGAGTCCCTATCAGTTGATAACTGCATTTACAACGAATGCCTTCTCCGAAGATTTGGCCATTTTCTCAGTTGCAGCTACTTCAATAATTAAATATATTTTCTTGTGGAGAGGAGAATCGGTTGTTGAAACGTACATTTCCTAAAAGGGCAAGGACATAATGTGAGAATAACTCGTATTGGGTTGTATCGAATTCATTGTATTGCAAAAAAGATTGCTTTGACAAAAACTACAGGTATTCCGTGTGCAATGATCACAAGAAAAGGCATGCACAAATTGATAGGGTGGATATGTCAAATCTGTGATATGCTTTCAATGGTCTGTGACATTCAGATGATTTCCTGTGCAAATAGATGTTTCACTTTACAAATCTGTGAGCAGTACAGGCACACAGTTTCTTTTCCAGCCCTAAAATATTGAAGCTGTTTTAGAATGATGCGGTGGTGTTAATTCTTTGACAACTATCCTGTCACTATTCCCTATGAATCAAGCATGAGCAGAATAAAGTCTGTCACAAACAATGTTTTTCAAAACGATGTCACTGTTCCCTGACGATGAAAAGACTGCATGTCTGTGTGATGGTTTGCCATTGATAGAATCAAAGTGTGTCGGGTCTACTTTGATCTATCCGCCTGGCTCTTTCCCCCATAGCCAGAGATTCAGATTCACTAGTTATGGAACACTACTAAACAGAATTCAGAGAGAGCAAAAATGTAGATGTGTATTATGATTTTACAAATAGCTATTTTGACAGAGAGGTCGATCCCATAATATGCCTTGCTCTATAAAATGCCCCTTGATTCCTCTACAGGTACACTGTTAAAATGAAGTGCTTTGTAACACTAAAACTAGTGGAGACAAAACATTAACTTTGAAACACGTGGTTGTGAGGGTATTGGGACAAATTTAACGTGTGCTGAAACATTCATCCTGAGGTGTTCTGAAACATGACATGTGGGTTGTAACAGCACCTAATCAAAAGTTGTGCAACACCTTGCCAGAGACTGGGAGCATTAATCCGGAAAAGGTTGAACACGCTATTATAGTGTTTTGAGTCATGTGTAGTGCAGAATTGGATCCCTTCTCTCGTGGTGTTGTTTCCTCTTTAAAGCATCTAAACACTATGATGTTTCTAATTCTGTCTAGTGCAGAATTAGCTAACCTGGGGTTTCCAAATACTGTAAACGGGAGTCCCTCTTATTCTATATTGTAACGGCTGTCGTAGTCGTTCTCCTCCTCAGACGAGGAGGAGCATGGATCGGACCAAGATGCGGATTGGTAAGAGTTCATTATTTAATGGAAAAACAACAAACACTACAAAATACAAAAACCAACAAACGTGACTAACCCGAAACAGTCCTGTGTGGCCCAAACGCTGACACAGGAACAAACACCCACAAAACACAGGTGAAACCCAGGCTGCCTAAGTATGATTCTCAATCAGGGACAACGATTGACAGCTGTCTCTGATTGAGAATCATACCAGGCCGAACACAAAATCCCAACATAGAAAATCAAACCTAGACCAACCCACCCAACTCACGCCCTGACCAACTAAAACAAATACAAAACAAAGGAAAACAGGTCAGGAACGTGACATATATTCCCTACTCTTACATGGTGGGTTTATAAACTCCCCTCTGGTAATTCCAAAAGGTCAAATGTATAGTATTATCCTCAAACAAAGGACATGAGAAAATATAGTTTTGGGAAAATACAAATTAATAAGTTTGTCCAGGATAATAATTAATGAGTACAAAATTACAAAGACATGATTTTGAATCTTCAAATGCTTTAAATTTTCTTTGCAAATGATCAAATGACAACAAAACATTAACAGTTCGATCACATTTTTATATTGATGAAGACAGTTCCAAAAACCTTTAAGGTATTTATCATATTAATATTATTCAAAATCAATGAAAATAAAGCAATATATTTCATATTCATGGAAAACAAATACTACCAATAACTGCTAATGTTATACAAAACTTAATTCAAGCTCAATGCGATCCACCGGTTATCCATTGTGCAAATGCAGGGGTTCCTAAACTTTTTTCGTCCACAACCCCATTTTGATATCTGAAAATTCTCGCAGCCCCAACCATGTGAAAAAAACTGCCAATGTTTACTTTTTTATATGGGGCTATGGCAGGAAATTGCAAAACATTCTAAAAGTATTTCGGATTATCTTCTCAACTCACGATCACATACTTTTAATGTGGGGCTATGACAGTCAATTGCAAATTTGTCTGACAGAGTGTCTTAGCTCACCAGCACTGATGATATGGATGTGCTTGATACATGTTGATGCAAGTCGTGTTGGAGATTCACATGGTCAGGGGGCGTGGTCAACAGTGCGCACCTCATCGCTGCTGTCAGATTCAAACTGGATCAATATTTGGTTTTAATGCAGACGAGAGCACTGCTGAATCCAGCTTCACACAGATATGAGTTTTAATGCTCTGAGGAAGACGTTAGGGTATTTATTCCCTTTTAGTCAGGAACCAAATCTCCTCCGTAATGACCCGAGAATGTTTTGTCTGCAGCATTGGGTTACATGACAGCTCGAAAGGCCGCACTTGACTGTTGCACTTGAATCATTCCTACTCAAGTGCTACAGTCAAGTACACTTTCCCCCAACATCTAAGGGCACTCTGGTTGAATTTGAAATTATATATTTCAATCATTTTCATTTAGATTTTTAAGGTTAACCACATTACAATGATTTTGAGATACAAAGACAATATATATATATTTAACCCTTAGTTTGGGAACTGCTGTTAATGTATCTTTCTGTTCAGATGATGCTACATGACATGGAAATGTGTTTAGATTGATTGAATCACAATACAGTTGAGTTAGAAAATATGATTGACAGTTTAGTTGACATTAGTCTGTGAATCTTGTGTTGATTGTCTTTGGTTATAATTGGCCAGCAGGTGGGTAACATAATATGTATTTTTTTCTGCAGGGAGACAGAGAAATAGCAAATAAAACAAGATATTACACAAATGCTTAATTATGTTATCAAACTCTATAATATTAATACATTGTGATATTAATATACAATTATTAAACATATCAATAGCAAAATGCATGTGTGATTAAGCTATGCAAATATAGCAGCAAGATAACAATATGAATGTCAAAAGTAAGATGCATAACTTCTGGTGCGGTAGACCAAAGCTAGAGCAGACTAAATTGTCAGTGGTTATTTAGTGTAGCATATAACATGTGGGGCATACATCAAACAATAGATAACGCTTATAAAGGTAGTAGGCAAACAAGCCAGAAGTATTCAATAAAAAGCAGGCTTTAGTTTGCATTAAAAAACAAATACACAAAAAGTGCGAACAATGATGTGTCCAGGGCCCTGGCTACATATGAGGACACTGGGGCCCCTCAGTTAGATTAGTAGAATACACAAGGTGCAATTTCAAAACTAGTTTTTATTTTATTTAACTAGGCAAGTCAGATTCCTATTTACAATGACGGCCTACCCCGGCCAAACCCTAACCCGGACGACGCTGGGCCAATTGTACAACGCCCTATGGGACTCTCAATCACGGCCGGTTGTGAGACAGCCTGAAATGAGATGCAGTGCCTTAGACCGCTGAGCCACTCGGGAGCCAAGTGTTGTGCATCAGCAGTTTTCCTCTTGTTATATGTCACTCACTGACAGTCACTCAATTAGCCCATGTCAGTTATGATTTTTTAGATGGTAAACTAGTCTATTTAGTCTAGCCAGCTATATAAACTTGTAGTAATCATGGCCGAATTACCGATCGGGCCCTGACCTCAAGGGGGCCCACATTGATTTTGTTAGTCACTCTCACTCAGAAATCCAGCAAGCTCTCACAGTCTCACTCCAAACGTCAAATTTAGAAGGTTAAGGTTTTGGATAGGGTTAAAACATTACGTCTAGGCACTCATTCTGAATGGTTAAGGTAAGGGTTAAGGTTTGGGATAGGGTTAAAACATTACGTCTAGGCACTCATTCTGAATGGTTAAGGTAAGGGTTAAGGTTTGGGATAGGGTTAAAACATTACGTCTAGGCACTCATTCTGAATGGTTAAGGTAAGGGTTAAGGTTTGGGATAGGGTTAAAACAAAAAAATAGAAAACAAATGTCCACCACTGGGATCAAACGCGTAACTTCTGATTTACAGAAATGGGATTACCCAACCCTACCCTACTTGATGGTAATAGCGTTCACTGTTTCCCCTAGTGGCCGGTTTTGAAGGCATTATCCGACGTCCTCAAGACATGTATATACGTCCAATTTGGAAATCACTCTTTAGCGATCTGCCTGTCATATTAACACTGTAACGTCTGCTTCCAACTCACACTCTCAAACACATAGATCCCCTGAACGCAGCTCACTCTCTAGATACCAATCACCTGAATTCTGAACACCTGTTCACACACCTGTATGTCATTTACACACTATTTACAGTAGCTCAGTTCTTTGCACCCCATCATTGTGAGGTATTGTTTGTTTTGATGCGCATTCTATTTGGAGCTCTGTTTATTTCTGTATTAGTCCTCACGTGTATCGTCGTTTTTGGCCATCCTCACTAACGATGCATTTTTGCCTATTCCCTGCCTGTACTTTTGCCTATCAGATTTCCTGTCATCAACCTCTTGCCTGATCTCCCGGACTACGTTATTAGCCTTTTCCCTGCCTGTACTGTTACCTTTTTGGAGTCCCTGTGTATGACCTTCTGCCTGCCCCTGGACCGAGCTACCTGCCTCCTCCTGTAGTCCTTTACAAATAAACACCTGTTGCGCCCTGCGCCTGAAACCAGCACCGTCTCCCATCGTACTCATTACAAACATGGCATAAGTCATGGTAAAATATGTAGAATGTAAGGAAATTAGCTTTAAACTGCAACATAATGAAAAAGTTCTGTAAAGCAAACGTATTTGTTTACCTTTTGTTAATAAAATCATTTTAATGTGAGTTAATGTGGAGCGCTAATTGTATAGCTAATAGGCTGTGTTTGTAAATCGGCTGAGGTGAATGAAGCTACAGCAACCATAGCCTCTTTTAGAATCCGAGAGTGAAAAACGTACACTCTCGTCTCTAACATGTAGGCTCAGCATTCCCGAACAGTCCTAATACAAGTCAGAATGTTGAACAAACTTAATTTCAACTTACTTTACCTGTTGTCTGCAGATTTTGTCCCTATGCCAGAGGTATTCTAAGATAAAATATCCACAGGGAAGTGTTATCAACCCGACCTTCAGTATGTTGGTTTGTATATCGGTCTTTATTTCCGGTTTTCTATTTTCAATACTGAATCAATTGACAAACACTTGCACAATATGGCCCGAGCCTAACCGAACCACAGACTGAACGTTGTCCCATGCAATCAGCTGTCAAATTTCAAAAACAATTTGGCTATTGTTAACATATTTTGCATTACATGCAATGTGTCAGGAGATTGAAAATACAAGCGACAGAACCTACCGGCACCGCAAAAAGTCAGGTAAACAACACTTTCCTGTGGATACCCTATATCTACCTCCTATGGTCAAAAGGACCAACAGCATGGACAACCAGTAAAGTAAGTGTACATATCATTTTATTCAACATTCTGGCTTGTAGAGACTCTTGCGTCTTTTTTTAGGCAGAGTTCTTTTACATTGAATATCCGTGGGGTAACCATGGTAACAATCTGATGTTTAGGCAACAGCAACCATGGCTGGGGTAAGTTTTGCTTGTTTTTGCTGTTCGGCCTTGCATGTGTCAATTAACAAATACATGTACCATCAAGAAAACTGATCAATGAATCAAAATTGCTATTTGACTTGGACTATTAGTATTAGCAGCTGAAAACATGTTCTATTGAGTGAATTCCCTTTGTTTCCTTCTTCAATAACACCCGATTACACTACTTTGACCCTATCTGATCCTACATCAGGCCAAAGGCCTCGTAAATCCAAGTACTTACCTGCAGCTGCCATCATAACACCAATTTTCTGTGATTTACATTCCATGTCTGCGGTACAGTTGATAACCATGACAATGAATGCTAAAAAGCCAACCTTACTGAACAGTGGAGGCTGCTGAAGGGAGGACAGCTCATAATAATGGCTGGAATTGAGTGAATGGAATGGTATCAAACAGATGAACACCCTGTGTCTGATACCATTCCATTAACTCCATTCTGGCCATTATTATGATCCTTCCTCCCCTCAGCAGTTTCCACTTTTACTAAAGCACATTCCATTCGTAGGCCTATCACCCTGGAGTGGGAAAGGTTTACTACTCACCAGGAGTCTCTTAGGATCGCTCACCACTGACCCATCTTCCTCTACTTTATTCACTGCCTCAGCATAGATGGGTTGGCTGACAACGTCACGAAAATGTGTCTGGAAGTCGTGCGTTGTTAGGATCCTAAACGGTCAGATAGCTAGCAACAGTGACAAGAAGCTGCCATGTGGGGAATAGTAGGTGGCTCGTTTCAACTTGTTGTATTTTGTTATTAACACCATGTCTTGTTTTTAGGTGTTTTGACTGATGTCATGTCTATGCTAAATTACAAAACAATGTGCCAGCTAGCCCTGCCCTCCTGCACACTTCTCACATATAGGAATCTCCCTCCTACACACTGCTACAACATGACAATAAACTTGACACCTGAAACATCGTATTGGGTTCGGCACAAAAGCTCTTAAAGGGATAACTGATATATCCTAACATTACTTTGTTAGGTAAAGACTCAGAATCAAAACTCAAAATGACAAACAGTGACTCTTCTGTTTCAACACACTCGCCACATGGTCTGTATGCAGCAAACGTCGGGCATTACAGACACCGGGAATCTTCAACTTTAGTTGATCCATCTCACTCACTTCCGGTTGAACGCGGAACGAGTAAGAGCTCAGTTTTGTTGTTTTGAAAGTGTATTGGAAAGTTCTTAGTAACTAGGTAACTTTTTAGTTTGGATCCTGCAACGCAGTTGGCATCAGTTACTGTGACTGCTAGTCTCTGTCCAGTGATCCTGTCGACCAAGGATGGGTCTAAGGAGCTATTTGAGCTTGCAGCTAGCCTAGCTGCTAGCTAGCTGCATATCAAACTAGCGGGGTTTTCTTGAGAGCAGCCCGCGACGCGATTAGCCATTGTGGCTGGGACCGTGGATTTTCCCAGGTTTGTAGCTGTCTAGATCCCTGCTGTTTGTTGTTTTCAGCCTTCACTGTGACCTGCATAAACTACATTGCTAGCTACCATAACAAAGACCAAAGCTGACGGGAGTACCGTTGAGGACAGTGGTGTCTGTCTATCACACGTGAAGCATCTTTTAAATGAACAAAAAGAGTTCTACAAGCAGTTGTTACAACAACAAGAAAATAGCTTCAAGTGTTTTGTCCAAATACTAGTTCATTCAACTAATAAAAGAATGGACGATCTGACCAGAGAGGTCCAGATTGCAGTTCTCCCAGGGTCAGCTCAATGAGTTGAAACAGGAGAACGGCAAGATGACATCAATCTGTAAGTCATTGAGAGAGGACATCAATTCTGTATGTGAATCCATGATAACAATGACAGATCTAAAGCCTTTTCTTTTGGGGTGTTGCAATAGGCCACCAAGTGCTAACTGTCAGTATCTAAATAATGTGTGTGAAATGCTTGATCGTGTATGTTATGTAAACAGAGAGGTCTACTTTCTTGGGGACCTGAATTTTGACTGGTTTTCACCAAGCTGTTCGCTCAAGAGGAAGCTTCTTACTGTAACCAGTGCCTGTAATCCGATTAATCAACCTACCAGGAACAAGATCCACATGTATTGATCACATTTTTACTAATACTGTAGAACTTTGTTCTAAAGTTGTATCCATGCACATTGGATGCAGTGATTACAATATAGTGGCTATATCCAGGAAAGCCAAAGTTCCAACAGCTGGGCCTAAAATAGTGTTTAAGAGATCATACAAAAGATTTTGCTGTAACTCTTATGTGGATGATGTTTAAAAAATGTGTTGGTCTGATGTGATAAACGAGGAGCATCCAGACGCTGCACTTGATAAATTTATGAAATTGCTTCTTCCAATTATTGATAAACATGAACCTGACTGTTAGAACTGTTAAGACTCCATGGATTGATGATTAATTGAAAAATGGTATGGTTGAAAGAGATGGGGCAAAAGGCTGACTTACTGCATATTCAGAAATTATGTGACTAAACTCAACAAAAAGAAGTAACTGTATTATGAATCCCAAGTCAATGATATAAATAATGATGGAAAAAAACTACTTTAAATGAAAAATGAAATTATGGACAGAAAGACAAATTTAACTCCATCTTTCATCGAATCAGATGGCTTATTCATCAAAAAATAATTTAATGTTGCCAATTATTTTAATGAATACTTCATTGGCAAAGTGGGCAAACTTAGGCAGGAAATGCCAATAACGAACAGTGAGTCACTGTACTCATGCATGAAAAACAAAGAAAGAAAAGAAAGAAAAGCATTGCAAGTTTGAATTCTGTAAAGTTAGTGTGGGAGAGGTGGGAAAATGATTATTATCAATCAATAATGACAAACCTCCTGGCATTGACAACTTAGATGGAAAGCTACTGAGGATGGTAGCTGACTCTATAGCCACTTCTATCTGTCATATCTTTAATCTGAGCCTAGAGGAAAGTCTTTGTCCTCAGGCCTGGAGAGAAGCCAAAGTAATTCCGCTACCCAAGAGTGGTAAAGCGGCCTTTACTGGTTCGAACAGCAGACTTATAAGCATGCTGCCAGCTCTTAGCAAACTGTTGGAAAAGTTGTGTTTGACCAAATACAATGTTATTTCTCTGTAAACAAATTAACAAGACTTTCAGCATGCTTATAGAGAAGGGCACTCAGCATGTACTGCAGTGACACAAATTACTGATGATTGATAAAGAAATTGAAAATAGTTAGATTGTGGGAGCTATACTGTTAGATATCAGTGCAGCCTTTGATATTATTGACCATAACCTGTTGTTGAAAAAGACGTATGTGTTATGGCTTTTCAACTTCTGCCATGTCATGGATTCAGAGCTATCTATCTAATAGCACTCAAAGGGTTTTCTTTAATGGGAGCTTCTCCAATGTCAAACATGTAAAGTGTGGTGTACCGCAGGGCAGCTCTCTAGGCCCTCTACTCTTTTCTATTTTTACCAATGACCTGCCACTGACATTAAACAAAGCATGTCCATGTATGCTGATGATTCAACCATATATGCATTAGCAACCACAGCTAATGAAGTCACTGAAACCCTTAACAGAGAGTTGCAGTCTGTTTTGGAATGGGTGGCCAGTAATAAACTGGTCCTGAACATCTCTAAAACTAAGAGCATTGTATTTGGTACAAATCCTTCCCTAAATTCTAGACCTCAACTGAATCTGGTAATGAATGGTGTGGCTGTTGAACAAGTTGAGGAGACTAAATTACTTGGCGTTACCTTAGATTGTAAACTGTCATGGTCAAAACATATAGATTCAATGGCTGTAAAGATGGGGAGAGGTCTGTCCATAATAAAGAGATGCTCTGCTTTTTTGACACCACATTTCAAAAAGCAAGTTCTGCAGGCTCTAGTTTTGTCTAATCTTGATTATTGTCCAGTTGTGTGGTCCAGTTGTGTGGTCCAGTGCTGCCCCCATTCAATGAGAATGGGGGCATGCTCGGTCTTCCTTTTCCTGTAGTCCACAATCATCTCCTTTGTCTTGATCACGTTGAAGGAGAGGTTGTTTTCTGGCTCCATACGACCAGGTCTCTGACCTCCTCCCTATAGGCTGTCTCATCATTGCCGGTGATCGCTGTTCTGTCATCAGCAAACTTGATGATGGTGTTGGAGTCGTGCCTGGCCATGCAGTCATGAGTGAACAGGGAGTAAAGGAGGGGACTGAGCACACACCCTTGAGGGGCCCCCGTGTTGAGGATCAGCGTGGCGGATGTGTTGTTCCCATGATCCAGTTGCAGAGGGAGGTGTTTATCCCCAGGGTCCTTAGCTTAGTGATGAGCTTTGAGGGCACTATGGTGTTGAACGCTGAGCTGTAGTCAATGAATAGCATTCTCACATAGGTGTTCCCTTTGATTAGGTGGGAAAGGGCAGTGTTGAGTGCAATAGAGATTGCATCATCTGTAGATCTGTTGGGGCGGTATGCAAATTGGAGTGGGTCTAGGGTTTCTGGGATAATGGTGTTGATGTGAGCCATGACAAGCCTTTCAAAGCATTTCATGGTTACAGACGTGAGTGCTACGGGTTGGTAGTCATTTAGGCAGGTTACCTTCATGTTCTTGGGCACAGGGACTATGGTGGTCTGCTTGAAACATGTTGTTTTTTCAGACTCAGTCAGGGACAGGTTGAAAATGTCAGTGAAGACACTTGCCTGCTCGGAGTACACGTCCTGGTAATCCGTCTCACCCTGCGGCCTTGTGAATGTTGACCTGTTTAAAGGTCTTACTCATATCGGCTACGGAGAGCGGATCACACAGTCGTCCGGAACAGCTGGTGCTCTCCTGCATGTTTCAGTGTTACTAGCCTCGAAGCGAGCATAGAAGTAATTTAGCTCGTCTGGTAGGTTCATGTCACTGGGCAACTCGTGGCTGTGCTTCCTTTTGTGGTCTGTAATAGTTTGCAAGCCCAGCCACATCCGACGAGCGTGGGAGACGGTGTAGTACGTTTCAATCTTAGTCCTGTATTGTCGCTTTGCCTGTTTGATGGTTTGTCGGTGGGCATAGTGGAATTTCTTATATATCAGGTACCAAGGTAACATCCAAGTGCAGACTGTGTGAAGTAACAATGTTTATTGTAACAACAGGGGTAGGCCAACGACAGGTCAAGGCGGGTAGGGGTCGATAATCCAGAGTAGAGGCCAAGGTAAAGGACGGCAGGCAGGCTCAGGGTCAGGGACAGGCAGAGCGGTCAGGCGGGCGAGTACAGGATCAGGACAGGAAAGGGTCAAAAACCAGTAGGACGAGAAAAAGAGAAACTGGAATAAACATGAGCTAAGACACAAAATGCTGGTAGGCTTGAACAAACCAGACGAACTGGCAGCAGACAAACAGAAAACACAGGTATAAATACACAGGGGATAATGGGGAAGATGGGCGACACCTGGAGGGGGGTCGAGACAATCACAAAGACAGGTGAGACAGATCAGGGCGTGACATTATAGGCTTCCAGGTTAGAGTTCCGCTCCTTGAAAGCGGCAGCTCTACCCTTTAGCTCAGTGTGGATGCTGCCTGTAATCCATGGCTTCTGGTTGGGGTATGTACGTACGGTCACTGTGGGGATGACGTCATTGATGCACTTATTGATGAAGCCAGTGACTGATGTGGTGTACTCCTCAATGCCATCGGAAGAATCCCGGAATATATTCCATTCTGTGCTAGCAAAACAGTCCTGTAACTTAGAATCTGCTTCATCTGACCACTTTCTTATTGAGTCACTGTTGCTTTTTGCTTTAGTTTTTGCTTGTAAGCAGGAATCAGGAGGATAGAATTATGGTCAGATTTGCCAAATAGAGGGCGAGGGAGAGCTTTGTCCGTGTCTCTGTGTGTGGAGTAAAGGTGGTCTAGAGTTTGTTTTCCCCTCTGGTTGCACGTTTAACATGCTGATAGAAATTAGGTAAAACTGATTTGAGTTTCCCTGCATTAAAGTCCCCGGCCAATAGGAGCGCCGCCCCAGGATGAGCATTTTCCTGTTTGCTAATGGCCGTATACAGCTCATTGAGTGCGGTCTTAATGCCAGATTCGATCTGCGGTGGCATATAGATGGCTATGAAAAATATAGATGTAAACTCTCTTGGTAAATAGTGTGGTCTACAGCTTATCATGAGATACTCTACCTCAGGCGAGCAAAACCTCGAGACTTCCTTTGTGCACCAGCTGTTGTTTACAAATATGGATAAGCCGCAGACCCTTGTCTTACCGAAGGCCGTTGTTCTATCCTTCCCGAAAAAGCTTAAAACCCGCCAGCTGTATGTTGATCATGTCGTCGTTCAGCCACGACTCGGTGAAACATAAGATATTACAGTTTTTAATGTCCCGTTGGTAGTATATATGTGCTCATAGTTTGTCTATTTTATTATTAATTGATTGTAAGTTGGCTAATAGGACCGATGGTAAAGGTAGATTACCGTCTCGGCGACGAATCCTTACAAGGCACCCGAACCGTCGTCCACGATACCTCTGTCTTTTCCTCCTGCGAATTACGGGGATGAGGGCCTTGTAGGTTGTCTAGAGTAAATCCTTCCCGTCTGACTCGTTGAAGAAAAATAATTCCTGATATCAAAAGCTCTTTTCGGGCATAAGACACTGTGGCAGAAACATTATGTACAAAATAAGTTACAAATTACACGAAAAAACATGCACAATTGGTTACGGGATTGTTAAACATTGGCCATCTCCTTTGGCGTCATTATCTATTTCCTTTCAATGTCGCCCTGTTCCTGAGAGCAAAGCAAATAACAGGTTTTGTCCCCCGTTGCGTGGAGTGCCTGTTCCCTCTGGGCGGAAGCAACACAAAAAATCCACTTCGGGTTACCTTCACAGTGAAGAGGCGACTCCGGGATGCTGGCCTTCTAGGCAGAGTTGCAAAGAAACAGTCATATCTCAGACTGGTCAATACAAAGAAAATATGAAGATGGGCAAAAGAACACAGACACTGGACAGAAGAACTCTGCCTAGGCCAGCATCCCAGAGTTGCCTCTTCGCTGTTGACGTTGAGACTGGTGTTTTGCGGGTACTATTTAATAAAGCTGCCAGTTGAGGTCTTGTGAGGCATCTGTTTCTCAAACTAGACACTCTAATGTACTTGTCCTCTTGCTCAGTTGTGCACCGGGGCCTCCCACTCCTCTTTGTATTCTGGTTAAAGCCAGTTTCCGCTGTTCTGTGAAGGGAGTAGTACACAGCGTTGTACCAGATCTTCAGTTTCTTGGCAATTTCTCGCATGGAATAGCCTTCATTTCTCAGACAAGAATAGACTGACGGGTTTCAGAAGAAAGTTCCTTGTTTCTGGCCATTTTGAGCCTGTAATCGAACCCACAAATGCTGATGCTCCAGATACTCAACTAGTCTAAAGAAGGACAGTTTTATTGCTTCTTTAATCAAAACAATAGTTTTCAGCCGTGCTAACATAATTGCAAAAGGGTTTTCTAATGATCAATTAGCCTTTTAAAATGATAAACTTGGATTACCTAACACAACGTGCCATTGGAACACAGGAGGGATGGTTGCTGATGATGGGCCTCTGTACGCCTATGTAGATATTCCATTAAAATAAATCTGCCGTTTCCAGCTACCAATAGTCATTTACAACATTAACAATGTTTACACTGTATTTCTGATAAATTTGATGTTATTTTAATGGACAAAAGAAATGCTTTTCTTTCAAAAACAAGGACATTTCTAAGTGGCCCAAAAATTTTGAACGGTAGTGTGTTTGAATGGGAATACTAGTTAAATTTCTTGGATATGTACTGTAAATGATTGTGCTCAAGGAGAAGGTTGTTGATGTTCTTCATCACCCTAAATGTCCTTTCATTGGTCAAGAATAAAACCTTTTTTGCAAGACCATTGGGAACTTTGTGGATCCTGTATGAGTGAAGGCAGTGATATGTCAGTAAACACACACACAAACAAACAGATTATTATTCACCATAAATAAAACAGTCATGCTGGGAGTAAACACAGCCTGTTAGTTGCACTACACTTGAAAATGAGCTTCCAGGAGCAAGAGGATGAATCATTTATGTTAAGAAATATATGACCAGCCTCTTTGTTTTTAAGGTTATGCTTGCTATCCTATTCACTTGGATTTAGTGATAGAATAAGCTTTATTACATTTGTTATGATTTTGGTAGGAAAGAATTCTCAAATGAGAGTAGACAACATATGACCATGGAGTCACTCTTTACCTTTTTTTATTAACTATCATCAAAATAGTAATTAACAGTCTATAGACATCATAAACCCTTCACAAATGGCATGTGAAATATGTAACGTAATGTGGTATACCGATTTTTCTGTAAATATTCATCATATTGACTCTTTCTTATTGTTTATAAAGATACTATTCCAGGCCTCCCTATCCCACTCTATAGTGTTTCCACATGGGCTGTGAGGCCTGGAAGATGGAAGAGGCAGTCAGAGGTAAAGACAGAGACAGAGGATTCTGTACCCATAATACTCAGGGTCACTTCTCACAGCATCTCTCTTTCCATCCTCGTTAGAGGTCGCACAGATTGGCTCACAGATGGCAGACATGGCGACAACGGTCGAGAGCAAGTGTCAAGGTGGAGAGGAGAGCGTCGCAGGAAGATGAGCTCATTCAGGGTGACAGAACATCAGAAGAGAGCAGTGTGCTCGCCGCGTATCTTCCATACAGAGATGGATGACAGGTAGACGGGTTATTATAAACGACTGGAAAAGAGAGAGACGTCAAAATGTTGCCATGGCAACATACTGTATATTGTCATTGCTTGTTCAGCCGTTGTAATTTGATGTGCACCTGGAGATTGTTATTTTATTGGAAATTGTTGTGCTGGGCTTAAGATAATGTAATTTATTTGAGTTATGATTGGAAACATCATGAGGTGCTCCTGTCCTCCCCTGGTTGTCAATGTGGTTGATCTATTTCACGTACCTACCTCAATTCAATTGACTTAATTTAATAGGAGTGGGATTAACCACCCCACATTCTAGAATCAATTTTCAGTGAGATACATTTAAATCTAGCTTGAGGGAGTCACCTCATACAAGTACTTGTGAGTATGGCTAGATGGTACACTGTCCTTCTCTCAGCACATATCAAAGCTGCAGGCTAAAGTTAAATCTAGACTTGGTTTCCTCTATTGTAATCGCTCCTCTTTCACCCCAGCTGCCAAACTAACCCTGATTCAGATGACCATCCTACCCATTGTCATGACGTTGCCCTCTTTGGGTACAGCGAGCACCATCCCCCTCTCTCTGTCTCCTACACTCAGGCTGTTGCGACCTCAGGTCATAAATTCCTGGAGGAGATTATCTCCTCATGGCCACAGTATAGAGAGAGAGTGAGTTTTCATAGACAGAACAACGGAATTTCTTCCACCTCACAGAACTTGAGGTCCGAACAACATTTATGTTCTGGAGAAGGTGTAAAAGATCGGTGAAGAATCCAGCTACGAACTGGTCCGTTTGGTACAATTATGTGAAACTCATGAGAGACAATATGGCCACATTACCATAACGCTGTTTATACAATAGCCTCAGATATGAGGCTTACATCTAATTGTTGTATAAGATGAATGAGTGAGGATGATACTGTTTGTGAAATTGTGTAATGTGATTTTGGATTGTTTAACTTCTTGTGGCTGCAGGGGCAGTATTGAGTAGCTTGGATGAAAGGTGCACAGAGGTGCCCAAAGTAAACGGCCTGCTCCTCAGTCATAGTTGCTAATATATGCATATTATTATTAGTATTGGATAGAAACCACTCTGAAGTTTCTAAAACTGTTTGAATTATGTCTGTGAGTATAACAGAACTCATATTTTAGAAATCTCAAAAATTTTAGAAAAAGCTGTTGCGCAGCAACTCACTGCCTTTCTGAAGACAAACAATGTATACGAAATGCTTCAGTCTGGTTTTAGACCCCATCATAGCACTGAGACTGCACTTGTGAAGGTGGTAAATGACCTTTTAATGGCGTCAGACCGAGGCTCTGCATCTGTCCTCGTGCTACTAGACCTTAGTGCTGCCTTTGACACCATCGATCACCATATTCTTTTGGAGAGACTGGAAACCCAAATTGGTCTACACGGACAAGTTCTGGCCTGGTTTAGATCTTACCTGTCGGAAAGATCGTTCGTCCAAGGTGGCTTAGCAGTTCAGACGTCTTTTTCTGTTCCGTATTGTCGTGTCCTGTATATATATATATTTACACCTTTCTTCGCATATCTTTTATTTATTTTATTATCCAAGAACTCAACTACAAAAGCTTTCCTGCAAAAGCTTTCCTGCAACCCGCTTCACCAATTACAAAAAGTATTATTTACCTCAATCTGAAAATCCATCGTGGAAGCTAGCCAGGGGCTAATTCAGAAGCTAGCCTGAAAGCTAACCAGAAGCTACTCCGATAGCTAGCCAGAAGCTAATCTGTAGCTGCCCCGAAATTAGCCGGTTTGCTGGCTAGCGTTGGTGTTTCAGCTGCCCACGTTTAGTGGTCATCAGCTATTCCTTTAGCTCGATAATCTACCGGCACTTTTGTGCAACGCGACTCGGACCGGAGCATTCCGGGACTTTTTTTCTCTCAGTTTCCCCGGATTCCAGCCGCAGGCTCTGGACACTTGCACCTTGATTTCGCAGCTAGCTAGCTGCAAACCGTGTGACTATTGGCTTACGTCGACCCCGGAGCAAACTCAAATCATTCTGGAGCTAGCCAGCTGAGGAGTTCCATCACCATCCGGACCCGTTTCTTTTGTTGCTGCTGCAGATACGGAACCCCACCGGGCCTTCACGACTGACTGCCGCGACTGACTGCCGACGTTATCTGCCCGAGGGATTTATCCAACTGGCACCTCCGTCCCGACGTTACCTGAACGCTCATCTGAGGCCCGCTAATCGTTAGCTGTCTTATCGGCTGCTATCTGAACAAGTATATCGGACAACTATTATTATTATTATTATTTATTTTATTTTTTTCCTTGGGTCACTATATCTATTTTGCCAATTTGGATTGATCCCCTCTACCACACGGAACCCCACTACACGGAACCCCACTAACCTACCGACGGAAACGCACGAGGTATCTACAAACAGACCTCCATCCTATGCTGCTACCGATAGCCATATACCCGGCCAGCTGTCTGGATCGCCACGACCCCAACCAACCTCTACTCACTGGACCCTTATTGATCACTCGATTAGCATGCCTCTCCTTAATGTAAATATGCCTTGTCCATTGCTGTTCTGGTTAGTGTTTATTGGCTTATTTCACTGTAGAGATTCTAGCCCTGCTCTCTATACCATATCCAACCTCTCAGTTCCACCACCCACATATGCGATGACATCACCTGGTTTCAATGATGTTTCTAGAGACAATATCTCTCTCATCATCACTCAATACCTAGGTTTACCTCCACTGTATTCACATCCTACCATACCTTTGTCTGTACATTATTCCTTTAAACTATTTTATCGCCCCCAGAAACTTCCTTTTACTCTCTGCTCTAGTAGCTCTAGGCGACCAATTCTCATAGCTTTTAGCCGTACCCTTATCCTACTCCTCCTCTGTTCCTCTGGTGATGTAGAGGTGAATCCAGGCCCTGCAGTACCTGGCTCCACTCCTATTCCCCAGGCGCTCTCTTTTGATGACTTCTGTAACCGTAATAGCCTTGGCTTCATGCATGTTAACATTAGAAGCCTCCTCCCTAAGTTTGTTTTGTTCACTGCTTTAGCACACTCTGCCAACCCGGATGTTTTAGCCGTGTCTGAATCCTGGCTTAGAAAGACCACCAAAAATTCAGACATTTTCATCCCCAATTACAAGATTTTCAGACAAGATAGAACGGCCAAAGGGGGCGGTGTTGCAATCTACTGCAAAGACTGCCTGCAGAGTTCTGTTATACTATCCAGGTCTGTTCCCAAACAATTTGAACTTCTACTTTTAAAAATCCACCTCTCTAAAAACAAGTCTCTCACCGTTGCCGCCTGCTATAGACCACCCTCTGCCCCCAGCTGTGCTCTGGACACTATATGTGAACTGATTGCCCCCCATCTATCTTCAGAGCTCGTGCTGCTAGGCGACCTAAATTTGAACATGCTCAACACCCCAGCCACCCTACAATCTAAGCTTGATGCCCTCAATCTCACACAAATTATCAATGAACCTACCAGGTACCACCCCAATTCCGTAAACACGGGTACCCTCATAGATATCATCCTAACAAACTTGCCCTCCAAATACACCTCTGCTGCTTTCAACCAAGATCTCAGCGATCACTGCCTCATTGCCTGCATCCGTAATGGGTCAGCGGTCAAACGACCTCCACTCATCACTGTCAAACGCTCCCTGAAACACTTCAGCGAGCAGGCCTTTCTAATCGACCTGGCCGGGGTATCCTGGAAGGATATTGATCTCATCCCGTCAGTAGAGGATGCCTGGTCATTTTTTAAAAATGCCTTCCTCACCATCTTGAATAAGCATGCCCCATTCAAGAAATTTAGAACCAGGAACAGATATAGCCCTTGGTTCTCTCCTGACCTGACTGCCCTTAACCAACAGAAAAACATCCTATGGCGTTCTGCATTAGCATCGAACAGCCCCCGTGATATGCAACTTTTCAGGGAAGCCAGAAACCAATATACACAGGCAGTTAGAACAGCCAAGGCTAGCTTTTTCAAGCAGAAATTTGCTTCCTGCAACACAAATTCAAAAAAGTTCTGGGACACCGTAAAGTCCATGGAGAATAAGAACACCTCCTCCCAGCTTCCAACCGCTCTGAAGATAGGAAACACTGTCACCACCGACAAATCCACTATAATTGAGAATTTCAATAAGCATTTTTCTACGGCTGGTCATGCTTTCCACCTGGCTACCCCTACCCCGGACAACAGCACTGCCCTCCCCTCTGCTACTCGCCCAAGCCTTCCCCATTTCTCTTTCTCCCAAATACAGTCAGCTGATGTTCTAAATGAGCTGCGAAATCTGGACCCTTACAAATCAGCCGGGCTAGATAATCTGGACCCTTTCTTTCTAAAACTATCTGCTGAAATTGTTGCCACCCCTATTACTAGCCTCTTCAACCTCTCTTTCGTGTCGTCTGAGATCCCCAAAGATTGGAAAGCAGCTGCGGTTATCCCCCTCTTCAAAGGGGGGGACACCCTTGACCCTAACTGCTACAGACCTATATCTATCCTACCCTGCCTTTCTAAGGTCTTCGAAAGCCAAGTCAACAAACAGATTACCGACCATTTCGAATCCCACCACACCTTCTCCGCTATGCAATCTGGTTTCAGAGCTGGTCATGGGTGCACCTCAGCCACGCTCAAGGTCATAAACGATATCGTAACCGCCATCGATAGGAAACAATACTGTGCAGCCGTATTCATTGACCTGGCCAAGGCTTTTGACTCTGTCAATCACCACATCCTCATTGGCAGACTCGACAGCCTTGGTTTCTCTAATGATTGCCTCGCCTGGTTCACCAACTACTTCTCTGATCGAGTTCAGTGTGTCAAATCGGAGGGTCTGTTGTCCGGGCCTCTGGCAGTCTCTATGGGGGTGCCACAGGGTTCAATTCTTGGACCGACTCTCTTCTCTGTTTACATCAATGATGTCGCTCTTGCTGCTGGTGATTCTCTGATCCACCTCTACGCAGACGACACTATTCTGTATACTTCTGGCCCTTCTTTTGACACTGTGTTAACAACCCTCCAGGCGAGCTTCAATGCCATACAACTCTCCTTCCGTGGCCTCCAACTGCTCTTAAATACAAGTAAAACCAAATGCATGCTCTTCAACCGATCGCTGCCTGCTCCTGCCCGCCTGTCCAACATCACTACTTTGGACGGCTCTGACTTAGAATATGTGGACAACTACAAATACCTAGGTGTCTGGTTAGACTGTAAACTCTCCTTCCAGACTCACATCAAACATCTCCAATCCAAAGTCAAATCTAGAATTGGCTTCCTATTCCGCAACAAAGCATCCTTTACTCATGCTGCCAAACATACCCTTGTAAAACTGACCATCCTACCAATCCTCGACTTCGGTGATGTCATTTACAAAATAGCCTCCAAAACCCTACTCAATAAATTGGATGCAGTCTATCACAGTGCCATCCGTTTTGTCACCAAAGCCCCATATACTACCCACCACTGCGACCTGTACACTCTCGTTGGCTGGCCCTCGCTTCATACTCGTCGCCAAACCCACTGGTTCCAGGTCATCTACAAGACCCTGCTAGGTAAAGTCCCCCCTTATCTCAGCTCGCTGGTCACCATAGCAGCACCTACCTGTAGCACGCGCTCCAGCAGGTATATCTCTCTAGTCACCCCCAAAACCAATTCTTCCTTTGGACGCCTCTCCTTCCAGTTCTCTGCTGCCAATGACTGGAACGAACTACAAAAATCTCTGAAACTGGAAACACCTATCTCCCTCACTAGCTTTAAGCACCAGCTGTCAGAGCAGCTCATAGATTACTGCACCTGTACATAACCCATCTACAATTTAGCCCAAACAACTACCTCTTTACCTACTGTATTTATTTATTAATTTATTTTGCTCCTTTGCACCCCATTATTTCTGTCTCTACTTTGCACTTTCTTCCACTGCAAACCAACCATTCCAGTGTTTTTTTAGTTTTTATTTTACTTGCTGTGTTGTACTCACTTCGCCTCCATGGCCTTTTATATTTTTATTTATTTATACATATATTTGTTTGCCTTCACCTCCCTTATCTCACCTCACTTGCTCACATTGTATATAGACTTATTTTTTTTCACTGTATTATTGACTATATGTTTGTTTTACTCCATGTGTAACTATGTGTTGTTGTATGTGTCGAACTGCTTTGCTTTATCTTGGCCAGGTCGCAATTGTAAATGAGAACGTGTTCTCAATTTGCCTACCTGGTTAAATAAAGGTTAAATAAAAAAAAATAAAAAAAAAAAGATATCAGTTTGTCTCTGTGAATGGTCTGTCCTCTGACAAATCAACTGTACATTTCGGTGTTCCTCAAGGTTCCGTTTTAGGACCACTATTGTTTTCACTATATATTTTACCTCTTGGGGATGTTATTCGAAAACATAATGTTAACTTTCACTGCTATGCGGATGACACACAGCTGTACATTTCAATGAAACATGGTGAAGCCCCAAAATTGCCCTCGCTAGAAGCCTGTGTTTCAGACATAAGGAAGTGGATGGCTGACAACTTTCTACTTTTAAACTCGGACAAAACAGAGATGCTTGTTCTAGGTCCCAAGAAACAAAGAGATCTTCTGTTAAATCTGACAATTCATCTTGATGGTTGTAAAGTCGTCTCAAATAAAACTGTGAAGGACCTCGGCGTTACTCTTGACCCTGATCTCTCTTTTGACGAACACATCAAGACTGTTTCAAGGACAGCTTTTTTCCATCTACGTAACATTGCAAAAATCAGAAATTTTCTGTCCAAAAATGATGCAGAAAAATTTATCCATGCATTTGTTACTTCTAGGTTAGACTACTGCAATGCTCTACTTTCCGGCTACCCGGATAAAGCACTAAATAAACTTCAGTTAGTGCTAAATACGGCTGCTAGAATCCTGACTAGAACCAAGAAATTTGATCACATTACTCCAGTGCTAGCTTCCCTACACTGGCTTCCTGTTAAGGCAAGGGCTGATTTCAAGGTTTTACTGTTAACCTATAAAGCGTTACATGGGCTTGCTCCTACCTATCTTTCCGAGTTGGTCCTGCCGTACATACCAATACGTACGCTACGGTCACAAGACGCAGGCCTCCTAATTGTCCCTAGAATTTCTAAGCAAACAGCGGGAGGCAGGGCTTTCTCCTATAGATCTCCATTTTTATGGAACAGTCTGCCTACCCATGTGAGAGACGCAGACTCGGTCTCAACCTTTAAGTCTTTACTGAAGACTTATCTCTTCAGTAGGTCATATGGTTGAGTGTAGTCTGGCCCAGGAGTGTGAAGGTGAACGGAAAGGCTCTGGAGCAACGAACCGCCCTTGCTGTCTCTGCCAGGCCGGTTCCCCTCTCTCCACTGGGATTCTCTGCCTCTAACCCTGTTACAGGGGCTGAGTCACTGGCTTGCTGGTGCTCTTTCATGCCGTCCCTAGGAGGGGTGCGTCACTTGAGTGGGTTGAGTTACTGACGTGATCTTCCTGTCTGGGTTGGCGCCCCCCCCTTGGTTTGTGCTGTGGTGGAGACCTTTGTGGGTTATACTCGGCCTTGTCTCCGGATTGTAATGTTGGTGGTTGAGGATTTCCCTCTAGTGGTGCGGGGGCTGTGCTTTGGCAAAGTGGGTGGGGTTATATCCTTCCTGTTTGGCCCTGTCCGGGGGTTTCTTCGGATGGGGCCACAGTGTCTCCTGACCGCTCCTGTCTCAGCCTCCAGTATTTATGCTGCAGTAGTTTATGTGTCGGGGGGCTAGGGTCAGTTGGTTACCTGGAGTACTTCTCCTGTCTTATCCAGTGTCCTGTGTGAATTTAAGTATGCTCTCTCTAATTCTTTCGTTCTCTCTTTCTCTCTGAGAACCTGAGCCCTAGGACCATATGTCAGGACTACCGGGCATGATGACACCTTGCTGTCCCCAGTCCGCCTGGCCTTGCTGCTATTCCAGTTTCAACTGTTCTGCCTGCGGTTACGGAACCCCTACCTGTCCCAGACCTGCTGTTTTCAACTCTTAATGATCGGCTATGAAAAGCCAACTGAGATTTATTCCTGATTATTATTTGACCATGCTTGTCATTTATGAACATTTTGAAAATCTTGGCTCTCTCTAATTTTCTCCTTCTCTCTTTCTTTCTCTCGGAGGACCTGGGCCCTAGGACCATGCGTCGGGACTGCCGCCCGTGGTGACTCCTTGCTGTCCCCAGTCCGCCTGGCCTTGCTGCTATTCCAGTTTCAGCTGTTCTGCCTGCGGTTATGGAACCGCCACCTGTCCCAGACCTGTTGTTTTTCAACTCTTGATGATCGGCTATGAAAAGCCAACTGAAAATTATTCATGATTATTATTTGACCATGCTTGTCACTTATGAACATTTTTGAACATCTTGGCATAGTTCTGTTATAATCTCCACCCGGCACAGCCAGAAGAGGACTGGCCACCCCTCATAGCCTGGTTCCTCTCTAGGTTTCTTCCTAGGTTTTGGCCTTTCTAGGGAGTTTTTCCTAGCCACCGTGCTTCTACACCTGCATTACTAGCTGTTTGGGGTTTTAGGCTGGGTGTCTGTACAGCACTTCGAGATATTAGCTGATGTACGAAGGGCTATATAAAATAAAATTGAATATGGCAGGCAAAAATCTGAGAAAAAATCCAAACAGGAAGTGGAAATTATTAGGCTGGTCGATTTTCAACCAAGATCCCATTGAAATCACAGCGAGATATGAATGAGTTTTCACTTCCTACGCCTTCCACTAGATGCCAACAGTCTGTAGAACTTTGTCTGATGCCTCTACTGTGAAGGGGGGCCGAATGAGAGAGGAATTAGTCAAGTCTGCCATGACCTGACCATGCACGTTCACATAAGAGGGAGCTCTGTTCCATCGCTCATCTGAAGTCAATGTAATTCTCCGGTTGGAACGTTATTCAAGATTTATGTTAACAACATTCTAAAGATTGATTCAATACATCGTTTGACATGTTTCTACTGACTGTTACTGAACTTTTGGACATTTTGTCAGCTTTTAGGGAACGCGCTTCGTGACTTTGGAATTGTTTACCAAACGCGCTAACAAAAGTAGCTAATTGGACATAAATAACGGACATTATCGAACAAATCAAGCATTTATTGTGGACCTGGGATTCCTGGGAGTGCATTCTGATGAAGATCTTCAAAGGTAAGGAAACATTTATCATGTAATTTCTGGTTTCTGTTGACTCCAACATGGTGGCTAATTTGACTATTGTTCTGAGCACCATCTCAGACCATCTCAGAAAGTTTTTTTGAAATCTGACACAGCGGTTGCATTAAGGAGAGGTATATCTATAATTCCATGTGTATAACTTGTATTATCATCTACATTTATGATAAGTATTTCTTTTGAAACGATGTGGCTATGCAAAATCACTGGATGTTTTTGGAACTAGTAAATGTAACGCGCCAATGTAAACTTAGATATTTTTTTATATAAATATGAACTTTATCAAACAAAACATACATGTATTGTGTAACATGAAGTCCTATGAGTGTCATCTGATGAAGATCATCAAAAGTTAGTGATTAATTTAATCTCTATTTGTGCTTTTTGTGACTCCTATCTTTGGCTGGAAAAATGTCTGTGCTTATTGTGGTTTGGTGTGACCTAACATAATCGTTTGTGGTGCTTTCGCTGAAAAGCATATTTGAAATCGGACACTTTGGTGGGATTAACAACAATATTACCTTTAAAATGGTATAAGACACATGTATGTCTGAGGAATTTTAAATATGAGATTTCTGTTTTTTGAATTTGGCGCCCTGCACTTTCACTGGCTGTTGTCATATCGATCCCGTTACCGGGATTGCAGCCCAAGGAAGTTAATGAAGGAAACTCCAATTCCCTTTGGAGTTTAACTAAATCAGATGACCGCCTATGAGCACAGTTATTGTCGGGCGTCCTGGGACAGGCCTTTTCTGCTCTTCCGAATAAAACCCCCACCTGGGTTTTCTATCACCAGACCAGCTTACCTCGATAACGAGAGGGCCAAGGTTTGAGAGGAGACCATAAACCCGAGTATAAGCTAAGGTTTGAGTAGATGGCTAAATCTTTTAACCATACCACGTGGTTAAACTCTTAGACTATCGATACCGACAGAATAAGAACAAGTCTTTGATATTAATTACTAGTCTGCAGCTAGGAATTCGGTATCATTGAACGAGAAGACCGACAACCGCCGAAACATCTATTCTATAACGACCTGAATGAATGTCACTCTGAATTATCCATCTAACCACAACAGAGAGAAAGAGAGGGCGGACAGACTCTCCAACAGAAACTAACTTTTCAACAGAGATCCCGACGACACACTGAGCGTAAATATATATATTGATTGCAATTATTCCCGAATGAGTGAGCGTTCATGTGCAAAGGATTAGCATTTCAATTGTTATAATTATCAACTTTGTAGTGTCTCATCTCAGTTGTCCCCCACTTCCCTTTTTGTCCACCAAGCCGCGATACCGGTTTATCCCACTAGGGAAACTCCGTTATCATTTCCTTGTAACTATCTACTGTTTGTTTATGCATTTCTGTGAATTACTTAGTTAGTAAATAAATGATTTAAGACAATTGATGTATGGATGACTCATAGTGAAGACTGGGTTCGTGCAGATAACCAACAATTTACGACGTTTGGAATGAGACTAACATGAGGTAAATAATAATTAATTAATTCGAAGACTAAGTGATCAGATATTCAAATATCTGAAAGTTATATTAGGAAAATTATAACTTTATAATCTGAATATTTTCCTTGGTGCCCCGACTTCCTAGTTAATTACAGTTACACGATTAATCAGTTTGATCGCGTAATAATAATTACAGAGAGTTATTTGATAAATAGTCTTCAGTTTTAATGATGCCAAAGACACGACACCATGCTAGATTATGGAGACGTAATTTATAGATCAGCAGGTAAGGGTGCTCTCGAGCGGCTAGATGTTCTTTATCATTCGGCCATCAGATTTGCCACCAATGCTCCTTATAAGACACATCACTGCACTCTATACTACTCTGTAAACTGGTCATCTCTGTATACCCGTCGCAAGACCCACTGGTTGATGCTTATTTATAAAACCCTCTTAGGCCTCACTTCCCCTATCTGAGATATTTACTGCAGCCCTCATCCTCCACATACAACACCCGTTCTGCCAATCACATTCTGTTAAAAGTCCCCAGAGCACACACATCCCTGGGTCGCTCGTCTTTTCAGTTCGCTGCAGCTAGCGACTGGAACGAGCTGCAACAAACACTCAAGCTGGACAGTTTTATCTCAATCTCTTCATTCAAAGACTCAATCACGGACACTCTTACTGACAGTTGTGGTTGCTTTGCGTGATGTATTGTTGTCTCTACCTTCTTGCCCTTTGTGCTGTTGTCTGTGCCCAAAAATGTTTGTACCATGTTTTGTGCTGCTACCATGTTGTGCTGATGCCATGTTGTTGTCAAATTGTGTTGCTATCATGCTGTGTTGTCATGTGTTGCTGCCATGCTATGTTGTTGTCTTACACGGAACCCAAACCGGCTGTGCACGTGCACCATCGTGCGCCATCGTGCATACATTTATTTTGTCCCCCCACACCAAACGCGATCACGACACTTCAAATATCAAAACAAACTCTGAACCAATTACATTAATTTGGGGACAGTTCGAAAAGCATTAAACATGTATGGCAATTTGGCTAGCTAGCTTGCACTTGGTAGCTAATTTGTCCTATTTAGCTAGATTGCTGTTGCAAGCTAATTTGTCCTGGGATATAAACATTGAGTTGTTATTTTACCTGAAATGCACAAGGTCCTCTATTCCAACAATTAATCCACACATAAAACGGTCAACCGAATCGTTTCTAGTCATCTCTCCTCCTTCTAGGCCTTTTCTTCTCTTGACTTTATATTGCGATTGGCAACTTTCATAAATTAGGTGCATTACCGCCACTGACCTCGTTCGTCTTTCAGTCACCCACGTGGGGAAAACCAATGAGGAGATGGCACGTGGGTACCTGCCTCTATAAACCAATGAGGAGATGGGAGAGGCAGGACTTTCAGCGCGATCTGCGTCACAAATAGAAGTGACTTCTATTTTAGCCCTTGGTAATGTAGACGCTCGTTGGTGCGCGCAATAATTGAATAATATAGATTTCTAAATTTATTTTGCAACGCTCGCGCACGTGACGCGAGCGGTGTAGTCAGCCTGTTAGGTCTGTCTGTATGTAGTGTTGTTTTGTCCCATTTTAATTATTATTATTATTATTTTTTTTAAATCCCAGCCCCCATGTAACGATCGTCTGTGGTGGTAGAAGGATCGGACCAAAGCGCAGCGTGGTAAGTGTTCATGTCTTTAATATAAATCCAAAAACTGAACACAGGAACAAAAACAATAAACGATGATAAAACGAAACAGTACCGTGTGGCGACAAACACTGACACGGAAACAAACACCCACAAACCAAAAGTGAAACCCAGGCTACCTAAGTATGATTCTCAATCAGGGACAACGATTGACAGCTGCCTCTGATTGAGAATCATACCAGGCCGAACACAAAACCCCAACATAGAAAAACACACATAGACTGCCCACCCCAACTCACGCCCTGACCATACTAAATAAAGACAAAACAAAGGAAATAAAGGTCAGAACGTGACACCCCATCCCCGCAGGATGTCTTTTGCCTTTTGGTAGGCCGTCATTGTAAATAAGAATTTGTTCTGAATTATCTGACTTGCCTAAAGATTAAGATTAAGTAACATTCAAAAAAATTGTTGGCAAATAGATAATATTTTCCGTGTGTTTGGCGAACTTTGGTTGGTTAATTGAAAAATGAATGGGTGAAATGAAACAGAGAAATTGAAATTCAGAGTGGAGCTGTCCACAGTTCCCTAGCCCTAGACTAAATTATTACTCGTCAGGTACTCTTTCACTGCCTGCAATCAACTGTCTTTCACCAAGGCTGGAAATTAAATATATTCATCGAACAAAATTGAAATAATTTAATTGTTGGCGTAATTCATTAAGTTCTAAGCTCATTTTATACTCAAGCGCCTCGGTGGATTAATTACTGTTGGACTTGGGATTTATAATAGAACAGAATCAATGCTCCTGACAAAACAGAATGATTTATAGTCTGGCTTCCTGTTTTCCCTCTATTGCTAGTTAGAGGGATGGGAAGGAACAAGGTTGTCATTTAACTTGTGACAAATTAGTGGCTACCATGGTGGCATCTGAATGAGAATCAGAAATTACCCAGTAATTAGGTTTCTGCAGGAAAATAGGCTGTATTCACTTGAAAATAAGGGTCCTAAAAGTATCACAGGCCGGGTAGAAGTCTTATTTACCTAACCCATATTTTACCCAAAGGTTGCGAGTTCGAATCTCATCACAGACAACTTGAGCATTTTAGCTAATTAGGAACTTTTCAACTACTTACTACTTTTTAGCTACTTTGCAACTACTTAGCATGTTAGCTAACCCTTCCCCTCACCCTAACCTTAAACCTAACTCCTAAACTTAACCCTAACCCCAACCACTAGGCTAGCTAACATTAGCAAGCTAGCTGACGTTAGAACCTAGTTAGAATTCATAAAATATCCTACGTTTTGCAAATTCGAAACATATAATTCATAATATATCATACGAAATGGGTAATGGACGTCACAAATTAATACATATCATACAAAACGTAACATATACTCAATAGAGTGTCTCGGATTTACGTTAAGAATAATACGAAATGCTATGAGACCAGGTTTGGGGTAGAATTGCAGGGCAGAAGAGAGGGGGTTGAATGAGCCAATTGGAAGCACTGTACATTATTCTTGTTCTATGTGTGCAGAACAGTGTCCATCTGGTGTGTAAACAGACCATAGACGCTTAGTGAACCCAAGCGATGAGTCAGGGTGATGGTAGGTCAGCACTGCTCAGGGCAAGGTCACCTGGTGGACTGGCAGACCGCTTCACCAACACAGACAGATGGACAGTCGTATCCTCCAGCCAGGAGACTATGGATTATTTATAGTCATGCAATACAATGTTTGAATATTGGATGCAGCATATTACTATTCTTTCATTAGTATAGTCATGTTTTAAATATTATTTACAATTATAATAGGTATTCTTTTTAAGGTTTTTGAAATAGTACTATAGATCAAAAGCTTGATTGAATGATCAGCATTCAATGACTCCCTACGGTGCTATTCCAACAAGTCTATTTTAATGTACCATCCTTAAAGACTTAGAAAGTCTCACGCATTAAATGAGAGCGGACCAAATTGTTGGCATGGTGCCTTGCGCATTAATAAGTCACGGTGCCTGAGCTCTTCTGAGGGAGTGTGAGGAAGATGTGGGGAGATTTGTGAAGACAGAGGCAGCCATTTCTGCCCATTAAAAGCAGCCTTTAGTTGCTAATCTACTAGCTACCTCACACTAGTTGCAGAAGACCACAGGATTTCACAGAGTAGGTAGGAGTGTGAGCAGAGCTGATACTGAATCACAATACACTTTCAGTATTAAATATCCAATACAGGATTAGTGTTTTAAGCTTTTGTTCTCATTTGCATAACAAAGACATTTGAAATTAATTAGCACCTGTTATTTAAAATAAGTTAGCTCCACAGTAACGAGATACTTGGGGGTAAATTTAATTAGTTTCTCAGTTTTCAATGGATTTACTTGGCATTGACCCAAGCGCTATAAAGGCTGAGAAGCAGCAGAGAAGGTGCTTGGTTAGTGGAACGGTGCAGGGATGTATAGAATGGTGTCAAATGTGCCATCTCAGGAGGTAAAGGCACTAGTTAACCTGACATGACGTATAGACTCATTGCATTTGGTCCAGCAGTAGCCAAAATGACTGAAAACCTTTCAATATCTTTGTGACATTGAAGCAGGTAAACAATGCTACCTTTTCCTCAAACATTCACCATAGATTCACGTTAAATGGGTCTGGTCCTACCTTAAAGCACTTAATGCAATGCATTGGATTTTTTACAAGACAGGATAGCACTCAGTTTGTCATTATCAAGGCACAAGGTGAGACCAAAATGCAGACACAGGAGGAGGATGGTTGGAGTCTTACAATGTTTATTCATCCAAAGGGGTAGGCAAGAGAATGGTCGTGGACAGGCAAAAGGTCAAAACCAAATCAGAGTCCAAGAGGTACAGAGTGGCAGACAGGCTCGTGGTCAAGTCAGGCAGAATGGTCAGGCAGCTGGGTATAAAGTCCAGAAACAGGCAAGGGTCAAAACCGGAGGACTATAAAAAGGAGAAGGCAAAAAGCACGAGAACGAGAAAAAACGCTAGTTGACTTAACGAACTGGCACAAAGAGACAGGAAACACAGGGATAAATACACTGGGGAAAACAAGTGACACCTGGAGGGGGTGGAGACAATAATGAGGACAGGTGAAACTGATCAGGGTGTGACAGTCATGCTGCACTTTAAAACTGTGTACCCAATAAAAGCAGTCATATACTGTTCTGTACAAACAGCCCAATCTTTGCAGGGGAGATATGATTGTCTCAATGCATTTCCCCTCACACATGTTGAATTCGTGCCAGTTTAAATAAAGGTCCACATCAATTATGGCCCATAACCCACAGGACAGGCTTCTCCTCCAATTAAAAAATTTGAATGGCACAAAACTCAAGAGAGTCGTAGCAGGAGTGAGTCAGGGAACAGTGATGTACAGAAATGTTTTTTGATGAATCCAGAGAAGGCCATGTGTGGTCACCTCTCTCCCATCATCCCCGTGCTTCATGCCTGAGCCAGGCCTGATTGTCACTTCAGCTCATCCTGGATGTTTTGTCATTTCCGTCTCTATCTGCTAGCTTGGTCTGTCACTGTGGAAGAGCTGGGGAGATGACAATGGAGCCTTATTGGCACAGAGCAGCCCATGATTTGATCTCTGTGAGGGGGAAAGGGGGTAACAGATAAAGGGAGAGAGGGAGAGAGGGAGGGAGGCAGAGAGAAAGGGAGAAAAAGACAAGAGAGAGAAAGTGAAATTGAAAGGGGAATAAAGTTAGCCAATAGAAACATGAGAAAGAAAGAGAGCAAGATCAAGTAACTACAGAGAAGGAAGGTTATGTTCAATCATGCATACCTGGGCAGTGAGGGCAGAGGATTGAAAAGAGTACCAGAGATGGTCCAGATAGGAGGAGCTGTCACAGGGTGTCTGAGCAGAGCACAGTGTAGGACTGTCCAACCTCCCTTCAGAACGAAATTACCCATCAGAAGGAGCCAATGGCAGGACACACGTCCCAGACCCCCAAAATAACCAAGATCAAAGACAAACATGAAAAACGAATTGACATCCTGAAGTCTCCCAATATGTCAACAGCACCTGCTGAATGGATATATGGCTTATTTGTTGTTGATTACAGTGTATGTTCTCATCAAAGCCATATGTCTTTAAAGTACAGCTAATACACACAGCACTCGCACACCTGACAATCGAGGATGAAAGGCAGGCAGGGAGATTTTTATTAACACTCTTAAATCAAATCAAATCAAATTTTATTTGTCACATACACATGGTTAGCAGATGTTAATGCGAGTGTAGCGAAATGCTTGTGCTTCTAGTTCCGACAATGCAGTAATAACCAACGAGTAATCTAACCTAACAATTCCACAACTACTACCTTATACACACAAGTGTATAAACAAAAACACAAATAAAGAATATGTACATAAAAATATATGAATGAGTGATGGTACAGAACGGCATAGGCAAGATGCAGTAGATGGTATCGAGTACAGTATATACATATGAGATGAGTAATGTAGGGTATGTAAACATAAAAGTGCATAGTTTAAAGTGGCTAGTGATACATGTATTACATAAAGATGGCAAGATGCAGTAGATGATATAGAGTACAGTATATACATATACATTATATTAAGTGGCACTGTTTAAAGTGGCTAGTGATACATTTTTGATCAATTTCCATCAATTTCCATTATTAAAGTGAGCTGGAGTTGAGTCAGTATGTTGGCAGCAGCCACTCGATAGTGGCTGCTGGTGGCTGTTTAACAGTCTGATGGCCTTGAGATATAAGCTGTTTTTCAGTCTCTCGGTCCCTGCTTTGATGCACCTGTACTGACCTCGCCTTCTGGATGATAGCGGGGTGAACAGGCAGTGGCTCGGGTGGTTGTTGTCCTTGATGATCTAGTGGTGTAGGTGTCCTGAAGGGCAGGTAGTTTGCCCCCAGTGATGCGTTGTGCAGACCTCACTACCCTCTGGAGAGCCTTACGGTTGTGGGCGGAGCAGTTGTCGTACCAGGCGGTGATACAGCCCGACAGGATGCTCTCGATTGTGCATCTGTAGAAGTTTGTGAGTGCTTTTGGTGACAAGCCGAATTTCTTCAGCCTCCTGAGGTTGAATAGGCGCCGCTGCGCCTTCTTCACAACGCTGTCTGTGTGGGTGGACCAATTCAGTTTGTCCGTGATGTGTACGCCGAGGAACTTAAAACTTTCCACCCTCTCCACTACTGTCCCATCGATGTGGATAGGGGGGTGCTCCCTCAGCTGTTTCCTGAAGTCCACAATCATCTCCTTTGTTTTGTTGACGTTGAGTGTGACAAAGGCATAACAAAGAGGATTGAGCGGCACATGGTGCAAGAAGAGCAGGCAGGCTGATGTAGAGAGAGTGAGAGAAGGACTCCAGAGATTATAGAACACAAAGCTTATGTGGCTTCAGTTCCTGTCACTGTGTTTGCCTTGCTCCAGATGCAGCCTGAACAGGAGACCCCTGCTGTCTTACGGGAAGAGAATAGGCCCACAACACCTTAACCGTTTTTCTTTCTCATTAATCAAACACAGCTCACCTTGCTTCTCTAAACATCAGGGAACACAGCACAGGGGACAAGGCAGGGGACCCAGAGTGCTTTTTCTGCCTGAAACCCAACAGATGCCACTGTTTGCCATGTCCCTCGCAGCACCTCACCGTATAGGAGCGCAGGAGAGGAGAGCAGATGCAGCAAGCACGAGGTCGGATAGCGCAAACAGCACTTTCCAGGGAAGTTTCTCTGTTTCCTCTATCATTTATGTGTCTTACCTCTGGCAAAGCACAACATCATCATGGGTAATGAAAGAAGCCCTGGCTTGTGGTATTTGTCACTGACATGCAGGTGGTGGCCTACTTTAAATTAATTTCTCAGATTTCGTACTCTTTACGTCACATCGCAGGAATTGATTGGTGGTGCAATGCTAAGCACTTAGTCTGAGTAATGTTTGAGTAATGTTCTTTTACGCATGGTCTCTCATCAGTTTAGAGTATTATTATAGAGGTACAGGTAGGGCTGTGGTGGTCACGAAATTTTGTCAGCCAGTGATTGTCAAGCAAATAACTGCCGCTCTCACTATAATTGACCATTAATTAACAAAAACACATTTAGCATCTCCTGGCTTCCACACATAGCCCACATGCCACTGATGCAGACCTTTGGAACATCTACATTTTAAAAAGTCTAATAAATCCATATAATATAGCCTACAACTTCACAATAAATCCATTATTTATTTTAGACAGATCTAAAGAAACATGATATGAAGAAAGTGTAGTCTATTTCAGAAGAACATAATAGCATAAGTTGTCCTTATGTTAGTTCCTAATTTGGCTATGCCATATGGATGTGGGCTACACTAATTAATTTAGCAGACAGATTTGCTTAGAATTCCATGACATTATTTTATATTATTTTATAGTATGAAGAATACAATTGAACAAAGCTGAATAAAATAGAAAGGATATTTTCTTCAAACGATTTGAGTGAGTGTGCACATTCTGTGTTCAGCGTTTTAATAAAGAAATAGGTACTCCTATATGCTTAGTTTAGAGTTATTAATGTAACTTTAGTTGTTCTACAAACGTTGAGCTATAAGTTTAGATTTTGAATACATTTTATGGCTGCATGATGCTACTGAAAAAAGTTGCTTGAAAGGCATGAGTTCTGCTTTGCTTTTTACTTAGGCTGTACACTGTTCATCAGCTTCTCATTCACAATTTGACAAGCACTTGATAATGCCTCAAATTTCCAGGCAGCATCCCCTTTATGTGGCCGTAATGCCCCCTAAAACAATCCAAGACTTACGGCCAGTGGTGGTTGTACCCTTGGGCTAAATATAATAATTATAATTCCCTTCTCCCTGAGTGCTGCGTGCTCCGGAGCACCTCTCACTCACATGGCTCTCCATCATATGATCGGGTCTTTCTCACAGGCTACAAGTAAAGACAGACACATCGGGGACGCAACTGCGAAAGTTCTTATCCAATTCCGAGGTGCATATTGAAGATATTGGAAGAACATTACACATTTACTTTTCATCAGCCAACAAGATGAGGAGGCCTAACGAACAGCAAAGCACTAGCCTATGTCAATCTACTATTCATCATAGTACAAAAGTTGACAGATTCTATTCTGTGAGAGAAATAAATATTATAAACATAGTCTGGGACAGTTGTGGGATGTGATAGATCCCAAATGAATACACACTAGCATAATTTTTTTTCTTCCCACATTGACGCTGACGCAACAGATCAGACGTTTAGCTTAACATTTTGATAAAATATTAGGCTATTTCTTCACATTATAAGTGCAGCAGTGCGCACACGGCAGTAGGCTATAAGCGTGAATGTTCAATTAGCAGGAAAACACCATTATCAAAAGTGACCGCAAATATGATTATGCATGTAATGCTTTTATTGTAAAGGTGCATTTTTATGGTGAAAATTATCTTCCCCAAACTTGAAACTCAGGTGCTGCTTATGTATGCCAGTTGGGCTATACACCCCTACTAAAGTGGATTAATGTCCTTAATTTTATGAAGTTATCTGGCAACTTTAGTTGTGGTATAAACCTTAACAAAACATATAGGCCTATGGGCTAGGCTACATGAGGTGTGCAACTATGATTTGGAAAAAAAAGTTGCAAAAAAAGGGATTCTTTCTTGCCTTACGTTGGGCCTCATTCACAAGTGATAATATATAATTCACAAGTGATACGCTAATATTGTCACCTATCAGACAATTCTTGATTTAATCTTGTCTTTACATATACTATATAATATGTGTGTGAAATTTGTTATGATTTAGAATGGACCGTTATCATGCACCTGTCTCGAAACAGGGGCAGGGGAAAAAATACATGTCATCTATGCACTTAAATAGCGAATGGAGGACGCTTTTCCCGTGGTTCATATTCATGCCAGCCAGATAGGCTATACTCCTGTTGTAAAGAGAAGCAATGTGCTTAATATTAGGAAAGTTGAGAAATAAATATAGTAGGCCTAAAGAAAGCTGATGGGACCCTCCTCTTTTTAATAGAGGCCATCACTCTGTTTTCCCACGCAATTGCATAGCCTATTGCGCAACATGAGCATGAGCTCATGGGCTCTCATTAAGTTTTTGATTCGATTTTCGATTACATTTCCATTGATGTCAGAGTGATTAGAGGGACAATAGAGTTCTGAGTACCAGGCAGTTAGCAAGTTTGGTAGGCTACTAATGACCATCAGCAGCATCATAGCTTGGAGAAGCTTAATTAACGTAACTAAACGGTCAGGTGGAATTTGACTGCCTTCATGACTCGTGACCGCTGGTGTGGCAGTAATACGGTCACCATAACAGCCCTATGTACAGGGTTGGTATTTGTAATCTTTCCTTATAAAGAGATCACAGATCTGTTAAATGAGGGAGACACCCAAAATGTTTTGGAGCTTTTGGAGCAATACAACTCCCATTTCAAATACTTATTTATTGGTAGTGTAGAATATTCATACTTTTTTGTTGTTCTAAAAACTATGATTTATCTTGTGTCCTTTCAGTGCTTCAAGTGACACAGTCTCACAGTGCTTCCTCTTCATTTTTCCATCAAGAGGAAATGCACTTTATTACATATGAGAGAGGTATAACATGAAAGGTACATTCTCTGTCATTGCCATAGAACATATCACTAAATCATCACCAAAAAAGTCAGACAGTTTGCTCTTGTACTTAGAGAAATCCATGGCTTCTTTCTCCTCTCCTCTCACTCTCATCTCCCCTCTCTGTCAGATGTGGCTGAGCCTGAGGCTTTGCTTCCTGGGCAGGGCCTCCTCCGTTAACAGGCTGTGGACTTGAGGGCCAGGGAACACCAGGATAGGCCCCTGGTTAGGGATGCAGATATGGTCTGTCCCACAGGGTCCAGAGCGAGAGGGCCAGAGCTCCTAATTCGTCCTGAGCTCTAGAGAAGAATGCATGGACTGGTAATAAAACATGTCACATTCAATCACCTCACCTGCACCCCAACTGGAGCAGATCTTGTTTTACTTGACCACCTGCTATTGGGTTATCGATTCACTGCTACTAATTAACCTGCGGATTTACCCATGCTAAAATGGAAAAGCCGAGAGATCCTTACTGCTCCAGATTGGCATCGTCTGTCCGTATCTGTCACCAGAGGAAGAAGAGAGGGAGAGATGACAAGGAGTATGGACTGAAGCATGTAAAACTTTCAACCATCATTCAAAGACTGAACATTATATTTTCACGCTTTTGTGAGAGTGAACCCCAGCCATAGCAACAGAAAATATATTTAGTGGATACATATATCTGACTGTACATCAGTATGTAATGCACATCACACTCTCTAGTGTAAATGCAATAGTGTTCCAGTATGAGCATTCATGCCTGTACTGCATGCAGTATATACATTCCCATTGGTAATACCTATTCAGAGAATACTCCAAAAGCATCTTTAAAGGCTGCCTGTGTGGGGGGGGGGAGTCTCCTGAGTTGCTCCACCTTTACACTGTTGTGTTCGTCTGGGCTCAGCGCATCTCTAAATAGACCTGCCTCTGCACGCATGCACGCGTACGCACACACACACGCACACAACCACGTTTGATGTGTTTCCCACAACCACTTCCCCTCCAATTAAAAGAGGGGCGTGATGACATACGCAGTCATCTATTACAACAACAGGCTATCGGTTGTAAAGTTATTACGTTCATGTTTTTACCTGGCTTTTTTGCATTCTACCAACATATTGGGATAGGCAAAATCCCTGGAAAACATAGACCTCAAATGCAGCCTTATTTTTTTTCACCTGTAGAGAGTTACCTAGCAATCTAAAACTACAACTGCAGGGACAACAGCATGAACACATAAATAAGAGTTCACTCAGCAACAAGACATTGTGTGAATGAATGAGTGGGAGACTCGTCCCCCAGCAGCGGTGCACTGGAGTGATCATTTTTGCCTCACTGCCGTTACAACCCATTAAATAACATATGCCTTGATGATCCCATTTAAATGATTGATATGGGCATCTCATCCAGCCCAGTTTTGCATTTGTGATGAATTGTAGCTTAATGAAAATGTGTATTTTGTGAAAGCCAAGCGCAATCAGATGGATCTGTATTTAATGAGCAACACCTGGGTTTTAGCAGTGGACTATTAGGCCAAACAGAAACGGTTTGGGTGTAAATCAAGGTCACACTCAAAGACCACTTATTACAGTAAATTACTTTAGTGTTACTTTAGGTCAAATCAAAGGTGTTACCATCTGGCCATGACGCTCCTGTAGCCTACTTGCACGTCAGTTTAGCTTGGCCAAGGTAGACACTTCCGAGTAAAATGGGGAAATACATACAATATCTTGAAAAATGTTATGTGACAATAGTCAATCATTGCTATCAGTGTAACACTGATAGCATTGATTGAGTATTGCCACTGTGAATGATGTTTGCTTGGTCTCGGTGGGCAGATAATATTTGAAATTTACAGCTGACATACGAATGGAGGGCCAACATCATTGTGTGAAATGTTATTTACAAGCGAAGGACAAGAGTATCTTACGTCTAAGAATTACCCATCCTAATCTTAATCTCCATTACTCCCTGAGGCAGAAGGACATTTGTCTGGCTTTAACAATTTTGATAAAGTCTGCCAGCCAATAGCAGTGACATCAGCACAGACTGCCTGAGTGACAATTTGCCATTAATTCCACCAGCATGCAACAGCATCCTGGGATCAGTCTACCCTTTCCCTGCTATTCATCACAATATGGCACCCCTATTGTACATTAATAATCATTTCTGGTCCCAAATTGCGCTGTGGAGACAATGAGACAGGCGGATGGCCCGCCGTTCCTCTCTCTCCTCTCTCTCCCGTGTTGTGCGGGAGTCAAGGTTGCCCGCTGCTTGCCCGCCTGGGCTCTGGTGGATTAGTTAATTTCCCGTTGTCGTCTGGAAGCCATCTATTATGGAGATGTCACAGGGCGCAGCATGGAGCACGGAGGTAGCCTATCCCAGGATGCCGTGGGGGTGTTCCTCCGCCAGGCGCGTCCACCGGGCCAACAGAAGTAACCTCGTGTTAGGCTCGGAGGGGGGTCAGCCTCAGGGATCGCGGCCGGGAGTGGCTCGGCACATTTAGTTCTGATTAATCCACAGGAATCTAGGAATCAGACCTGTTCCTCCTCGAGCTCTGGGTGCTCCCTCTACGAAGGCCTATTCATTATACTGACGACACACACAGTCACTCATATCCCTGTTATAAATGTCTATTCATTGTTAAAGTGTTCTTTCTGTTAAGCACACTGGCATTATGCTGGGGAGGTGACGTCTCCCTGTTATTACTGTAAATTCACTGGAACTGCTGTAATGGAGGTACAGCTGTATTGTTAGTGTGACGCTCATAAGGTTATGGTATGAAATTTTATGTATAGAACATGTTTTGGATATTGTTGTTGTAATCCACTCGTATTTTGGGTGAGTCTTCCAAGGATTTCCATTGGGAATTGTTTATGCCTGTTGCCACCAGCAGGGAGCGTGATAGGAGCGCAACCGCAGAGGTTTGCGTCTCAACTCAACTCACACCTGTGTACAACTTTAACCGTTTCCTTCTGTCTTCCTTTTATTTATTCTGTTTAACAAGTATGTAGTGTACACAATCACATTATCTACAGGAAATGTTAGAGTTTAAATTATTATCTAATAACTACCTTTTATGTGGAAATTGTAAAGTTTAAATGTGTAAATTGATCGAGTGAAAACTGTTAGCGATCTCACCATAGAGATGAATGGGTTTGCAGCTAGATTTAGCCAACAGTATAACATTAGACAAAATGGTGCCTACTAATATTCTGTTTTTAACTTTTTGATTCATAGCTTCTCTAAGATAATATTGTGGTTTCTTTTCTACTTCATTTATATTGTAAAGGCCTTGACATCTCCCCACACAAGTGTGATATACAGTACCAGTCAAAAGTTTGGACACACCTACTCATTCAAGGGTTTTGTAGAATAATAGTGAGACATCAAAACTACGAAATAACATATATTGAATCATGCAGTAAACCAAAAATGTATTTTAGATTTTAGATTCTTCAAAGTAGCCACCCTTTGCCTTGATGAGAGCTTCGCACACTCTTAGCATTCTCTCAACCAGTTTCACCTGGAATGCTTTTCCAACAGTCTTGAAGGAGGTCCCACAAATGCACTTGCTGAGCACTGGCTGCTTATCCTTCACTCTGTGGTACAATTCATCCCAAACCATCTCAATTTGGCTGAGGTCAGGTGATTGTGGAGGCCAGGTCATCTGATACAGCACTCCATCACTCTCCTTCTTGGTCAAATAGCCCTTACACAGCCTGGAGCTGTGTTGGGTCATTTTCCTGTTGAAAAACAAATGATAGTCCCAATAAGCGCAAACCAGATGGGATGGTGTAGAAAAGGCCCATGGAGTTGGTGGAATAATCCTTTAATTCATGGCCACTTGCTCAGCTGGGCCAGGGACGCTTTAATTAGGTCAGGTGGAAATGTCCGACTGATCTCAACTCATTAAAAGGAGGAAATCGCCATCGCCCGACCTCGCTGCTTTCTCTTCCTTAACTCCGTCTAATCCAGACATTCTGTGCGTCCATGAATCCACATAAATCCACCAAATCTGTTACCTTTCATCTGAACTATCTGTTGTGATAGGAAGAGCAGGCCATCAGTTATTGTTTATAGTTATCACCGCGGAGCGCGGCTTGGAGCGCACGCTTCAAACCTATTGCGTAATGTAAATGGACAATGATCACGGCCCTACAGATCATCACAGGCCAATTATACCATTGATATATGGTTAATATGTAATGAAATTACATGGACATATGAAGACAAACTTGAAAGGGTGAAATATGAAACGTCATTGTTTGCTGTACTAATCAATTCTGATATCAAACTGATGGAGATTATAGATTGAAGAACCGCTCACTGATTGAATTATTTGTATTATTATTCCCCTGATTATGATGAATAGTTATGAGCCGAAATGACTCAAAATGGGAGACCATGCTGCCTTCCAAGAGTTCTCCCTTGCTGTCCAATCCCTGACTTCGATGCTCCAATCCGTTGAAGGAGAAGGCGGGAACAAGCTGAAATGTGGCTCCCACGTGGACAGGCTTCTTAGCAAGCTTCCAGACTACCTCAGAGACAGTTTCATCGAACATTGTTTGAACAAGGGCATCCTGAAAGAGCGCTCGAGAGGCACCTATGCCCTCAAAGACCTGGCCGCGTGGTTACAGGTGAAGGCGAGGGCGAGGGCGAGGGCGAAGAGCATCGCTCACCAGGCCACAATCTCAGCCACAGCCTCCGGGGTAAGGAAGGAGTTTGAACGCAACGAGGGACATAAAAGGCCAAATCCCACTACCATGTACTTAAATAGTGAAGCAGGGAAGGAACACGGGAGGGAGAAACCCGGGAAGAAGACCTCGCTCAAGAGCAATAACATCAAATTCCAGCCTTACTGCCGCTATTGCAAAAGTAAGGGGCACTTCCTTGGCTCATGCCCCAGGGTACAAAAGCTCACTCAACCTCAATTGAAGGCCTGGATAACTTCAGGCGAGTGATGCTACAGGTGTGTCCGTAGCCATAAGGCGGGACCTGCACATTGAGGAAACCCTGCAATCGCTGTAAGGAAATCCATCTCACAGTGTTGCATGATGTAATTCCCCAAGCACAGAAGGAGCAGAGTATGCTCATGGTAGGAGCTGCAAAGGAGCTCTACCTCGACCAGCAGAACCGCTACATTTTGGCTAGCTAGCAAATGCTGTGAAGTCACCAAAATTATTTGAATTAACGACTGAAGTAGCTACAGTATGTAATTTAACTCAACACTTAACTATTACAAACAAATGTAAATTACAATAAAAAGGTTATCTTACTTGTTTTTCTTTTCTCTGTCCTGTAGCACCACAATTGGGTATTTGATTTCAAGACTCATAACATGATCAGCGTCTCATCACCAACACAAAAAAAGTGCTTCCAGGTCACGGAATTTGGAAATGTTCTAAATGGAAATGTTCTAAACAAATGTCCCCAACGTAATAGTATAAAAGTGTCAACAACCTATATTTATATACAGTGCCTTCGGAAAGTATTCAGACCCCACATTTTGTTATGTTACAGCCTTATTCTAAAATTGATAAAATAAACATTGATCATCCTTCGGGACAAGTCTCTGAATGTCCTTGAGTGGCCCATCCAGAGCTCGGACTTGAACCCAATCGAACATCTCTGGAGAGACCTGAAATAGCTGTGCAGCAACGCTCCCCATCCAACCTGACAAAGCTTGAGAGGATCTGCATAGAAGAATTGGAGAAACTCCCCAAATACAGGTGTGCCAAGCTTGTAGTGTCATACCCAAGAAGACTCGATGCTGTAATCGCTGCCAAAGGTGCTTCAACAAAGTACAGAGTAAAGGGTCTGAATACTAATGCAAATGTCATATTTCAGTTTTTTAGTTTTAATAAATTAGCAACATTTCAAAAAAATATCTTTGCTTTATCATTATGGGGTATTGTGTGTAGGCTGATGAGGAAAAACAACAATTTAATCAATTTTAGAATAAGGCTATAACATAACAAAATGTGGAAAAAGTAAAGGAGTCTGAAGTCCACTCAAAGACATTCAAAAAGCTGTCCTGAAGCCACTCCTGCGTTTTCTTGGCTGTGTGCTTAGGGTTGTTGTCCTGTTAGAAGGTAAACCTTCGCCCCAGTCTGAGGTCCTGAGAGCTCTGGAGCAGGTTATCATCAAGGATCTATCTGTACTTTGCTCAGTTCATCTTTGCCTCGATCCTGATTAATCTCCCAATCCCAGCCGCTGAAAAACATCCCCCCAGCATGATGCTTCCACCACCATGCTTCACCGTAGGGATGGTGCCAGGTTTCCTCTAAACGTGATGCTTGACATTCAGGCCAGAGTTAAATCTTGGTTTCATCACACCAGAGAATTGTGTTTCTCATGGTCTGAGAGTCTTTAGATGCCTTTTGGTAAACTCATAGCGGTCTGTCATGTGCCTTTTAATGAGGAGTGGCTTCCGTCTGGCCACTCTACCATAAAGGTGGAGTGCTGCAGAGATGGTTGTCCTTCTGGAAGGTTCTCCCATCTCCACAGTGGAACTCTAGAGCTCTGTCAGAGTGACCATCGGGTTCTTGGTCACCTCCCTGACCAAGGCCCTTTTACCCCAATTGTTCAGTTAGGCCAGGCGGCCAGCTCTAGGAAGAGTCTTGGTGGTTCCAAACTTCTTCCATTTAAGAATGATGGAGGCCACTGTGGTCTTGAGGACCTTCAATGCTGCAGACATGTTTTGGTAACCTTCCCAAGATCTGTGGCTCGACACAATCCTGTCTCGGAGCTCTACGGCAATTCCTTCGACCTCATGGCTTGCTTTTTGCTTTGGCATGCACTGTCAACTGTGAGACCTTATATAGACAGGTGTGTGCCTTTCCAAATCATGTCCAATCAATTGAATATACCACAGGTGGACTCCAATCAAGTTGTAGAAACATCTCAAGGATGATCAATGGAAACAGGATGCCCCTGAGCTCAATTTCGAGTCTCATAGAATAGGGTCTGAATACTTATGTAAATAATGCATTTCTGTTTTTTGTTTTTAAAACATTTGCAAAAATGTCCCCAAATTTGGTTTCGCTTTGTCATTATGGGTTCTTGTGTGTAGATTGCTGAGGAAATAGTTTTATTTAATCAATTTTAGAATAAGACTAACATAACAAAATGTGGAAAAAGTCAATATGTCTAAATACTTTCCCGAAGGCACTGTGTATGTAACAATAACGTTATTAAGAACTTGTCAGATGGAGGCTAATATCATAACTTCTTTCATCTCAATCAGTAGTCTGTCTCTTATTGGAGATAATAAAAGCATTGCATCTTCATGAAAACAATTGGTGAAAGATAAAACAAAAATGCTGCAATTACATAAACTTGAAGTTATGTCAGTGGAGCAGTAGAAAGTGATGTTCTCTTATAGCTGTGGTTTTAAAACCATCCAAATTGATCGGATCTGTCTTGCAGAGGACTATTAAAACAACAACAGTCCAAAGCCTGGAGGACAGACTGTGGTTTGTAATAACATGACAGAGAGAGATTTATCTGATGAATTCCAGCAAAGTCCAAGTTTCACAACCACAGCTGCGGGCTTATCCGTGCCTCTCCTCCCACTTCCCCCTCACAGGAGCGTATGGGAATTTGTTTGGCACTTTGACTTTGACATGTTTTGTTTGATCAAGATTCTAATTGGGGGTTGTGTCAAAAAATTCTAACTTTACTCATTCATGTGACTAAAGTGATTATTCTGGGTCATGGACTCCTGGGCAGGGCCTGTGTTCCTCATACGGACCGTGGTGCTTCACTGTGCTATTGTCACTCACAGATTCCACTGAGCATTGTGAATAGGTTCTATTACATAGAGCCAGCAAGGGAAAAGCTTGGAGAGCGCTAGCCTTACAAAAAAAACATAAAAGAATCACGTGAAAAAACACATGTATGAACAAATACCTTTTTTTCACGTGTCAGAAGCATGGATTTTGGACATGTGAAGTTTCACATGTTTATTTTTCACATTACTTTTCACAGACTCTTCACGTGATATTCCAAGTTTCACGTCTGCTTTAGTAACCGGCAGGAATAGAACCCAAATCTCCCACAGGAGAAACCAATGTCTTCACCATTAGACCAACACTGGGTTTTTCTTCCAATGTACCATATATTTATTATCTATCACGTTTTAGGGAAAACCCAGATGCAGACAGTGTCGAAGTAACAAAAGTGTATTACAAGAACAGGGGGCAGGCAAAACGACAAGTCAAGAGCAGGCAGAGGTCAGTAATTCAGATCAGAGTCCAAAAGGTACAGAACGGCAGGCAGTCTCAGAGCAGGCAGAGGTCAATAATCCAGTGTGGTGGGACAAGGTACAGGATGGCAGGCAGGCTCAGGGCAGGCAGAATGGTCAAAACCGGGAAAATTAGAGAACAGGAACTTTAGAAAAGACAGGAGCAAGGGGAAAACGCTGGTGGACTTGATGTACAAAACAAATTGACAACAGACAGAAAACAGGTATAAATACACAGGGGATAATGAGGGGAGATGGGAGACACCTGGTGGGGGGTGGAGACAAGCACAAAGACAGGTGAAACAGATCAGGGTGTGACATTATTAATTTCTCAATCTCAGATTGACTGTTCAATTTAAAATAGGGCTGTCAAACATAATCGCAGGATTTGCTGCAGGATTTGCTGTGATTAATCACGATTAATAGCCAAATTCAGAATTTGATCAAATTGAGCTGTAATTTAAGATGTTTTATTTATATAAAAAGCATTACAAGAATATTGACCTCTTGATTTTGTCCAAGTAATGGTACAAATACAAAACAATTTAATATGAGCCCTCGTTTGTACAAAAAAAACATTTAAGGTCCAAAACATTTATAACCAGCTAGCTACTTAGCTTGGCTACACTCATATAAATGGGATAATCTCACCATTTTTTTAGTTGGTCAAAACAATTAAATGATATACCAAAATGACCAGAAAAATAATAAGTAAAACATGTTATCTCTATTGGTTACATTAAAAACGTAACCATGCGTACAAAATATTGGAGACACAGAGAGCTAGCTTCACTGTTCTTTTCACTGTGCTTCTTCCAATGGTCACGGACCAATGTATGAAGAAGAGAGGTGCGCGCCTGCAGCAGTAACACTCTGAATGCCCCCCCTTAGTGGCTCCATGTATATCAGATATTTTTATTTAAAAAATGGATTTAACCTTTATTTAAGTAGGCAAGTCAGTTAAAAACAAGTTCTTATTTACAATGATGGCCTACACCGGCCAAACCTGGACGACGCTGGGCCAATTGTGGGACTCCCAATCACAGCCAGTTGTGATACAGCCTGAATTCGAACCAGGTGGTCTGTAGTGACACCTCTAGCACTGAGATGCAATGCCTTAGACCGCTGCGCCACTCGGGATTAATCAATGCAACACCATGGAGAACTACAATAATAATGGAATGAATGGCTCAGAAAAAAGAAATACATATTTTAAACGCATTTCAATTATTATACTCAGGTAGGCTAAGTTACCTTTTTACAGAATGACATTACAGAATTTTCAATTCCACATGTGGAAACATTGCTACTGCAACATGTTAACCCCACCTATTCACATGTCAAGAGAATAACACTATTTTACCCCCACATGTGAACTTCAATTCCACATTTGAAAGTGAGATTTTCACGTGGAGTTTTCTAATGTGAAAATGCAAATGACAAAGTGCCTCGCCTGCTTTGAAGCAAAATTTGACCAAACACTGCTAATCTACCGCACGGAAACAAGTTTAGCTTCTGACAAGAAGCATAACAGCCTTCCACTACAGTACAATACTTCATGAACTCAAGGTTCTGGCATTATGGGGCCAAGCTGCAAAGCTGGAGGTATGCCAATTTCTCTCCAAGAGATCTGATTGCACCCTAACCTTAATCTTACCCCTCACCTTAAATTAACATAACCTTCCTGCACTCGAGGTTCTGCCATTCTTCTCATCCTAATCACAATCATCATCTTTTTCATTCTCATCCTTCTCTTCCTGCCCACTGTGCAACAGAATGCACAGGCACAGGTTCTGAACTACTGACTCTCTGGCATGTCTGTTTTGTTGTGATGGAGACCTTTATTCTGCTCAGACCACTGGAGATGCGAGTACCAATTAAGATTCGATGCAGCGTTACCCTGGAGATTTGGGTCATCCCGGGGTCTAATTACTGAGGATGTTCTTCTCAGAAAACTTGTGGGTTTGATTTATCACAGCCAGTCAGGGACAAGTTCTATAGCTGTTTCATAGGAGAACACTGTATTTTAACCATGCACGTTGTTTAACTTTTAACCATGCAACCATGCACTGTATTTTAACCAAGTTGTTTTTACTATCAAGTACATAATATTCAGCTCGTCACTTATAGTCTTTCTGTCTGATGTACATCAGCCTCCCCAATGTGAAAAATAATATCCCTAACTCACAGTGATTACTGTTAAGAGCATTGGGTCAGTTGACAGCATTGGGTCAGTAACCGAAAGGTTGCTGGTTCGAATCCCCGAGCCGACTAGGTGAAAAATCTGCCGATGTGCCCTTGGGAAAGGCACTTAACCCTAATTGCTCATGTAAGTCACTCTGAATAAGAACGTCTGCTAAATTACTAAAATGAAAGCATTAAACACAGGTTGAGGTCTCCCCAGGATGGGAGAGAAAATTGAAATAAGATGCATACGGGTGAGGGTGGCACAAAGCATACCAGCTGAGACACACCTCATGTTGCTCTTCAGATGGATTTGTTGAAAAGGTCAAGATCTGTTTTCCCCAGCTGAAACCTTCCCCGTCTTTCTTTCTCTCTCTCCCTCTCTCTTACGTTTCTCTTCCTCTTTCACCCGATGCTCACAATAACCTTTCACTTCCTCCTTCTTTTCCTTGTTCTATTGTACTCACGCAACTCGATCTCTTGTTGTCTCTCACATACCAAACGTATTCACTTGAATTTTTCTGTGCGTATGTGTTTCTCTCCCCCTCTCTCTCGCTATCTCTTGCTCTTTCTTTCCCCATCTTTCTCTCCCACTCTTTCTGCCATTAACCTCAATATCTCAGCAGAGGCAATTGTCTTCATCCTCCTTGGTCAGTCTATCTCCAGTCCAAGCGACAGGGGTTCTAATTCCTACAGTATGTGATGTAGGTCACACTGCTCCCACAGACACTTTCATTTTCTCCCTGCCTATCAGATTAACACTGACAGCTTGCCGGAGCCTGGGAGTAGATTAAGAGGAGTAGGTTCAGAATTATGTAGTGGTGTTGGGGGGACTCTGGTTGGCCTGTGAATCTTTAGGCCAGAGAGAGAGCCAGAACGACTGTTTGGCTCTGCTCTCCACTGGGCAGCAGCAGGACTGGGAAGCGGGTTGGGGCGGAGCTGGAATGAGGGCAGGGACAGTCAGGAGGTCAGGGATGGGGCAGGAATATTTGGCCAAGCAGAGCTCATCACACCTGGATGACTCACAATCATCCTCTGTACTTTCCCTTGTCCCAGACAAGCTGGGAAGGCTACTTTCAGATGTGCGTCATGTTCTCTCTGAGTGCTGCTTCTCATGTTGACAGTAGGCTGTTTGATGAGCTCTTTAATCATATTTTCCTTCCGTCAGATTTCCAAGTAAATCAAAGTTAACAAACACAAGCAATGATTTGTCTCTGTAGTGGGGATGTTTTTCTCAAGTGTGTCTGAGGAGAGTGTTTGTAGAGTGCAGTTCTGTCTTGTCTCTCTGTCTCGCATGTTTTCGAGAGCAAAATCGCTAATTATGTTTCTCTCGACTGAGTAGCGACCGTTGGAGAGCCTAATCTCTTACGTAAAGACCCTTGGACAGAAATGCAATTGGGTTATTCTTCCTCCAATAAATTATTTTGCCCAACAAGTCTTTTCTTTTCAATTTCACACAATTGTAAAACTGTACAAGGGAGGAAAGTTCATTTTGTGTTGGTTGTACCTGCAAGGTAAAGTTAGGTTGTTAACGCCAAGAGCACATCTATCTTGTGTGGTACAAAAAAAACGTACATCTTGTGTTTACCTCGACGTCAGTATTGAGCAGCTCATCCAGACAAATCAAGGTCTTAAACGGCTCAGCTGTAAGCACTGTAGTGGATGGAGTTAGCATTTGCATAGATTGATTTCTCATTACTTGGCTTTGCGTGGTCTGGAGAAGTTCCAGGCTTTTCCAGTCCACCGCCCACCATAATAAGCATCCAGAGGGAAATCAGCAGCAGGCAGGATGGAGGGCCAACCACAAACAGCCTCCGCTTCCTGACAGCTTTACCCTCTCATTGCTTGTCTGTCTTCAAGTAAACAACACAACACTGCCTGACTGCCTCTCACTGGAGAGAGAGACACAGTTTGAATGTGTTGTTTCTCTCATGCCATTGGTCACTGTATTGGTTTATCTAACCTATCAATAAATGTACTGTAATCACATTAAAATCACATATATTGATTATAAACTAGTTATTTATTCATTATTAGTAATACATGTATTGCTATTATCTTGTTATCATTGATTCTCTGTCTGTAAACTGCAGCAGTATGTTTACTTGTTTTGCCTGTTTGCTCTGGTGTTATTTATCCCATTCGGCTGCCAGCCAGTGCAACCTCTTGTCAGTATTCAAACTGCACGCCTGTATGCACATTTGGCCACAGCCCTCCCTCTCTCTTACATACACAGAGTGCTTTACAGTGAATACGGTACATATAGGATGTGCATCACTGCTCTCCTCCTCCCTCCGTCCTTCTTTCTCTCCCTCTCTGTCTCTCCCTCCCTCTCTCCTTCTCTGGGTCATATAAGGATAAAGGATAAATAATTTTGTATGCTCGTTAATTTCCACCATCATCTATGCCATGAACCGTTTCATGGAAACCGGATTTATTATATTGAAAGACTTGGCTAAATTACAATCTATGCTTTTCCCCTCTGGTGAGAGCATCTCTCTCTTCTCTCTCTCATCCCCAGTGGAGGGCATGGCATCCCTACACTGATCCATGTAGAGAGGAGCTAGCTGCAGCACAGTGCTGCAGAGCTGCAGGGCACGGATGTACCAGGGCCTTCCTTCATTACCAACCACTGGGTGGACACGCGTTTGACAGGATCACTGGCAGGCAGTACTGGCAACCTGGCCTCAGGGTCCCAACCACAGGGGTGACTCCCCTACATTAAAATATAAACACCTACAGAATCCTAAACAGCTCCTAATCCCATCCAATGTTCGGAGAAGATCCCTTAACTACACCAAGACAAGTGACACAAAATTCAGAAAGTGGAACACGTTTCTGGCATCTCTGTTGTCTTCCCCTCTGCTGGCTGTCTGTGGCTTCAAGGAGTAAACTGGGAGATTATTACCAGGCCAGATGTGGCGAGAGAGCGTTCTCCAGGCTGGGGCCTATGTAGGCCACCAAACTGAGGGTACTGACTGGAGCTCAGAGCTCCACTAACCTCTTTCATGAATGTCTGGGTATGTGTGATGTGTGATGTGTAGGGCCAGGAGTTTTTCTTGAGCATGTAATCAGACAGTATCTAGTCATAGAGGGGGCCTGAAATGGTTGAATACTATAGAAGGAATGACGATTGTGCTGGATTATTAAAAAATAAATAATAAAGTTGTTTTGTTTTTCCACAGCACCCCACAAACATCACAACACAAAAACAAACTGTCTGCTATAGAAAACATTCCCCAACAGTGCCGGCTCCAGGCATAAGCAACATAAGCAGTCGCTTAGGGCACCCGGCTTCTAGGGTACACCCGACCAAAAGCAAAAAAATATATTTGGTGGGGGATTACTCAGTCGGATCTCAACTTACTATTGAAAGTAAGAATAGAAGAATACACCAGGTGCAATTCCAAATTTGGTTGTGCATCAGCAGTCTCTCAATGAGCTGAGAATTAGCCATGGTAAGGTAGTCTAGCCAGCTATCTAAACTTGCAGTAATCATGGCCAAATACATGCCCATGAGCCCTGACCTCCAGGGGGGCCCCATTGATTGTGTTTGTCGTTCGATATCAAAATGTGTAGAATTGTAGGACATTTGCTTTAAAACTGCAAAAATGTCTCTCCAACCCATGGCAAAATGGGTAGAACTGCAGGAAATGTGTTATAGAACTGCAAAATTAGAATTGTAGAATTGCAGGAAATTCATTTTAAAACGTACATTTTTCTCTCCACCAACAAGAGGGGGGCCACTAAAATGTTTTGCTACGAGGTGGGGGTCCTGTCATGCAAAAGTGTCCCCCCACACGTCATGATGGGATTCAATGAGTTTTAGCTTCCATCCCCCAACCAAATCTTGATTATAGCCCCCAAAAGTCTAGAGCCGGCCCTGTTCCCCAAGGTGACCAACATGGTTTCCAAATTTCTGCAAACACTTCCGGTTTTTGTTTAACTTTATAATATAGAAAAATCCAACAGTAGATAGTTCAGTCCTCCACCTTATTATTGAGGGTTAATATGAGGCTTTCCTATTGATGGCTATACATTATTTTTTCTGCAATTAGACCGACACTATACTGTATATACAAACGTATGTGGACACCCCTTAAATTAATGGATTTGGCTATTTCAGCCACACCCATTGCTGACAGGTGTATAAAATCGAGCACACAACCATGCAATCTCCATAGACAAACATTGACAGTAGAATGGCCTTACTGAAGAGCTCAGTGACTTTCAACGTGGCACTGTCATAGGATGCCACCTTTCAAACAAGTCAGTTCATCACATTTCTGCCCTGCTAGAGCTGCCCTGGTCAACTGTAAGTGATCAGATTGTGAAGTGGAAACGTCTAGGAGCAACAACGGTTCAGCCGTGAAGTGGTAGGCCACATAAGCTCAAAGAATGGGACCACCGAGTGCTGAAGCACGTAAAAATTGTCTGTCCTCGGTTGCAACTCTCACTACCAAGTTCTAAACTGCCTCTGGAAGCAACGTCAGCACAATAACTGTTCGTTGGGAGCGTCATGAAATGGGTTTCCATGGCCAAGCAGCCACACACAAACCTAAGATCACCATGCGTAATGCCAAACGTTGGCTGGAGTGGTGTAAAGCTCGCAGCCATTGGACTCTGGAGAAGTGGAAACGCGTTCTCTGGAGTGATGAATCACGCTTCACCATCTGGCAGTCTGACGGACGAATCTGGGTTTGGCGGATGCCAGGTGAACACTACCTGCCCCAATGCATAGTGCCAACTGTAAAGTTTGGTGGAGGAGGAATAATGGTCTGGATCTGTTTTTCATGGTTTGGGCTAGGCCCCTTAGTTCCAGTGAAGGGAAATCTTAACACTACAGCATAAAATTACATTGTAGAAGATTTTGTGCTTCCAACTTTGTGGCAACAGTTTGGGGAGGCCCTTTCCTGTTTCAGCAAAGCGAGGTCCATACAGAAATGGTTTGCCGAGGTCTGTGTGGAAGAACTTGACTGGCCCGCACAGAGCCCTGACCTCAACCCCATCGAACACCTTTGGGATGAATTGGAACACCGACTGCGAGCCAGGCCTAATTGCCCAACATCAGTGCCCAACCTCACTAATGCTCTTGTGGCTGAATGGAAGCAAGTCCCCGCAGCAATGTTCCATCATCTAGTGAAAAGCCTTCCTAGAAGAGCAGAGGCTGTTATAGCAGCAAAGAGGGGACCAACTCCATATCAATGCCCATGATTTTGGAATGAGATGTTGGACGAGCAGTTATCCACATACTTTTGGTCATGTAGTGTACATTACAAAACTTTCTCTGATATTGATCACCAGTATTTACATTTCCCAACAGACATAAGCGTGGAAATAAATTCCTAGAGACAATGAAATGATAGCGCATACATTATCCCAAAATGGTGTGAGTTTAACACAGGACCACAACATATGTAATAGGGTTCCATTGTACTTTTTGCATCTCCAACATTTTTGGGTGCATTACATGAATTCTGTCAGGAGTGTAGTAAATTCTATATGAATCATCTCAAATTGCAGTAGTTTATGTCTTAGGTTGTAGGAGCAGGTATTAACATTTGTACATATCTGTGACCAATGATTCTCCTCAATTTCTTCCTTTAGATCTGCTTCCCATTTTTTCCTTATAGGTTCATAACCATCAGGCAGAGTTTCAATCAACCCTTGATATAACTTGGCAATCAACTTCTTTGGCATAACAGCTTCATTACATATTTTTTCTATGCAAGATGCCTTAGGTTCATCCAGATTCTGTTGAAACGATTGAATAAGATTTCTGAGTTGTAAGAAATCAGCCTTGGATAATCCAAATCTTTCTTGTAATTGATTGAATGACAGTTGAGATCCATCATGTTCAAAATGCATGATGCCACTTTGGAACCAGGACTTGTCATTTAACACTGGAGGTATGGTGGGGTTATTCCAAATAGGGTGCCTAGCGATATTGGTTCTTTCCACCTCATAAATTTATGTGCATTTTCCATAAACAAATGGAATTGAGAATCATTGGATTGCCCTTTTTTTTTTTCAACGCCTTCGACCCGAAGAAGTTAATATATTTTAGGTCATAATGTATTACATTTATGGTTATACACAGCCTTATTCTAAAATGGATTAAGCAAATGTTTTCCTCATCAATCTACACACAATACCCCATAATGACGAAACAAAAACAGGTTTTTAGAAATGTTAGCAAATGTATTTAAAAAATAAATAAATACAGAAATACCTTATTTTCATAAGTATTCAGACCCGTTGCTATGAGACTCGAAATTGAGCTCAGGTGCATCCTGTTTCCATTGATCACCCTCGAGATGTTTCTACAACTTGATTGGAGTCCACCTGTGCTATATTCAATTGATTGGACATGATTTGGAAAGGCACACAGCTGTCTATGTAAGGTCCAACAGTTGACAGTGCATGCCAAAGCAAAAAGCAAGAGGTGAGGTCGAAGGAATTGCCGTAGAGCTCCGAGATAGGATTGTGTCGAGTCACAGATCTGGGGAAGGGTACCAAAACATTTCTGCCGTGTTCCTTAAGAACACAGTGGCCTCCATCATTCCTAAATGAAAGAAGTTTTGGAACCACCAAGACTCTTCCTAGAGCTGGCCGCCCGGGCAAACTGAACAATCGGGGGAGAAGGGCCTTGGTCAGGGAGGTGACCAAGAACCCAATAGTCACTCTGACTGAGCCCCAGAGTTCCTCTGTGGAGATGGGAGAACCTTCCAGAAGGACAACTTTCTCTGCAGCACTCCACCAATCAGACCTTTATGGTAGAGTGACCAGACAGAAGCCACTCCTCTGTAAAAGTTTGCCTTTTGTAGGTGCCAAAAGGCACCTAAGGGACTCAAACCATGAGAAACAAGATTCTCTGGTCTGATAAGACCAAGATTAAACTCTTTGGCCTGAATGCCAAGCACCACGTCTAGAGGAAACCTGGCACCATCTCTATGGTGAAGCATGGTAGTGGAAGCATCATGCTGGGGGGGATGTTTTTCAGCGGATGGGACTGGGAGACTAGTCAGAATCCAGGGAAAGATGAATGAAGCAAAGTACAGAGAGATCCTTGATGATAACCTGCTCCAGACCGCTCAGGACCTCAGACTGGGGCGAAGGTTCACCTTCCAACAGGACAACAACCCTAAACACACAGCCTAGACAACGCAAGAGTGGCTTCAGGACAAGTCTCTGAATGTCCTTGAGTGGCCCAGCCAGAGCCCGGACTTGAACCCGATTGAACATCTCTGGAGAGACCTGAAAATAGGTGTGCAGCGACGCTTCCCATCCAACCTGACGGCGCATGAGAGGATCTGCAGAGAAGAATGGAAGAAGCTCCCTAAATACAGGTGTGCCAAGCTTGTAGCCTCATACCCAAGAAGACTTGAGGCTGTAATCGCTGCCAAAGGTGCTTCAACAAAGTACTGAGTAAAAGGGTCTGAATACTTAGGTAAATGTGATATTTCAGTTTATTTACTTTTATACATTTGCAAACATTTCTAAAAACCTTTTTTTGCTTTGTCATTATGGGGTATTGTGTGTAGATTGATGAGGGAAAAAATGTTTTAATCAACTTTAGAATAAGGCTGTAACGTAACAAAATGTGGAAAAAGTAAAGGGGTCTGAATACTTTCCGAATGCATTGTAGATAGATTTTTTTCATAGCTATTTGTGATAGCTAGTATGGTTGTGTCAGTCTATTGAGTGCACTGAGAAGTAACTCAAGGCATTCCTTGTTCTTGGCATTCCATTAGTCAAACAGACATGAGCCTTCTACAATGTTTACCACATACCGTATGAGAGCTCCCAATGAACTATATTGGGATTCTTTATTTTTTCAGAGGATCCTTCCTTTTAAGAACCTTGTTTTGGTTAGTCTCGTCTCTATTGTTGATCTACTCTGGTGTAACAAAGGACGTTCTATTACTTTTTCCTCCGGAAGCCTCTACTGCCCCTTGCAATTCCATGACGGCATAAAGCTAGCAGACAGTATTGAAAAGACATTAAAGATAGAGGCTGAAGAGGTGTAGAAAGAGAGAAGAAGTGAGTGAGTAAACATCCTGTGGCACACAGGCTTGATGTGACATTAGACAACCAATAGTGTATAGCCTTCATTACTCACAGGCTATAGGCATCATGGGATCCTATAAGATTACAGTCTTGTCTCTCATAATACCTGATGAGAGAGTGGATTTAGAGCTTGATAAATGTCCCCATCCATATACTGTACATCCAGGGGACATTTACGGCCTATTCACAGGACCATCAGTTTAATGAGAAACATACCGTATCTGTCCCACACAGACTCTTCCTGTGCATGCCTTTCAATTCAGAGTGTGACTACTGCCTACTGAAAATGGAAAAATACTGGAAGTCAAATATTGGCGTTTTCTTTTTTAAATGTGCTGAACTCTCTGTCACGGTGACTCGGTTGCGGAGTAGTTGACGCATTTACACTGCAGACAACTTTCACGTTTCTCCCACCGGAGAGAAGCCACTGAGAGTTTACCAATGAGAGTCAAAACTAGTCCAACTGTGGGGTAACTCGACAGTTTGAGGGAGGTTTTGTGAGTTGAGCAAGGTCAACAGTGCCATGCAGCACTCCCCGTGCTTCTCCAAGGTAGTAATGAAGCGTGGGGTTGGGTGAGAGGCTGCTATGACAGCTCCTGCTGCTGCCTGTAGCAGTGCCCCTGCTACCGCACGAGACACACACCCACGCATGACTGCACAACACACACATACACACGCACAGACGGACGCGCTCGCTTACACACATACATACACAGCCCTCAAGATCAGCCCTGGTGACACTGAAGCAAATACATATTCAACACACTCCATGTATGACTCTATAAAGATGCATGCACAGCTTTGGGATAGGGGTAGCCAATGAGGGGGTATGCATATGTAATGAAGGCCTTTATCGCTGTTCTAAATGGCATATTGTTCTGTATATGGTGGCATTCTGGAATGTCACAATGAATATGGAGACCCCTGTAAAACAGGTTACCTGAAGTACATGCATCATTACAGGATTTTCTCTCTGAATGTTTTCAAAAGGGTTCCATTAAATATTGTTGATACACTTCAATAAGGAACAATATGAAGATACTCAGTGCTATGATAGGCCGTCATTGTAAATAAGAATTTGTTCTTAACTGACTTGCCTAGTTAAATAAAGGTTAAATAAAAAAAACATTTAAAAATGTGGACTCCCTTAACATCTACCACTAAATCCATGTGACCTTGAAGTGTATCTGGCCATGACAGACTCACATATATAAAGTCTCCCACCTGAATCGCAGAGAGGTGGGAGTAAACAACTTGAGTTGTTGGCGTTTCCAGGAAATTGAAGGTCAGCAGCCATTGCTTTCATTGCAATCTGTCCATCAGCTAAATGCAAATTTTTACAGAGCAGTTAAAGTCAGCGAAAATATATGCTTTCAAATCCTCCAATCTGTTGACAGGTACGTGTATTAAATTACACCTTGACCTTATTGCCGCCACACTGGCAGTCAAAAGTCATGACAGCAGGCAAATTCCACGTGACCATTGAGTCACAGTAACTAGGTTTCTCCAAAACTGCCTCTGATGCAGCTGATGGTCATTTGTAGCCTATCAAACTTGCTAACAACCAGTCACTAACGTCTGATACTCAGTGCTCTATTGTCCCTCAAATCATTCTGACATCAATGCAAATGCCATTGAAAATCAAATTAAACACTTGATTAGAGCCCTGGCATTCAGAGTTTGAGTGGAATAGGATCACCTGTTGTGCAGCAAAAGCCAGCTCCTCATAGCTGGTTGATGCATAGAATTAAATAAGTGTTCATATAAGCAGTGGTGTAAAGTACTTCTGTAAAAATAGCCTACTTTAAAGTACTACTTAAGTTGTTTTTGGGGGTATCTGTACATTACTGTAAAACTTTTTATTTTACTCCACTACATTCCCAAAGAAAATAATGTACTTTTTACACCATACACTTTTCCTGACACCCAAAAGTACGTGTTACATTTCGAATGCTTAGCAGGACAGGAAAATTGTCCAATTCACACAAGTGAACATCTCTGGTCATCCCTACTGCCCATGAACTTCCGGACTCATTAAACACAAATGCTTTGTTTGGAAATTATGTCTGTGTTGGAGTGTGCCCTTGGCTATCTGTAAAAAAATGTAAAACATTTGTGAGGTCTGGTTTGCTTAATATAAGGAATGTGAAATGACTTTTACCTTTACTTTTGATACTTAAGTATATTTAAAACCAAATGCTTTTAGAATTTTACTCAAGTGGTATTTTACTGGGTGACTTTCACTTTTACTTTAGTCATTTCTATTAAGGTATCTTTACTTTTACTCCAGTATGACAATTAGGCACTTTTTAGAATACAGTGCATTCAGAAAGTATTCAGACCCCTTGACCTTTTCCACATTTTGTGGAAAAGGTCAACAGCCTTATTACAGCCTTATTATAAAATGGATTAAAAAAAACATTTCCTCATCAATCTACACTCAAAACTCCATAATGACAAAGCGAAAACAGATTTTTAGAATTTTTGCAAATGTTTTTTTTTGTGGGCCAATCAAAGAAATACATTTTTTTCACACGTACAGTAGATTAGTAGGCTATATTTAAAGACCATATTAACTTGAGAATAGTCGCCTCCCGGGTGGCGCAGCGGTCTAAGGCACTGCATCGCAGTGCTTGAGGCGTCACTACAGACCTGGGTTTGACCCGGGGCTGTGTCGCAGCCGGCTGCGATTGGGAGACCCATGAGATGGCGCACAAAAAATTAAATAATAATTTACAAATTGAGAATCGTCTGATGAGTGAGCATATTGTCAAGTGCTTGTCAAATTCTGAATGAGTGACTGATGAAGTGTGTGCAGCATGCACAAGAAACATAGCAGTGCTTGCCTTTCATTTGACTTTTTTCAAATTATCATTAGACTTGCATCATGCAGCCTTACAATCTAGTAGAAATCAAAACATATAGCCTAACATTTCTATCACAACTAAAGTTGCATAAATAACTTTAATTAAGAATATAGGAGGACCTATTAGTTGTTAACCGCTCAACACAGAATAGTCATATGTACACACTCCCTCAGAAACTGTTTGGGAAAAAGATTCTTTCTATTTTATTCAGTTATTTTCAATTGTATTGATATTACTATAAAATATTATGGCATAGCCAAATCAGGGCCAAACATAAGGATGACTCAGATGATGGAATTATATTCTTCTGAATAAGACTAATTTTCTTCATACCATAATGTTTCTTAAGACCTGCCTTAAATAAAAAAATGGATTTATTGTGAGGCTATTAGACTTTTAAAATGTATATGTTCCAAAGGTCCGCCTCAGTGGCTTGTAGGCTATGCGTGGACCTGGAGATACTAAAAGTGTTTATGTTAATTAACAGTCAATTACCATGAGACCTGCAGCTATTTGCATGACAATCAAAAATGTCATTACTTCCACAGCCCTACACCAACCAGCCGCACATGCCCACACACAACCTTTTCACCATGGACCAAGTTGGAGAAGTATGTGGTCAAAAATGCTGCACTACAGTGAAGAACTTTGCTGGTACTTCACTATGTCATGTTGCAGAGATGGATGGAAACACATGAAAACGCATTTGCATTCGCCACTGTCTGTTTAATTTAACGCCATTTCATGACTTCATGACACACATTTCAGATAAACTATTTAGGGTTCATCGTGCATTCTTGTAAGTGCTTGACTCTGAGATCCAGATACTGTATGAAAAGGCCATTGTTTAGAGTTTTTTAAGATCTGAAGTGATGGCACAGCCATAGAGCTGCAGACACAATAATATTTACAGTTGAAGTCGGAGGTTTACATACACCTTAGTCAAATACATTTAAACTCAGTTTTTCACAATTCCTGACATTTAATCCTAGTAAAAATTCCCTGTTTTAGGTCAATTAGGATCCCCACTTTATTTTAATTGGCGCACAGATCCCTTTAGCGGGATCATTTTCGTCAACATCCGGTGAATTGCAGAGCGCCAAATTCAAATTAAATTACTAAAAATATTTAATTTTCATGAAATCACAAGTGCAATATACCAAAACACAGCTTAACTTGTTGTTAATCCACCTGGCGTGTCAGATTTCAAAAAGGCTTTACGGTGAAAGCAAACCATGCGATTATGTGAGGACAGCTCTCAGCAGACAAAACATTACAAACAGCTAGCAGCAAAGTAGATTGGTCACGAAAGTCAGAAAAGCAATAAAATGAATCGCTTACCTTTGTTGATCTTTGTATGTTTGCACTCACGAGACTCCCAGTTACACAATAAATGTTAATTTTGTTTGATAAAGATTCTCTTTATATCCAAAAACCTCCATTTGGTTGGCGCGTTTTGTTCAGTAATCCACAGGCTTGTGCGGTCACGACGGGACTGCCCCCTAGCTTTAAGAGGTTTAAGAATGTGAAATGTCAGAATAATAGTAGAGGGAATGATTTATTTCAGCTTTTATTTCTTTCATCACATTCCCAGTGGCTCAGAAGTTTACATACACTCAATTAGTATTTGGTAGCATTGCCTTTAAATTGTTTAACTTGGGTCAAACTTTTCGGGTAGCCTTCCACAAGCTTCCCACAATAAGTTGGGTGAATTTTGGCCCATTCCTCCTGACAGAGCTGGTGTAACTGAGTCAGGTTTGTAGCCCTCCTTGCTCGCACACGCTTTTTCAGTTCTGCCCACACAATTTCTATAGGATTGAGGTCAGGGCTTTGTGATGGCCATTCCAATACCTTGACTTTGTTGTCCTTCAGCCATTTTGCCACAACTTTGGAAGTATGCTTGGGGTCATTGTCCATTTGGAAGACCCATTTGCTACCAAGCTTTAACTTCCTGACTGATGTCTGGAGATGTTGCTTCAATATATCCACCTCCGTTTCCTTCCTCATGATGCCATCTATTTTGTGAAGTGCACCAGTACCTCCAGCACCAAAGCACCCCCACAACATGATGCTGCCACCCCCGTGCTTCACGGTTGGGATGGTGTTCTTCGGCTTGCAAGCCTCCCCCTTTTCCTCCAAACATAACAATGGCCATTATGGATGAAACAGTTATATTTTTGTTTCATCAGACCAGAGGACATTTCTCCAAAATGTACGATCTTTGTCCCCATGTGCAGTTGCAAACCGTAGTCTGGCTTTTTTATGGTGGTTTTGGAGCAGTGGCTTCTTCCTTGCTGAGCGGCCTTTCAGGTTATGTCAATATAAAACTCGTTTTACTGTGGATATAGATACTTTTGTACCTCTTTCCTCCAGCATCTTCACAAGGTCCTTTGCTGTTGTTCTGGGATTGATTTGCACTTTTCACACCAAATTACGTTCATCTCTAGGAGACAGAACTCCTTCCTGAGTGGTATAACGGCTGCGTGGTACCATGGTGTCATGACTTCCACCGAAGGTGGCTCCTCTTCCTGTTCGGGAGGCGCTCGGCGGTCGTCGTCACGGGTCTACTAGCTGCCACCGATCCCCTTTTCCTTTTCTGTTGGTTTTGTCTTATTGGTTACACCTGTTTCTTGTTTGGGGTTTGTTTAGGGCTATTTAAGCCGGTTATGCCCACCTGCTTTTGTGCGGGCTTGTTTCTCTGTTCGGTTTTGTGGATGTGTTATTTTGTATTTCTCCGGACTGTTTGTGTCCTGTTTTTGGGCCGGTCATTTTATGCGCCTGGTGTTTTGGCGTGACCTTTCTTTCACCGGAATAAATACAGTTGTCCTTAACCTTCTGCTCTCTGCGCCTGACTCCGCACCCACTTCTCCTAGTCACGTAACACATGGTGTTTATACTTGCGTACTATTGTTTGTACAGATGAACATGGTGCCTTCAGGCGTTTGGAAATTGCTCCCAAGGATGAACCAGACTTGTGGAGGTCTACAATTTTTTTTCTGAGGTCTTGGCAGATTTCTTTTGATTTTCCCATGATGTCAAGCAATGAGGCACTGAGTTTGAAGGTAGGCCTTGAAATACATCCACAGGTACACCTCCAATTGACTCAAATTATGTCAATTAGCCTATCAGAAGCTTCTAAAGCCATGACATCGTTTTCTGGAATGTTCCAAGATGTTTAAAGGCACAGTCAACTTAGTGTATGTAAACTTCTGACCCACTGGAATTGTGATACTGTGAATAATAAGTGAAATAATCTGGCTGTAAACAATTGTTGGAAAAATGTATTGTGTCATGCACAAAGTAGATGTCCTAACCGACTTGCCAAAACTATAGTTTGTTAACAAGAAATTTGTGGAGTGATTAAAAAACTAGTTTTAATGACTCCAACCTAAGTGTATGTAAACTTCCGACTTCAACTGTATATTATAAGATACTCCTGCTAAACCCTGAGGACTGAACTCCGTTTTCTCTCTCTCTCGCTATTTTCCCCTTCTCTCTCTCCCTGACTGTGGCTTATCAAGACAGTCGTGAAGAGGGCACGACAACACCTTTTCCCTCTCAGGAGACTGAAAAGATTTGGCATGGGTCCTCAGATCTTCAAAAAGTTATAAAGCTGCACCATCGAGAGCATCCTGACCGGTAGGCGCTACAGAGGGTAGTGCGTACGGCCCAGTACATCACTGGGTCCAAGCTTCCTGCCATCCAGGACCTATATACTAGGCGGTGTCAGAGGAAAGCCCAAAAAATTGTCAAAGACTCCAGTCACCCAAGTCATAGACTTGTACCGCATGGCAAGCGGTACAGGAGCACCAAGTCTAGGACCAAAAGGTTCCTTAACAGCTTCTACCCCAAGCCATAAGACTGCTAAACAATTAATCAAATGGACATTTTACATTGACCCCGATATTTGTTTTTACACTGCTGCTACTCACTGTTTATTGTCTATGCATAGTCACTTTACCCCTACCTACATGTACAAATTACCTCGACTAACCTGTACCCCCGCACATTGACTCTGTACCCGCACCCCCTGTATATAGCCTCGTTATTGTTATTTTATTGGGTTACTTTTTAATTATTTTTTTACTTTAGTTAATTTGTCAAATATTTTCTTAACTCTTTCTTCAACTGCATTGCTTGTAAGTAAGCATTTCACGGTAAGGTCTACACCTGTTGTATTCAGCGCATGTGACAAATAAAGTTTGATTTGATTTGATCTCTGTGTGTGTTTCCAGTCGCCCAGCCTCTCCCTCTCCTACCTCTCCCTGTCCTGGCCAATGATTCAGCACTCCAGTCACAAAGCCTTCTACTGCCTCCTAGTTATCAGTAATTGCTTCCATAATCTTCACATCCAGGCCACAATTTGGCTGGCTCCATATTGCCTAGCGCTAGGTTGGCAGCTGTCCCTTTATCAGCATCCAAATCCCGCCCTCCTCCAGTGCCCCGCCAGGTGACACAGTAGTGGCACAGTCACACACACACATCTGAATGGACAATGATGTGTTAACCAGGCTCTGTGCTGGGCCGGGCTGGACTGTCCTCTGACCATGTACCAGCATGAGAGTTTGATGAGCTGTAGGATAATATGTCTTTGATGGTACAGAATTCAGGTATAGCTGCAGACACACACATCCATACACTGAGTATACAAAACATTAAGAACACCTTCTCTTTCCATGACATAGACTGACCAGGTGAACCCAGGTGAAAGTTATGATCCCTTATTGATGTCACCTGATAAATCCACTTCAATCAGTGTAGATTTGTATTTGTATCTATTATGGATCCCCAATAGCTGCTGCCAAGGCATCAGCTACTCTTCCTGGGGTCCAGCAAAATTAAGTTGACTGTTAATAAATGTGATAGGTAAAGACCTTTTAGAGTTCAATTCGGAGGAATTCCTGATTCTACCTGGATTATGTTGGAGAGGCTTCCTTAAAGAACACCCTCTGTGTTTTATCCACAATATAACAGGGGGTGTAAAGCCAAAACACATACGTTTTTCCAGCAGCAGACTACGATCGATAATATCAAAAGCTGAGCTGAAGTCTAACAAAACAGCCCCCACAATCTTTTTATCATCAATTTCTCTCAGCCAATCAGCAGGAATTTCTGTAAGTGCTGTGCTTGTTGCATGTCCTTCTCTATAAGCGTGATGAAAGTCTGTTGTATGGCTGTTTACTGTAAAATAGCATTGTATCTGGTCGAACACAATTTTTTCCAAAAGTTTACTAAGGGTTGGTAACAGGCTGATTGGTTGGCTATTTGAGCCAGTAAAGGAGGCCTTACTATTCTTAGGTAGCGGAATGACTTTTGCTTCCCTCCAAGCCTGGGGGAACACACTTTGTAGTAGGCTTAAATTGAAAATAGGAGTGGGAATATCGTCCACTATTATCCTTAGTAACTTTTCATCCAAGTTGTCAGACCCCGGTGGCTTGTCATTGTTGATAGACAACAATAATTTTTTCACCTCTTCCACACTCAGTGGCCTCCCGAGTGGCGCGGTGGTCTAAGGCACCACATCGCAGTGCTAGCTGTGCCACTAGAGATCCTGGTTTGAGACCCATGGGGCGGCGCACAATTGGCCCAGCAGCGTCCGGGTTAGGGGAAGGTTTGACCGGCAGGGATGTTCTCGTCCCATCGCTCACTAGCGACTCCGGACGCAATGCACGCTGACATGGTTGCCAGGTGTACGGTGTTTCCTCCGACACATTGGTGTGGCTGCCTTCTGGGTTAATCGGGCATTGTGTCAAGAAGCATTGCGGCTTGGCTGGGTTGTGTTTCGGGGGACGCACGGCTCTCGACCTTCGCCTCTACTGAGTCTGTACAGGAGTTGCAGCGATGGGACAAGACTAACTACCATTTGGATTCCACAAAATTGGGTAGAAAAAGGGGTAAAAAAAATGTATGTGTCAAGTGCAGTGTCTGTTTGCTCCTCATTATACACCACGGACCAACACATATTATTTACATCAACAACATAGGAATCACTACAAAACGTATATACTATATTAGGCACAGCCTTTGGAACTTTGGTTTTCCTAGATATGGCTACGCTACTATATTGTGATCACTACATCCAATAGATATGGATGCTGTTTTCAAGCTAATTTCTGCTGTATTAGTAAAGATGTGATGATTTCATTCCTGTGCTGTTTGTAACTACCCTGGTAGGTTCACTGAACCAGGTTGCATGCACTGGTTACAGTTTGAAGCTTTTTCTTGAATGGGCAGCTTGATGAAAGCCAGTCAATATTTAAATCACCCAGAAAATATACCCCTCTGTTGATATCACATACATTATCAAGCATTTCACACGTTATTTAGATACTGACTGTCAGCACTTGGTGGTCTATAGCAGCTTCCCTCAAGAATGGGCTTTAGGTGAGGCAGATCAACCTGTAGCCATATTACTTCAACAGTATTTATCATGAGATCCTCTCTAAGCTTTACAGGAATGTGGTTTTGAATATATAATATATAATACACCAACACCTCCACCATTTGCCTTTTCTGTAAAAGTTATAACCTTGTATTGCTACCACTGTATCATCAAAGGTATTATCTAAGTGAGTTTCAGAGATAGTCATAATATGGATGTCATCTGTTACTAGCAAATAATTGATTTCATGAACCTTGTTTCTTAAGCTTAACGTCGGCTATTTTGAGCAATTTTCTTCTGGAATGCTTACTTGATTTCACTGCTTTACTGGGAAGCTTAGCAGAAGTATATATGCTCATGTTATTTATGTAAGTGCAGGGTGAGCTTCCTACTAGGGCACACCGCCTCAGTGCTAACAATAAGAATCTGGTTCATAGGCACATGATTACTGCATACAATAGCTGTAGGATCAGCAGAGCTATTCAGTTAGAGGGACATAAATTAGGTTATTTACATAGTGTCTACCGACACCCCTGTTATAATGTACATTTTCTGAAGCATTATGACAACTCAGCGTCACAATGGTAGAGATTAACTGAGCTGGGCTTGGGTCATTGATAAGTGATTGTCTCAACGCAGCCTTATAATGCTGTGAAAGGATCCAGGAACCCAAATGATTTGGGTGGATCCCATCCTCCTTTTAAAACGTGTTTGTTTCCAACAGGTATCGAAATTGTCAACAAAAGTTACACCCATTGAGCTGCAATAATCACTTCGCCAGTTGTGAAGAGAAAGAATCATGCTAAGGGGTTCATTGCCACGATTCTGAGATGGCACAGGGTCAGATATGATGGGTCTTTATTAGTGTCTAGCAGAGAGTCAATCAGCTCTTTAAAATCCAGTTTCAACTGTTCAGAGCTGCCCTTCATAATGTCATTAAAACCCACATGGACTAGGATAGAATCCTTTTCCATGTCCTGACATAGTACATTCGGGAGCAGCTTAGTAATGTCATTTACTCGAGCTCCGAGATAGGACATTGTTTTTGCACCAGGAACAGTCACATTTCTTACCATGGAGCTGCCCAAAATCATGGCTGGCCAGAAGGACGAGGATATTCGCTCACTCCCACGCTTCACAGGATTCTGAGAACCATTTATGGATGGACGAGAGAAGGATGACTTGAGCCCGTTGCTCCCGGCGCCTGGTGCAGGAGAAGCCCCGCTCGATCCAGAGCAGGGACGGAAGGTTGCCGACGTCGACTTCGAAATCGTAGGAGTAGGTACTGCAGTCGCAGACACAGGTACACCAGCGACAAAGGTGCAGGAAGATCAGGCTCCAGAGAAGCTAAACTATTTGTTGTTTGTATCCGCTCCGGGCCTCTCGTTGGGAGTGTAGACTGATTTGCGGTAGCCACTGTCTTCAGCTTCCACGGCTCATGACATGCGACCACCATTGATTGCCTTGCTCCTCTTGCTGTGCTCCTTCGACTCCGCTATCAGATGGGGGAACTCCGGGCAACACCGGCCAGTCGGATAACGACAAACGAGAAGGCGGAGATGCATCCAACAAGCGTGAACGCCGTCCAGCCACCAGTGTAGAAAAGGTCAACATTCCACTGAGAGTTTTCCCCAGTTTCTTACGTAGGCTGGTGACCTGCGTGATCAAGGAAGCCACCTCAATCCTATATTCCTCGGCAAGCAAACAATTGCTGCATTGGAACTTTGAGTGATCCGGTTTGTCCCGAAACAAAGCGTAGTAGACACAGCTCCTACAGCGCGGGAACCGTTAATTTATTTCTCCAGACAAAGAGGGCTCCATTGCGAAACTCATCTGGGAGTAGGACTAACTTCATTAGCTTGATGAGCTTAGCCGCTCTGTCAAGCAGGCTTTAACCTGTCTGTTCAGCGGGATTCCTGGACAAGAAATAGTGGTCCTAGCTGTTAAAAACTAACCGCGTTGCGGAATCCACGCAAAACAAGTTTGGTAGATGAAGAGGGGGAACCAGGTTAAAGAATGATTTTTAAGTCTTGAGACATGGATTGTGTATGTGTGCCATTCAGAGGGTTTGAAGTGCCTTTGAACGGGGTATGATAGTAGGTACCAGGCGCACCAGTTTGTGTCAAGAACTGCAACGCTGCTGGGGTGTTCACGCTCATCAGTTTCCCGTGTGTATCAAGAATGGTCCACCACCCAAAGGACATCCAGTCAACTTGACACACCTGTGGAAAGCAATGGAGTCAACATGGGCCAGCATCACTGTGGAATGCTTTGGACACCTTGTAGAGTTCATGCCCTGACAAATTGAGGCTGTTCTGAGGGCAAAGGGGGGGGTGTATTGTTTAATGCATTGTTTAATGGGTTTCACAGAACAAAACATTCCAAGCATTCCAATGTATATCAGCAGGAGGGCGTTACAGGTGCCCTAAAGGGACAAACTAGAATATCAATACACCTTTGACTGCTCTCTGTGTGTAGATCCTGGCCAGCACAGAGACAACCATTCTAAGAACCACCTTATTCTGCCCCTTTAGCCAGAGACACAATGTGAGGATTGATGCTGACACATGTCGGAAAGGGGATTGGTGGTTGAGCATAAAGAAAGATCATGAAGTTCATTGAAGATGGGAGGGCCTCCCTCAGAAATCCTGTTGGCACGCATTATTTTACTTAACTGCCTCATCAGCCTTTAAAAATGCCTGTCTTTATGTACGGCCCGCATTATCAGAGCCACATTGTGATCACATATATGCTAATCTCAGGATTTCCAGATACAGCAACAATATCCACTGTGTGAGCCATTCATAAGAATTGGAGGGAGATTTAATAAATATGGTCTCTAATCCACAGTGGAAGAGATGATACAATACAACAGTAATGCTGAGCTATAATGACTAGTTCTGAATGACACAGGAAAAATGAAAAACTCTCCTTATCTAGATTTGACGGTTTGGGCCTGAGCACAGCTGTAGAGGATAGAGGCCAATATCACAGTAGAAAACCACAGGTCACTAAATGAAGCTAATCAGTGTCCCTGTTGTGTACGCCCCAACACATCTATTTAGAATCTCTGGACCAAACCACATAGAATGCCTTGCATATTACATGGTGAGGTATAATCACATCAATGAGAAATCCAATGCTCCAACTTCACTGTAACAACTTTATCGGAGCCAAAACTATATTGTATGATGCTGCGACATTCCAAGTGGTTTTTGTGGGAGTGGTGATAATAGCGAAAATATGCTGGAATACACACAAATACATGCACCCACACACACGCACGCACACACACACACAGACACCTGTCACTACAATGGAGCACAGACTGAGCACTGAGGAGAGCAGCTGACACCGTCACAGAGTTAAGAGTCAAAAGCCACAGGGATATAATTTTAATGATTCATTAGTCGATTAACATATCTTTTCACCTAAGATTCATCCAGATGTTGAATACATGAATTATCTTTGATAATAACCAATCAAAAAACCTGTGCATACAGGTAATAACTTCACAACAAATGCACTGTAACGGCACATTTTGTAAACTATCAACATAAATTGCTGCACGCACGCACGCACACACATGCGCACACACGCACACACGCACACACACACGCACGCACACACACAGCAGAGCTTGGCACTGGGAGATCTGGGTAGAGTTGGAGGTGGGCCGGCATCACTTGGCTTTGATGAATAATAGATTGAAGTTCAATTTAAAACATGTTATATTTACAGTGTATCCATTTTCCCGGTGGAATAGACAAGCAGGTAGGAGGGGGATATGTGCAAGAAGGCGCTGGAGTGTTATTTATCTTCTATTCTTCTCTCTCTTTCTCTTGTTCCCTTGCTCTCTCTCTCTCCCCCCCCCCCCTCCCCTTCTCTCCTTTTCCCTCTCTCTGGGTTCTCTCTCAGTGCATAATTACATGCCTGCAGACTGATGTTTACAGAGGATGATGGCCGGAACAGAAGGAAGAGTATCGGGTGAGAACCCAAACTCTCGGCGTCAGCAGAAAAAAAAGAGCTTGAAAGAGTAGAACTGGATGAGGAAATGTATTTTACATTTTTGTAATTTCACCTCATTCAGAAATGTCAGGCAATATTTTGATGGCAGCCTGACTTTGTGGGTTACTCAGTACCAAATCCACTACTGCAAAACAAATTTACTCAGAAATCATCTTGCAGGAGTAGCAAAGCTTATTACAATGTGTGAACAGGTGAAAACCAACTCTTATGCAGTAATTCTGTAGCGTGACGGTGAGTGGACTGTTTTGATCAATAAAGAAAATTTGACTGTATGAAGGTGGGTATTAAAATGACGTATAGTCATATCAAGGCACATTTCTAACAAATGGGTATCAACCCTGTACTATTTCCTGTGATGAATGTCCAATGGACAGTGTTTCTGGGGAACATCAATCTAATCAATCTAACATCAATCTTAGCATTCAAGTTGATGTTTGATTGTTTCCTGGCCTCAACAAGTCCTGAAATCAATATTAACCACGACATGAAAGATTCATATTTTATATGCTTGCATTTAACAACATGTTTTATGTTATATGTACAATATGTATATTTCTATAGACTACACCTAATATAGAATAGAAGAGGCATTTGAATTTCATTGAATTTGACTGAATTCAATAACATTTCCTTTAATTCAAATTTGAATTGCAATTCTGTATCCTGTTTACTACTTAAAATTCAAGAATTGAATTGGAATTTATGAGGCATTCTCAATTCAATTCCCAATTGAGCACAACCCTTGTAAGAATGCTAAATCCTATCACGTTTTATAGTCAATATATTATGACTTCACACATTTTCAAATTATTGTTTCCCTTTCTGCCCTTTGTAGCTGTACAGTGCCCACAGGTCATCGTCACCCACTACACTCATAGCCTTTTTTTGTTCTTTTTTGTTGTTGTTGATTTTATTTCCACAGTCCTCCCCCGGAAGAAAAAAAATAAAACATACAATGAATTCCATTCCCACCCCCAAGAACCCCCCAACGCACCAACAACCAAGAGAATGAACTAAAGAGAAAAAAGGAAAAGACTGAAGAAAACAGCAAACAACAATGCAAAAAAAAAATTACTAAATAATACATTTAAAACAAAGGACATCAAGGACAACTGAAATCATAACAGCAATGCCTACTTTATATGTTTGTGTGCATGTCTGGCATTATTACATGAATGTGTGTGTTCTTGTATGTGTTTATTTGAATGAGTACAAACACCTGCACAGCATCAGCCTCAGGCAAACCGGCATTAGTTGTAAAAACACTGCCACTTAGTGTCATTCAAATGTACTTTTATTATGCTTTATTTTGACTTTTTTCCCCCTTTATCTTTTGACCATCAGTCTGTCTCTCACACAGCAACTCCACTCCCACTTGTCTCCAATTCCACATACGAACCCTCAGCTTCCCTCAGCCCATCCCATCTATCTCTGCTGGCCACACACTTCGTGTTTCTATGCAACACATATCTTTCAACTATGCTACGATGTTTAACGTACAATTTCAATATATCTAATCGAGTAGAATCTACAGATTGCGTGTTGAAGATAAATACTTTTACTAAGAGTATTAGTATATTAATAATTGACTGACCCGGTCTCTCCAGATCTCCTAACAGTACTATTTCTAGGGGCAATACCAAAATAAATGGTCTATTGATTCTGTATCCTCACAACAAAATCTGCAGAGCTTCGATGATTTTATGCCCCAAATATTCAACATTTTGTTGGTGGCAAGATTTCTATATAATAATTTTAGCTGAAAAACACGAAGTCTTGAATCTTGCGTTGTTTTATATATAACTCACACACCCTGTACCATGGAATCGGTACATCAAAAATCTCTTTCCAACTATTTTACAATCTGTATGGCACAGTTGTTGACATCCTGGTCCTCAAATGAAACTGGTATACTTTCCTATTTATGCTATTTTTATTCCTCCTCCAGTTTTGATCCTTTATATTGGGCAGACAGACCAGTTCCCTACCTCCTCCTGCTGCCACCCGCCTCCTCCATTTTTGGGGCAATGCTGTAATCAATTGGTTGTAGTCTTGGATTGAGCAGACCTTCCCGTACAATTCTGATAACTTTATGAAGGACACAACTCTACCATTACAATTTACAATATCATTTAAGAACAAAATACCCTTTTCAAACATCTTTCCCATAAATACAGGTATTTTATCAACCAGCACATTTGAGTTCAGCCATAATATTTGTTCTATATTTTCAGGGGGATAAAATTGAAATTGTAGCCAGCTCTGCAATGCTTGTTAGAAAAAGACAGATACTTTGAAAAAACTATCATTTTCAATTAATCGAAAATGAGACATGGCAATCTGCACAAAGGCAAAAAGGACATTTTTAAACAATGGATGAGCTTTTCTTATTAATCTACTTGAGAACCATTTAGGGTTGAAATAAAACTTTTGAATGAGTGAAGCTTTTAGAGAGAGGTTTAGTGCTTTTATATTTAATCATCTCAACCCACCCAATTCATATTCATTATATAGATAGGCTCGTTTTATTTTGTCTTGTTTAGCGTCCCAGATAAAGCGAAATATTTTTTGCTCATATGATTTGAAAAATGTATCATCAGGAGTAGGCAGCGCCATAAGTAAGTGAGTAAACTGAAATATGACTAAGGAGTTAATCAGGGCAATTTTCCCATAAATAGACAGGTATTTACCTCTCCATGGTTGCAGGACTGTAAAGGGTGGATGTGCAGCAGGTGGAACGGAGTCAGGCGCATGACACAGAGGATGAGTAATAACGGACTTTTACTCAAGACGACAACAAAATAAATTCCACGCAGGGAAAACAATCCAGCTCACAAAATAGTAGCGACAGCTAAACACAGAACAAACACGCACAAAACCATGTGGGAACCAGAGGGTTAAATAGAGGATAAATAATAATGGAATGGAAACCAGGTGTGTACAATAAAGACAAAACAAATGGACAATGAAACGTAGATCGTGGCGGCTAGAAAACCGGTGACGTCGACCGCCGAACGCAGCCTGAACAAGGAGAGGCATCAACTTCGACGGAAGTCGTGACAAGGATCTTGCTATACATTATTTTTACCCATTTTATAAGAGAATTACCGAAATTGAAAAAATCAAGGCATTTATAAATAAAATCCAGTCTTTATCAAATGCCTTTTCAAAATCCGCTATAAATACCATTCCTGGCTTCTTATATGTTTCATGATCTATTATTTCTAGTAGTTGTCGTATATTATCTCCAATGTATCGTCCATGTAAAAAACCTGTCTGATCAGGATGAACAATACCTGGTAAAACCCTTGTAATTCTGAGTGCTATGCACTTTGCTAGTATTTTTGCATCACAACATGGAAGTGTAAGGGGCCTCCAGTTTTTTAGATAGACCGGGTCTTTGTATTTGCCATCTGGGTCTTGTTTTAATAATAGAGAAATCAGACCTTACTGATGAGTACCTGACAGACTACCATTTCTATAGGAGTAGTTAAAACAATCTGATAATGTAGCTTTTAGGATATAAAAAAATACTTGATATACAGTGGGGAGAACAAGTATTTGATACACTGCCGATTTTGCAGGTTTTCCTACTTACAAAGCATGTAGAGGTCTGTCATTTTTTTCATAGGTACACTTCAACTGTGAGAGATGGAATCTAAAACAAAAATCCAGAAAATAACATTGTATGATTTTTAATTAATCAATTTGCATTTTATTGCATGACATAAGTATTTGATACATCAGAAAAGCAGAACTTAATATTTGGTACAGAAACCTTTGTTTGCAATTACAGAGATCATACGTTTCCTGTAGTTCTTGACCAGGTTTGCACACACTGCAGCAGGGATTTTGGCCCACTCCTCCATACAGACCTTCTCCAGATCCTTCAAGTTTCGGGGCTGTCGCTGGGCAGTACGGACTTTCAGCTCCCTTCAAAGATTTTCTATTGGGTTCAGGTCTGGAGACTGGCTAGGCCACTCCAGGACCTTGAGATGCTTCTTACAGAGCCACTCCTTAGTTGCCCTGGCTGTGTGTTTCGGGTCGTTGTCATGCTGGAAGACCCAGCCACGACCCATCTTCAATGCTCTTACTGAAGGAAGGAGGTTGTTGGCCAAGATCTCGCGATACATGGCCCCATCCATCCTCCCCTCAATACGGTGCAGTCGTCCTGTCCCATTTGCAGAAAAGCATCCCCAAAGAATGATGTTTCCACCTCCATGCTTCACGGTTGGGATGGTGTTCTTGGGGTTGTACTCATCCTTCTTCCTCCAAACACGGCGAGTGGAGTTTAGACCAAAAAGCTCTATTTTTGTCTCATCAGACCACATGACCTTCTCCCATTCCTCCTCTGGATCATCCAGATGGTCATTGGCAAACTTCAGACAGGCCTGGACATGCGCTGGCTTGAGCAGGGGGACCTTGCGTGCGCTGCAGGATTTTAATCCATGACGGCGTAGTGTGTTACTAATGGTTTTCTTTGAGACTGTGGTCCCAGCTCTCTTCAGGTCATTGACCAGGTCCTGCCGTGTAGTTCTGGGCTGATCCCTCACCTTCCTCATGATCATTGATGCCCCACGAGGTGACATCTTGCATGGAGCCCCAGACCGAGGGTGATTGACCGTCATCTTGAACTTCTTCCATTTTCTAATAATTGCGCCAACAGTTGTTGCCTTCTCACCAAGCTGCTTGCCTATTGTCCTGTAGCCCATCCCAGCCTTGTGCAGGTCTACAATTTTATCCCTGATGTCCTTACACAGCTCTCTGGTCTTGGCCATTGTGGAGAGGTTGGAGTCTGTTTGATTGAGTGTGTGGACAGGTGTCTTTTATACAGGTAACGAGTTCAAACAGGTGCAGTTAATACAGATAATGAGTGGAGAACAGGAGGGCTTCTTAAAGAAAAACTAACAGGTCTGTGAGAGCCGGAATTCTTACTGGTTGGTAGGTGTTCAAATACTTATGTCATGCAATAAAATGAAAATGAATTACTTAAAAATCATACAATGTGATATTCCATCTCTCACAGTTGAAGTGTACCTATGATAAAAATTACAGACCTCTACATGCTTTGTAAGTAGGAAAACCTGCAAAATCGGCAGTGTATCAAATACTTGTTCTCCCCACTGTAATTGAAAAACACATCCCAGCATTTCCATAACAATTGATGTTTCACATGATCATGAAAGAGACCTTGCATTACTCTAGAGACGGCTTCACTACAATACAAATGTACTCCGTACAATATGTTATTATTCCCCAATGCCCCTATTTTGATATCTTCCCCTTGCTTGTTGTAAACATATATAAACTTGTAGACAAATACATAAAAAAGATAGACAAACAATAAACACATTAAATTATAAAACAGTTCTCGACAATAGAGAGAAGAGAGCGAGATCGTGTGTATGTATAAGTCCGTATGTATAAGCAAGCATGTAGTTGAGTAAGTGTGTGTTCATATCCACTTCATAATGTTCAGATATTTTAAACAGTTCCCATACCTTCTTTTTTTTTCGTAACCGGAAGTCCTTGTAGAATTTAGTACAGCCACAGTGTTATGGATGCTGTCTCGGAATAGCTGTTCATCTATAAAGAGTTTGTCCACAATGATAAAGGGACGCCTACCATCCATCCTTTGTTGTCTTTGTACCGGATACAGTCTCTTACGACGTTCATTTATCTCCTTTGGAAATTGAGACCGAATTTGGTCCTTTTTAGCTCCCTTCCTCTGCTTTTGATCAGCTCCTTTTGTTGGTAGTGTTCAAATTTTGCGATGATCGGTGGAAAGCCACCTTGTTTACAGTCTCTATATGTCACGTTCCTGACCTTATTTTCCTTTGTTTAACTTTGTTTAGTTGGTCAGGACGTGAGCTGGGTGGGTAGTCTATGTTATGTGTTTCTATGTTGGGTTCAATGTGTTGCCTGATATGGTTCTCAATTAGGGGCAGGTGTTTGACGTTTCCTCTGATTGAGAACCATATTAAGGTAGGTTGTTCACACTGTTTGTTTGTGGGTGATTGTTGCTGTGTCTGTGTTTGTTACACCACACGGTACTGTCTCGTCTCGTTCGTTCTTTCCTGTTCGTGCGTTCATTGTTTTTTATGTTCACAAGTTCAGGTCTGTTTAACGTCGTTTTGTTGTTTTGTAGTTTTGTAGTTTATTCAAGTGTTCTTCGTGTTTCGTCTTCATTTAATAAATCATTATGTCTACATACCTCGCTGCGTGTTGGTCCGATCCATGCTCCTCCTCGTCTGAGGAGGAGAACGAATATGACAGCCGTTACACTATAGGAAGTTTCAATGCGGATTTCATGAATTCTCTGATCGCGCCCTCTGGATTATTGGATGCGTCCTCAGGAATACCAGAAAAAATAATATTTTCACGCATGCTACGACTTTGTATGTCTAGTAGCGTCTCCTTCATCACCCTGTTTTCCCTGAGTAGACAATCCATGTTGGAATCGTGTATTTTTAACTTGGCTGTGAGTGTCTTGTTTTCTCTTTGGAGCTTGAGAATTTCACTCTGGCTGAACTCCAAACTCTCCCTCAGCCCTGCTACCTCCTCACACAACTTTTTCATTGTTGCATGGATTCCAGCCAGAGCACTAGCCTCTACCTCAATGTTAAGTAAATCGTCCGTGTCTGTAGATGAATCTGTTTTTCTTTTCTTTGTCGGGTTAAAGTTATTTTGTGAGGTGGTCGGATCTTTCCACGAAGGAGTATGCCATGAAGGAGTAACGTAAAGCTGTTGGTACTCGTCAATTTCCCTCAGGATCTCCTTGGTATCCAGATTGGCTCTATACTGCAACCAGTTGTTTTACGAAAAGATAACAATGAGTCTTTCCCACGACGATGACATTTACATTTTACATTACATTTTAGTCATTTAGCAGACGCTCTTATCCAGAGCGACTTACAGTACAGTGCATACATTTTATTACATTTTTACATACTGAGACAAGGATATCCCTACCGGCCAAGAGCAGACGCTCTTATCCAGAGCAACTTACAGTAGAGTGCATACATTTTATTACATTTTTACATACTGAGACAAGGATATCCCTACCGGCCAAACCCTCCCTACCGGCCAAACCCTCCCTAACCCGGACGACGCTATGCCAATTGTGCGTCGCCCCACGGATCTCCCGGTTGCGGCCGGCTGCGACAGAGCCTGGGCGCGAACCCAGCCCAGCCTGGGCGCGAACCCAGAGACTCTGGTGGCGCAGCTAGCACTGCGATGCAGTGCCCTAGACCACTGCGCCACCCGGGAGGCATGACATGTGTCTGTAGTACAGCCAGCTAGCACTCGCGGAATCCACGCAACAACAAAAAAAGGAACACAAACTTGCAGTCCCAGCTGTAAAGGCTAACCGCGTTGTGGAATCCTTAGTAACAAAACTTTAGTTTGGATTAAAATCAATTTAATGAAAAAGTTTTAATGTAAATAACAAACCGAGTGTAGACAGTACAGTGTCCTGTTGCGCGCTCTGACGTCTCTCTCTCGTCTCGTAACATAATTATATTCCTACACTCATAACCTGACACTTTCCCCGGGAAACATTATTTAAAGGAATACAAGTTATTTAATGGAACACAAGTTATTTAAAGGAAGTGTATAAATATCTATCCAACTAAAATTACATTTCATAAAACTTTCAACACGTGATAAAGAAAACTTTTAAAGAACATAAAAATTTGTTCTATGAATGTTCTTGTAACATCAGGTATTTTTCACCCTAAAATAAACATTGTATAATCATCTGCACAACTTTTGAGATGTACCCACAATGTTCACACCAGACTGTTCCCACAACCTAATGAAACACTCTGGGAACCTTTAAAGAACAGACGAAATGTGTTCTGGGAACATTCTTGCAACATCAGTGTCACGGCTCTCGTCATAATGAGGATCGGACCAAAGCGCAGCGTGGTAAGTGTTCATGATTTTATTAGATCACAAAACACTCGAACAAAATAAACAAGAGGGAAAACCGAAACAGTTCTGTAAAGTGCATAAACTATACAGAAAACAACTACCCACAAAACACAGGTGGGAAAAAGGCCGCCTAAGTATGATTCCCAATCAGAGACAATGATAGACAGCTGTCCCTGATTGAGAACCATACCCGGCCAAAACATAGAAACAGAAAACATAGAAATAAAGAAACTAGAATGCCCACCCTAGTCACACCCTGGCCTACCCAAAATAGAGAATAAAAGCCTCTCTATGGCCAGGGCGTGACAATCAGGTGAATGCTTTTTACAAAACATTGTATAAGGATCAGCACGACTGGACATGTTTGTGCTATGAGAAGATATGTTGCAACCTGTTGAATGTTCTTGGAACTTTCACAGAACCCGTTTTTGTTTGCTGGGAACATTTTTGTGAATTTTAGGAGAATATAGAACATCTTGGATTTCGAATGTGATGTTTGAGGGAATTATTTAAGTGATAATGCCTGAGAAGCTGGTGTTTGGAGCATATATCGCAATGGGTATTGTTAGTCCCGAGACGAAGTCGAGGGCCGACAAACCGTGCCAATATATCCTCCAAACACCGGCTTTGAGGGCATTAACAGTTTTATACAACGGTTTACCAAAATATTCCAATAATGATTGACATATTTTCATTAAAAACGTTATTTTTATTAATTTATTCATACTATTTCATCCGTCCACAAGTTATGGTTCCGACACAAATCTAGGGTTGCAAGAGACATGACCCAGTCGTTCAGTCTTTTTGTTCTGTATCTATGGACGTGACCCAGTCGTTCGTTCTAAATGTTCCATTGCCATACTGGCTGGCAACGTTCTTATCCCTTGCTTGCTAGCTAGCCAACTACAGCTAATTTACAGTCACGTCAAAAAGTGCAGCCAGAATAACAGCAAAGTAGCTGCATTTTCATTTGTTTAAGCTGTTTTCTTGTGACATTTATTTGGATACATCCATAACAATGAGGTAATAAGGCGCGATTTCACCTGGCATAGAAAATGTGCTCACTCATCAGGACACTGTTATTCAGAGGAGCTAGCCAACAACACAGCTACAGTAACACAATCATTTCAAAACTGAAGTTGCGTTTTGTTTTACCTTTTTTCAATATATATATATATTTTTTTATCCATAAAAATGATGCCAGCTGATTCATGATTTCGACTGGCTGAGAAATGCTGCCTGCCTGTCTGTCTTGGCCCGACACCCAACACATTCATTACTATGGGACAGCAGGAGATCGAATTTGAATATTGAAACAATGAAGCAAATGTCAGAGAGACAGACAGCAAGTTTTATACAAATCTCCGCTGTTGAAAACTAAATGTTAGTCTAAAAGAAATGTGAAATAATGTCAAGATGCTTTTTATAGTGGAGATCAAGTTTATAAATTGCCTGGCTGGGCTGATGAGACAGTGGATTACGCAGTCAGATGGAACAGAGTACATAGGTATTTGACGCCATAGATTTAGCCGAAATGCGGTTTCAACCAATCAGCATTCAGGATTAGACCCACCCGATGTATAATAATCACTATCACTCCGTTACTTACTCCACCTGATATTTGTTTTTGCATCAGAAGCTGTTTATGTTGACTGAGTACAAGACAGCATCATTTCCCCTGTGTCATGCTCTTTCAGAGAGCTCATAGGAGGAGGAAAAGAGGCAAATAATAAAATAAAAATGAACTTTCTTTTCCATATTGGTAAAGTTCAGGAGTAGCTTGCCTAAACATAGTATCTTTATTCAGAATGCTTTAACGTTGCAAGAACATTTCTGTGTATCAGTTGTTAGGACTTCACCTGATGGAACCAAAGAAACGTCCCCTCACCCCAAAAAAAAAAATTCATTACACATCACGCCTTGTTACCTGTTGCCGAGCCAGTCAAGGCCCTGATTGGCGAACCACTGATCCAGTCATAGCTCTTTGTCTATTGGCAAGGTTAGAGACGCTTTAAACATATAGTGTATTCAACTATTTGACATACATTATTATATTATGCATGTACATTTATAAAGCAATTATTCTTTAACTGTCCTCACCTGGGATTTGAATTCACAACCTTCACGGTATTCCAATTTTCCTGCTACGCCAACATGTCCATGTCATGTATCGGTTAATCTGACTATTCTCATCATTGATTTGATTGACTTATTTCAGCAATTTAACGGCTTTCAGTATAGTTGTCTAATGTTGGTGAGGCATGTTAACCTGTTTTAACGGTACTCCTGAATCACTATGTATTTTAAACAGAGCTGAAATTTACTTTGTTCTGTGTATGTTTGGTGGGAAGTTGATGGAATATTATTCTAACCCTCAGAAAATTGGACACATGAATGTTCTTGCAATGTTCCCATGAAACATGTCTAGAACATTAATATCTTATGTTCTGAGAACATGGCAACCACGTTCTAGGTATGTTCTATTTGACATTAAGGTAATGGTCTCTTGCATAGCCACGGGAAGTAGGGGTGCTGAGGGTGCTGCAGCACACCCTGAAAAATCAGAATTTAAAAAATCGGAATAAAAATATATATATATTGTATTTTTTTTACAAAAGTAGTGCGCTGGGCCTTTACTAGTCATGTATTAGTGGACTACTATAGTTGTCTGTAAAGCGGGCCACACTTCTTTTGCCTAATGTCTTGTACACCCCACTATATCCCCAGCAGCAGCAGTAGGAAGAAATGCAGACCCAGTGTGATAACCTCGAATCAGAGCTCCATCTGAAAGAAATGGACATTTGCCAAGAGGAGTTAATTAGGGTAAATAATAAGATGCAATCAAGCAAGTACTTCAGTCGTATAGCTTTAGGAGGAAAGGATGAAGGAGGGTGTCATTTGCTACCTCTAAGTGCATGGTAACTGAAGTGCTCCAGACAGAGTATTTTTCATGGAAATAATTCCATTGCTTCCTTTTATTTATTTATTTGTTATTTCACCTTTATTTAACCAGGTAGGCCAGTTGAGAACAAGTTCTCATTTACAACTGCGACCTTGCCAAGATAAAGCAAAGCAGTGCGACAAAAACAACAACACAGAGTTACACATAAACAAACATACAGTCAAAAACACAAAAGAAAAGAAAAATAGAAAAATCTATGTACAGTGTGTGCAAATGTAGAAGAATAGGGAGGTAGGCAATAAATAGGCCCGAGAGGCGAAAATAATTACAATTTAGTATTAGTACTGGAGTGATAGATGTGCAGATGATGATGTGCAAGGAGAGATACTGGGGTGCAAAACTGCAAGAGGGTATGTAATAATATGGGGATGAGGTAGTTGGGTGTGCTATTTACAGATTGGCTGTGTACAGGTACAGTGATCATTAACCTGCTCAGACAGCTGATGCTTAAAGTTAGAGAGGGAAATATAAGACTACAGCTTCAGAGATTGTTGCAATTCGTTCCAGTCATTGGCAGCAGAGAACTGGAAGGAAAGTCGGCCAAAGGAAGTGTTAGCTTTGGGGATGACCAGTGCAATATACCTGCTGGAGTGTGTGCAACGGGTGAGTGTTGCTATGGTGACCAGTGAACTGAGATAAGGCGGGGCTTTACCTAGCAAAACCTATAGATGACCTGGAGCCAAATCAAATCAAATCAATTAAATGTTTATTTGTCACATACACATGGTTAGCAGATGTTAATGCGAGTGTAGCGAAATGCTTGTGCTTCTAGTTCCGACAGTGCAGTAATAACCAATGAGTAATCTAACCTAACAATTTCACAACAACTACCTTATACACACAAGTGTAAAGGGATGAAGAATATGTACATAAAAATATATGAATGAGTGATGGTACAGAACGGCATAGGCAAGACGCAGTAGATGGTATATAGTACAATATATACATATGAGATGAGTAATGTAGGGTATGTAGACATTATATTAAGTGGCATTGTTTAAAGTGGCTAGTGATACATTTTTCACATCAATTTTTCCATTATTAAAGTGGCTGGAGTTGAGTCAGTATGTTGGCAGCAGCCACTCAATGTTAGTGGTGGCTGTTTAACAGTCTGATGTCCTTGAGATAGAAGCTGTTTTTCAGTCTCTCGGTCCCTGCTTTGATGCACCTGTACTGACCTCGCCTTCTGGATGATAGCGGGGTGAACAGGCAGTGGCTCGGGTGGTTTTTGTCCTTGATGATCTTTATGGCCTTCCTGTGACATCGGGTGGTGTAGGTGTCCTGGAGGGCAGATAGTTTGCCCCCGGTGATGCGTTGCGTTTTGCAGACCTCACTACGGTCATGACGTTGGCCTGGGGGTAGGTTTATGACAGTCATAAATACCTCTCCCCCCCTTTTTCCTCTCTCTACCCTACTGATGTGACATTTGAAAATCCTTTGGTTAACATAGAGATTCTGGGAACATCAGAAGGTGGGGGGAAATTAACTATATTCTGGTAATCCGACCAATTGAACATATGCGGTGGTACTTAATGAATATGATGTCAGTTCGGTTGTCATCTGAGACATTCTCATCAATGATCGGATGACATAAACTCTACAGTGGAAAGTCTGCACATTGTAGTTATCGGAGTCACATGGAATTGTTGTTCAATTTAAATGTTTGAATATAAAATTATTGGTGAAGAGATGAAATGTAATTTTAGCTTCCAAATGAGAGATTTGGGTTTTCATAATGTTAGGGCTCTGCTCAATCAGTGGCCCGCCCCTGTGAAGAGACATGGGTTATAAAACTTTTCAAACACGCCCTCCTCTCCCTTCCTATATAAAGCCTTGACGACAATATAACCTCCTGTTCCAAGTCCGTGAGGTCTGCAGCCTCTGCATTAAAAGGACTAACATGTCAACTACCGAACTAAGCCAACCTCAGAGTGAGCTTTGGTTGCAAATGGTATGAACTTCGAACTCTTATTCACTACAGAAGTGATACCTCCTAGCCGTTGAGTTAGCAACAGCAGCTGCAAACGTGGGCTAGGAAAGAACAGACAGAGTATTCCGTCTACCACACAACGACGTTACTACAACGTATCCAAATTACCACCAGAGACATTCTTCAAAGGACAAAGGACTCGGTTGGGCAACAAGGCCTTCCATCTACCACCAACCTACCGAAGCGCAGCTCAGAGTATATATTTATTGCATTTTCCTTTTCCAAATGGGCGGTAATTTAGAATGCATAAGATACTGTATTTACGATAGCATGGCTTCTCCCTTTGTTCCTCAAGTCTTCCCGCTCTTTCAGTCAAACCCAGCCCCCTTTTCTTTTGTGTAAACAGCTGTCATATCTGTTCCGTCCACTAGGGATGTTTTCCTTTATGACGTAATTTGTATGATTCATTCTGTGTATATGTAATTCTGTGTGATTAGTTAGGTATTTAGTAAATAAATAATTAAACCCAATTTTGTATTGCTGATTCAACTTGTTAGCCAGGGTTCGTGAAGATAACAAAGAATTTACAACTTTCAGATGAGACTGAATTAAGGTGACGATTAATATTGACTGCTATTGATGTAAAATATTACTAGGTCTTTTAAGAGTTTATTCGGAAGATAACAGCTCTATAAATATTATTTTGTGGTGCCCCGACTTTCTAGTTAATTACATTTACATGATTAGCTCAATCAGGTAATATTAATTACGGAGAAAGGATTTTATAGAATAGCATGTCATATCACTTAATCCGGCATAGCCAAAGACACGACACTACCTAGCCAGTGGGTTTGGCGACGGATATGTAGTGAGGGCCAGCGAACGAGAGCATACAGGTCGCAGTGGTGGATAGTACAGTTGAAGTCGGAAGTTTACATACACATAGGTTGGAGTCATTAAAACTTGTTTTTCAACCACTCCACAAATTTCTTGTTAACAAACTACAGTTTTGGCAAGTCAGTTAGGACACCTACTTTGTGCATGACACAAGTCATTTTTCCAACAATTGTTTACAGACGGATTATTTCACTTATAATTCACTGTATCACAATTCTAGTGGGTCAGAAGTATACATACACTAAGTTGACTGTATTTCAAGGCCTACCTTCAAACTCAGTGCCTCTTTGCCTGACATCATGGGAAAATCAAAAGAAATCAGCCAAGACCTCAGAAAACAAAATGTAGAAATCTACAAGTTTGGTTCATCCTTGGAAGCAATTTCCAAACGCCTGAAGGTACCACGTTCATCTGTTCAAACAATAGTACGCAACAATAAACACCATGGGACCACGCAGCCGTCATACCACTCAGGAAGGAGACGCGCTCTGTCTCCTAGAGATGAACGTACTTTGGTGCAAAAAATGCAAATCAATCCCAGAATAACAGCAAAGGACCTTGTGAAGATGCTGGAGGAAAGAGGTACAAAGGTATCTATATCCACAGTAAAAGGAGTCCTATCTCGACATAACCTGAAAAGCCGCTCAGCAAGGAAGATGCCACTGCTCCAAAACCGCCATAAAAAACCGCCAGACTACGGTTTGCAACTGCACATGGGGACAAATATTGAACTTTTTGAAGAATTGTCCTCTGGTCTGATGAAACAAAAATAGAACTGTTTGACCATAATGAACATTGTTATGTTTGGAGGAAAAAGGGGGAGGCTTGCAAGCTGAAGAACACCATCCCAACCGTGAAGAACGGGGGTGGCAGCATCATGTTGTGGGGGTGCTTTGGTGCAGGAAGGACTGGTGCACTTCACAAAATAGATGGCATCATGAGGCAGGAAAAGTATGAGGATATATTGAAGCAACATCTCAAGACATCAGTCAGGAAGTTAAAGCTTGGTCGCAAATGGGTCTTCCAAATGGACAATGACCCCAAGTATACTTCCAAAGTTGTGGCAAAATGGCTTAAGGACAACAAAGTCAAGGTATTGGAGTGGCCATCACAAAGCCCTGACCTCAATCCTATAGAAAATCTGTGGACAGAACTGAAAAAGTGTGTGCGAGCAAGGAGGCCTACCTACCTGACTCAGTTACACAAGCTCTGTCAGGAGGAATGGGCCAAAATTCACCCAACGTATTGTGGGAAGCTTGTGGAAGGCTACCCGAAATATTTGAGCCAAGTAAACAATTGAAAGGCAATGCTACCAAATACTAATTGAGTGTATGTAAACTTCTGACCCACTGGGAATGCGATGAAAGAAATAAAAGCTGAAATAAGTCATTCTCTCTTATTATTTTGACATTTCACATTCTTCAAATAAAGTGGTGATCTTAACTGACCTAAGACAGGGAATTTTTACTAGGATTAAATGTCAGGAATTGTGAAAGACCGAGTTTAAATGTATTTGGCTAAGGGGTATGTAAACTTCTGACTTCAACTGTATATGGGGCTTTGGTGATAAAACGGATGGCACTGTGATAGACTACATCCAGTTTGCTGAGTAGAGTGTTGGGGGCTATTTTGTAAAGGACATCGCTGAAGTCAAGGATCGGTAGGATAGTCGGTTTTACGAGGGCAAGTTTGGCGGCATGAGTGAGGGAGGCTTTGTTGCGAATTTGGAAGCCGATTCTAGATTTAATTTTGGATTAGAGATGCTTAATGTGAGTCTGGAAGGAGAGTTTACAGTCTAACCAGACACCTAGGTACTTGTAGTTGTCCACATATTCTAGGTCAGAACCGTCCAGAGTAGTGATGCTAGTCGGGCGGGAGGGTGCGGGCAGCAATTGGTTGAAGAGCATGCACTTAGTTTTACTAGCACTTAAAAGCAGTTGGAGGCCACGGAAGGAGTGTTGTATGGCGTTGAAGCTCGTTTGGAGGTTTGTTAGCACAGTGTCCAAACTGTGACTCAGTTCAGACAACCAGTCAAAGTTAGAACGGTTATTGTAAGTCCTTTTGCTCCTGCATCTGTGCTGCGGCACTGCATCCAGGCTGGCCAATATGAACGTGGGACAACTTGGATGCAGGTTCTGCAGTGAAATATTTATTCCCGTCCATTCACTCTCCTCGGGACAGTGTGATTTTAATGAGAGCACTGTCTCAATGGGCTTAACCAACCTTTGTTTTCTTGCTCTTAGACCCAGACACACACACACACTGACACCTTGTATTATTGTCTTTTCTCAGCCCTGAAAATGACCAGTGTGCAATGATTAATGTTGCTGTCCTTTTGCTTTAGAGCTGATGCCCGGGCAGGAGAGAATCAATGCAAAATCATTTGAGAGAGATTATTTTTTCATTCATTGCAGAATAGCCACATTAAGCAATGACAAGAGGGAACTGGACTTGGTGGAACAAAATTTGAAATTCAAAGAAATCTATGATATGGTAAACCGGCGTCTGGGCAAATAACTTTGTTTATTTGGCAAAAGTGCTAGACTTGTGTACAATCAAAATCAGCATGTCTTTTGGTTTACCCAATTAATCATTGTCTCAGTAATATAAGATACTTATTTAAACATTTAACATTCATTCAAGTTAACATTTGTTGTAATCTAGATATGATTGAATTCTAGCTGTTGTCTTCAACTTCAATTAAATTAACTATTTGGATAGTTGCTTGTTTGTTTGGTATTCATCTGTGTTTGTCTGTTCTTTCTCTGACAAAGTTTCTGAAATCCTTCACTGACCAAAGTTCTGCTAACAAGACCCTGGAGCAGACTCAGCAGAGGACTCTGACTGGTCCACCATCTATATTGTCTGGGTTGCTGCTGTTGTTTATTGCTTAGGATCTCATGCACAGAATGTTTGACTCATTCTTGTGTAACAGCCTTTTGTTTTCAAAGGTCAGTTGGCAGCTTGTGTATAATAAGGTGGATTATTCATGTTCACCTTGTCTAGGGCTTCTAAATGTTCCCAATTACAATACCCACTGCACTGGGGGTTTTGGATTGCCTGCGGCGTCATATTCAGCTGGCAACACTATATGGATTCTGTTTTGCCATTCCTGTTGTGCCCTTGTCAAACTGCCCCCAATATACAAACACACTGGCGGGCAAACTATTGGAAATATTGATAATCACTTCTTTACCTGGATTTATTAAATTTGGAGGGATGGGGAGGGAGAAAGAGGGAAGGGCAAGGGAGGGAGAGAGAGGGACCATTGTATAGCCAATCCCCTCTAAAATGACGCTGAGATCGATTTAAAAAATGGAATGGAACATGCTGGGGATTGACAGTGCCTTCAGAATGTATTCACACCCCTTGACTTTTTCCACATTTTGTTATGTTACAGCCTGAATTTAAAATTGATTACATTTAGATGTTGTGTCACTGACCAACCTACACACAATACCCCATAATGTCAAAGTGGAATTATGTTTTTAGATTTATTTTTTACAAATGAATTAAAAATGAAAAGCTGAAATGTCTTGAGTCAATAAGTATTCAACCCCTTTGTTATGGCAAGTCTAAATAAGTTCAGGTGTAAAAATATGCTTAACAAGTCACATAATAAGTTGCATGGACTCACTCTGTGTGCAAGAATAGTGTTTAACATGATTGAATGACTACCTCATCTCTGTACCTCAGTTGAGTAGTGAATTTCAAACACAAATTCAACCACAAAGACATGGGAGGTTTTTCGCAAAGGGCACCTACGGTATTGGTAGATGTGTAAAAGTAAAAAAGCAAACATTGAATATCCCTTTGAGCATGGTGAAGTTATTAATTACACTTTGGATGGTGTATCAGTACACCCAGTCACTACAAAGATACAGGTGCCCTTCCTAACTCAGTTGCCGGAGAGGAAGGAAACCGCTCAGGGATATCACCATGAGACCAATGGTGGCTTTAAAATAGTTACAGAGTTTAATGGCTGTGATAGGAGAAAACTGCGGATGGATCAACAACAGTTACTGCACAATACTAGCCAAAATGACAAAGTGAAAAGAAGAAAGCCTGTACAGAATAAAAATATTCCAAAACATGCATCCTGTTTGCAATAAGGCACTAAAGTAAAACTGCAAAAAAATTGGCAAAGAAATTTACTTTATGTTCTCAATACAAATTGTTATGTTTGGGGAAAATCCAACACAACACATCACTGAGTAGCACTCTTCATATTTTTAAAATACATGGAATCGAGCTAAGCACAGGCCAAATCCTAGAGGAAAATCTCTGTCTGCTTTTTAACAGACACTGGGAGACAAATTCACATTTCAGCAGGACAATAACCTGAAATTCAAGGCCAAATATACACTGCAGTTGCTTACCAAGACGACATTGAATGTTCTTGATAGTCCTAGTTACAGTTTTGACTTAAATCGTCTTGAAATCTATGGCAAGAATTGAAAATGGCTGTCTAGCAATGATCAACAACCAACTTGACAGAGCTGCTACTCTCTGTCTATTATTTATGCATGGTTACTTTACCCCTACCTGCATGTACAAATTACCTCGACTAAGCTTTACCCTCGCACATTGACTCTGTACCGGTATCCCCTGTATATAGCCTCGTTATTGTTATTTTATTATGTAACTTTTAAAATATTTTTTTAAACTTTAGTTTATTTAGTAAATATTTTCTAAACTCTATTTCTTGAACTACATTGTTGGTTAAGAGCTTGTAAGTAAGCATTTCACGGTAAGGTCTACACCTGTTGTATTCGGCACATGTGACAAATAAAATTTGATTTTAAATAATTTGATTTCAAAATAAAAAAAATTAAGTGCAAATATTGTACAATTCATGTGTGCAAAGTTCTTACTTACCCAGAAAGACTCACAGCTGTAATTGCTGCCAAATGTGATTCTAACATGTATTGATTGATCCAGGGGTGTAAATACTAAGGTAAATTAGATATTTCTGTATTTGATTTTCAATAAATTTGCCAAAATATCTAAACATGTTTTCACTTTGTCATTATGGGTTATTGTGTGTACACGGGTGAAGAAGAAAAAAATATTAAATAAATGTAACACAATAAAATTTGAAATAAGTCTGAAAGTATGAATACTTTCTGAAAGCACTGTAATAGACTGTGCTTTCTCTGAGGTAAAAATAAAAACTCTTCAGAGCAAGAATCACTGTAGGAGAAAATCTATGTCTTGGCCTGAAACCAGCTGAAAGGGAAAAATACGTTTGAAGATGAAAAGGAATGCAAAAAGAAACCACACTTGATGGTCCATTTGAGTACTAAAACATTGATGTCTTTTGACCTTTGCATTTGTGCGTTTGAATCGACTGGGAAATATGTTCCCCTCAATGTTTTACTATAATTATACTCTACATTTTTGTTCTGTATCCCTATGTGTTGGTGTGACATGCCGAACAGTCAATGACATCTCATGAGTTGAAAAGCAATATAATTTCGGGCCATGAATAAATAACGGATTTCTAAAAGCCAGCCCAGGGAAACGATTTGGGATTCATGTTTTGGGAAAGTGTATTTTAAGACTCAGTCAGCGAGACGATTAAAGTCCTTAAAAAAAACACAACAAGGAGTGACAAGGGAAGGAAATTAGAAAGCTCAGGGCGGTGGACATTCCGACAGAGCTTATTTATAAGAGACACTCATTGCGGTAATGAACAGTTCATCCTTCTGCCTGCTACTGATGAGAGACAGCGATAGAGAGTGACAAAAAAGTAACAAACTGTACAATGTGAATCTGGACCCTCACACTAGCATGCAAACAGCTTAGTTTGTTGACAAATCTGTCAGTGTTGTCAAAACATATATTATTTCACTGACAATATCACTTTCAGTTTCTCATAGGTTGTCATCATGGCTCATGTGTTTCTAAGGACACGATCCCTTCCAAAGTCATTACCATCGCTTGCAGCATATTTATACTGTATGGTTGGCTCCCCAACAGCTGGGGAGTTGAAGTCAATGCAAAGGATCTATTAAGATGTACTTCAAATATAAAATAAAGACAAATGATGAAATACATTGAGCATATTTTCCAATGAAACGTGTTTCCTAGCGGAACCCTAAAAGGCGCTGCATGGTCAATCTGTAGTCTGCACTGGCCGTGCAGCATTTACGGTGCTACGGCATCTGCAGAAGTCAAGGCATTCATAGTTCTTGCGCATCAAAAGCAGCGCAGAGCTGTTGTCAAGGAAGTGAGTCTGTGTTTATACAGGATCTCCCGCCCCCGCCTACCGTCACCCATTCATGTCAATGCAGAGCTGTACAGAGCTATATGGAGCCCTCCGCATTGTTACAAAATTTGGGAGGCGCACGGCAATGCGGTACAAGCTCAATTTGGCCTCTGCATGCCCCAGGAGGCTCAGCAATTGCGTCACACCCGCCATACGTCACACCCTCCATACGGATCCTCCAACAACATTTCTGGATCAAGCAAAAACGGGCTTTCATCCTTGTGAAATTATATTGTCCCTACATGCTATATCTCCTGATGTCTTTAGATTGCTCCCAGATGTGTGAGCATTAAATGCACATCACACCTGGGCAAGAAACAGGCTTCCGCATAAGAGACAGACTGATAGGCTTTTGAATTCTCTCCTACAGAGTAATCTATATGTAAGAAATGGCCACACCCTTACTATAGACTGAATTGTATTGATGCTAGGTCTGGAAGTAGGTGAACCTCAATGGATAGTGAAACACAGTAATGAGCAAAGATGAGATGAACAAGATGAGAGCAAAGCAACATTGCTGAAAAATACACATTTTCACTCCCAGTGTCCTATTCCCTTACCTTAAGCCAATGATAATGAAATTAAATCTGTTCGATAAGACAGGAAGCAGCAATCCCAGTATTTGGGCAAGAGATAGAGAAGCTAGGAAAGTATGAAGGCTCTCCAAAACATACCATTAATTTTTTACCAAGCACTGATCAAACACCACCCCATTCAATGTCATAGCCCTGCCTGAGACGAGAGTTATGAAATGTGAAGACTTTGAGGTATGGAAAGAGAAATATGTCACTATTGTATTCTGTACGGTATTTGATCTGGGGGTAGAGGGGAACAGGGGAAGGAGAGACTGAGGGAAAGGAGAGAACAATTTAGTGAGTGACTCACAAAGGGACAATCCAGCCACAAGGATTGCGTTCAATCGATCACCATGACCACTCTAGCGAACAAAAGATAAGAGCCTGTCAGTCCAACAGCTCACCTTCACCTGCTTGAGCTCCGTGAAAGACCTCCAAAATCCTTGAAGCATTAGCATAGCACTTCTTAACTCTGTGTTTGTACCTGTTATGACGCATAATAAAATCTATTTTAAAGATGCACTATGCTGAAATCGCTCCGTCATTTCCTGATAGCAAAAATTTGAATACTTTTGCCTAATTTCAGTTTTTGTGACAAAATAAGCAAGTAGAATGCATTCGGAAAGTATTCAGAACCTTTGACTTTTTACACATTTTGTTACTTTACAGCATTACACACAACACCCCATAAAGACAAAGAAAAAACAGGTTTTTAGAAATGAAAATTATAAAAAATAAAAAACTGAAATATCACATCTGCATAAGTATTCAGACCCTCTACTCAGTACTTTGTTGAAGCAACTAAAGTCTTCTTGGGTATGACAATACAAGCATGGCACACTTGTATTTTAGGAATTTCTTCCATTCTTCTCTGCAGATCCTCTCAAGCTCTGTCAGGTCAGATGGGGAGCTTTGCTGCACAGCAATTTTTAGGTCTCTCCAGATATGTTTGATCGGGTTCAAGTCCGGGTTCTGGCTGGGCCACTCAAGGATATTCAGAGGCTTGTCCCGAAGCCACTCTTGCGTTGTCTTGGCTGTGTACTTATTGTTGTTGTCTTGTTGGAAGGTGAACCTTGGCCCCAGTCTGAGATCTGGAGCAGGTTTTCATAAAGGATATATCTGTACTTTGCTCCATTCATCTTTCCATCGATCCTGACTAGTCTCCTAGTCCCTGCCACTGAAAAACATCCCCACAGCATGATGCTGCCACCACCATGCTTCACCGTAGGGTCTATGGCGTTCTGCATTAGCATCGAATAGCCCCCGTGATATGCAACTTTTCAGGGAAGTTAGGAACAAATATACACAGGCAGTTAGGAAAGCTAAGGCTAGCTTTTTCAAACAGAAATTTGCATCCTGTAGTACTAACTCAAAAAAGTTCTGGGACACTGTAATGTCCATGGAGAATAAGAGCACCTTCTCCCAGCTGCCCACTGCTCTGAGGCTAGGAAACACTGTCACCACCGATAAATCCACTATAATTGAGAATTTCAATAAGCATTTCTCTACGGCTGGCCATGCTTTCCACCTGGCTACCCCTACCCCGGTCAACTGCCCGGCACCCTCCACAGCAACCCGCCAAAGCCCCCACCATTTCTCCTTCACCCAAATCCAGATAGCTGATGTTCTGAAAGAGCTGCAAAATCTGGACCCCTACAAATCAGCCAGGCTAGACAATCTGGACCCTCTCTTTTTAAAATTATCTGCTGAAATTGTTGCAACCCCTATTACTAGCCTGTTCAACCTCTCTTTCGTATCGTCTGAGATTCCCAAAGATTGGAAAGCCGCCGCGGTCATCCCCCTCTTCAAAGGGGGTGACACTCTAGACCCAAACTGCTACAGACCTATATCTATCCTACCCTGTCTTTCTAAGGTCTTCAAAAGGCAAGTTAACAAACAGATTACCAACCATTTCGAATCCCACCGTACCTTCTCCGCTATGCAATCTGTTTTCCGAGCTGGTCATGGGTGCACCTCAGCCACGCTCAAGGTCCTAAACGACATCATAACCGCCATCGATAAGAGACATTACTGGGCAGCCGTATTCATCGACCTGGCCAAGGCTTTTGACTCTGTCAACCACCACATTCTTATTGGCAGACTCGACAGCCTTGGTTTCTCAAATGATTGCCTCGCCTGGTTTACCAACTACTTCTCTGATAGAGTTCAGTGTGTCAAATCGGAGGGCCTGTTGTCCGGACCTCTGGCAGTCTCTATGGGGGTGCCACAGGGTTCTCGGGCCGACTCTCTTCTCTGTATACATCAATGATGTTGCTATTGCTGCTGGTGATTCTCTGATACACCTCTACGCAGGCGACACCATTCTGTATACTTCTGGCCCCTCTTTGGACACTGTGTTAACTAACCTCCAGACGAGTTTCAATGCCATACAACTCTCCTTCCGTGGCCTCCAACTGCTCTTAAAAACAAGTAAAACTAAATGCATGCTATTCAACCGATCACTGCCCGCACCTGCTCGCCCGTCCAGCATCACTACTCTGGACGGCTCTGACTTAGAATACGTGGACAACTACAAATACCTAGGTGTCTGGTTAGACTGTAAACTTTCCTTCCAGACTCACATTAAGCATCTCCAATCCAAAATGAAATCTAGAATCGGCTTCCTATTTCGCAACAAAGCATCCTTCACTCATGCTCCCAAACATACCCTCATAAAACTGACCATCCTACCGATCCTCGTCTTCGGTGATGTCATCTATAAAATAGCCTCCAACACTCTACTCAACAACCTGGATGCAGTCTATCACAGTGCCATCCGTTTTGTCACCAAAGCCCTATACACTACCCACCATCGCAACCTGTACGCTCTCGTTGGTTGGCCCTCGCTTCATACTCGTCACCAAACCCACTGGCTACAGGTTATCTACAAGTCTCTGCTAGGTAAAGCCCCGCCTTATCTCAGCTCACTGGTCACCATAGCAGCACCCACTCGTAGCACGCGCTCCAGCAGGTATATCCCACTGGTCACCCCCAAAGCCAATTCCTCCTTTGGTCGTCTTTCCTTCCAGTTCTCTGCTGCCAATGACTGGAACGAACTGCAAAAATCTCTGAAGCTGGAAACACTTATCTCCCTCACTAGCTTTAAGCACCAGCTGTCAGAGCAGCTCACAGATTACTGCACCTGTGCATAGCCTATCTATAATTTATCCCAAACAACTACCTCTTCCCCTACTGTATTTATTTATTTATTTAGCTCCTTTGCACCCCTTTATTTCTATTTCTACTTTGCACATTCTTCCACTGCAAATCTACCATTCCAGTGTTTTACTTGCTATATTGTATTTACCTCGCCACCATGGTCTTTTTTTTGCCTTTACCTCCCTTATCTCACCTCATTTGCTCACATTGTATATAGACTTATTTTTCTACTGTATTATTGACTGTATGTTTTGTTTATTCCATGTGTAACTCTGTGTTGTTGTGTGTCGAATTGCTATGCTTTATCTTTGCCAGGTTGCAGTTGCAAATGAGAACTTTTTCTCAACTAGCCTACCTGGTGAAATAAAAAAAATAATAAAGTGCCAGGTTTCCTCCAGACGTGACGCTTGGCATTCAGGCCAAAGAGTTCAATCTTGGTTTCATCAGACCAGAGAATCTTGTTTCTCATGGTCTGAGAGTCCTTTAGGTGCCGTTTGGCAAGCTCCAAGTGGGCTGTCATGTGCCTTTTACTGAGGAGTGGCTTCCGTCTGGCCAGTCTACCGTAAAGGCCTGATTGGTTGAGTGCTGCAGAGATGGTTGTCCTTCTGGAAGGTTCTCCCATCTCCACAAAGGAACTCTGGAGCTCTGTCAGAGTGACCATCGGGTTCTTATATAGACAGGTGTGTGCCTTTCCAAATCATGTCGAATCAATTTAATTTACCACAGGTGGACTCCAAGTTGTAGAAACATCTCAAGGACGATCAATGGAAACAGGATGCACTTGAGATCAATTTCAAGTCTCATAGCAAAGGGTCTGAATACTTATGTAAATAAGGTTTTTCTGTTTTTAATTTTAATAGATGGGCAAACATTTCTAAAAAACTATTTTTTTTCGCTTTGTGATTATGAGGTATTGTGTGTAGATGGATTAAATAAAAAACATTCTCATATTTTAGAATAAGGCTGTAACGTAATAAAATGTACTTTCCGAATGCACTGTATAGTGTAGAGAATCCTTGTACCATCTAAACCACTGTTAAATATATTTTCCATAAACAAAAATATTGTGTTTTCAGCTGTTTGAAGCGGTGTACAAAACTGAAGAACGGGAGGCATAGAAATAGCAGATCTACCACTTCCTAGACTTGCTTTCTATGAGAATGGTGGGGTCGCCCAAATAGTTATACGTTCCAGCTTTTAGTGAAGAAAGGTTAAGAAGTTGAGAAGGTTTAAACTCTTAGTTATGCATAAGAACACCAAGAGAATACATAACCAAAAGCTTCTCTACTTTTCACAACACGAGGTACTTGGGAGATAACTCCATTCCTCAAAATCTCACAAAAGCCTTTTAGAGTCTCTCCTGCACTGCTGGTGGGAGAATAATAACCAAGTAGTAGTGCCATAAAACGAAGCTCTCTCACACAGAAGCATACATAATACATCAGCCTGCATGGCCAAGTTCATCCAGCAATTTCATCAGCCATTTCCCTGTTGATCACGACTCCATTACAATACTTTCAGAGTATAAGGACAGCCTGAGGCCTTGTATGGATATTTAACTATCACAGTAGAGAGTTTAGAGATTGTAGGCTTGAGCTAGTGCTAGTCCATCTACCAAGAAGAAAGTGCAGCGAAGTAATGGGATGCAATTATGTCCCCTCTCCTCCTGGGATGCATCACTCAAGTGGAACATGGCACCGTATTGATTTAGACATAAAAACGAAACAATGAGCATCAATATTCATGACGAGGCCTGTACATACTGTCAACCCACTGCTGTTTAAAATGCTGTATGTTTAAATGTCAGGCTGGTTTTTAACGGCTACCTTACAGTTTGGTTCTCAAATAAAAAACTACAGAAAAGCAATTTCTCATTAAATGTCATAAACTATGTAAAAACCTACCTTGTTCACAACAATGAGATCCACTCTTTCTCAATTTGTTTTATGTTCAACCAAAAGACACTCCATTGTAAAGGTAACTGACAAAATAAAGGAAACACCAACATAAAGTGTCCCTTAGATTCGACCCCGCAGAAATTCAATTGGCATAATAGAAACATCCACATAAAAATACGTCTGTTTAAGCTTGAGAACTGTTTTTGCATGGGCTGCATCTCAATCCACCGATGTCGGCCAAGAGCAGTGTTGTCAGACCAGGATACATCCCAAAAATCGGTCTTCTCGCGAAAATGCCTGTAGCGTCCAAACGGTTTGGCCTACAAACTAATCCCCTCTACGGAAAGATGAGACTCACGAACACAATAGTGTTCTCCGTTTTGCTCTTCGACCCCTACGACTCCCACAAGCCTCACAGGACTTGTCTGAAGTTAGTACCGCCGATCTGCAAACTTCTGTCTGTAGCATCTGAACAGTTTGGGCTACACACTAATATGACCAACCATTGAAAGGTCAGACTCTCACGAACATTTGCTCTAGGACACCCACAAGCCTTGTCTGAAAGTAGCCTGATACCAGTTAAAGACATTAATGGAAGTATACAGTATATGGAAGTGTCAAAAAAAAAGTGATTAAATATGAGTTAAAAAATATATTATACTTTCCTGACATTTCTTATATCTCTCTATTTAGGACAGACACTTACTTCCTTTTGATTTATTTACTGTTTTGCATGTATGCATTTGTTATTCAATGCGCTTCTATGGGCTAATAGCCAAACTCAACGTTAAATTTAATAATTTTGTTATAAAAAAAATATATACTTACATGAGTCCTAAAATTCAAAATAAAATAGCTATATGAGCCTTGGTATAGCCATGTTAAAACAACTCCATATGTGAGCTTAGTAGAAACACAGCCCCGGGCCCTTAGACCTTTTAATAAGGTGCTGGGTCACCATGAGCCAGAACAGCTTCATTGTACCTTAGCATAGATTCTACAAGCTGGAACTCTATTGGAGGGATGTGACACCATTCTTCCACAATAAATTACATAATTTGGTGTTTTGTTGATGGTAGTCAAAACGCTGTCTCAGGCGTCACTCCACAATCTCCCAAAAGTCTTCAATTGGGTTGAGATCTGGTGACTGAAACGGCCATGGCATGTGGTTTACATCGTTTTCATGCTCATCAAACCATTCAGCCAAAATAATGGTAATCATGGTAACCAAAATAATGACCTGCCCAGCATTTTTATACATGACCCTAAGCATGATGGGATGTTAATTGCTTAATTCATTCAGGAACCACTACTGTGTGGAAGCTCCTGCTTTCAATATACACTGCTCAAAAAAATAAAGGGAACACTAAAATAACACATCCTAGATCTGAATGAATGAAATATTCTTATTAAATACTTTTTTCTTTACATAGTTGAATGTGCTGACAACAAAATCACACAAAAATGATCAATGGAAATCAAATTTATCAACCCATGGAGGTCTGGATTTGGAGTCACATTCAAAATTAAAGTGGAAAACCACACTACAGGCTGATCCAACTTGGATGTAATGTCCTTAAAACAAGTCAAAATGAGGCTCAGTAGTGTGTGTGGCCTCCACGTGCCTGTATGACCTCCCTACAACGCCTGGGCATGCTCCTGATGAGGTGGCGGATGGTCTCCTGAGGGATCTCCTCCCAGACCTGGACTAAAGCATCCGCCAACTCCTGGACAGTCTGTGGTGCAACGTGGCGTTGGTGGATGGAGCAAGACATGATGTCCCAGATGTGCTCAATTGGATTCAGGTCTGGGGAACGGGCGGGCCAGTCCATAGCATCAATGCCTTCCTCTTGCAGGAACTGCTGACACACTCCAGCCACATGAGGTCTAGCATTGTCTTGCATTAGGAGGAACCCAGGGCCAACCGCACCAGCATATGGTCTCACAAGGGGTCTGAGGATCTCATCTCGGTACCTAATGGCAGTCAGGCTACCTCTGGCGAGCACATGGAGGGCTGTGCGGCCCCCCAAAGAAATGCCACTCCACAACATGACTGACCCACCGCCAAACCGGTCATGCTGGAGGATGTTGCAGGCAGCAGAACGTTCTCCACGGCGTCTCCAGACTCTGTCACGTCTGTCACATGTGCTCAGTGTGAACCTGCTTTCACCTGTGAAGAGCACAGGGCGCCAGTGGCGAACTTGCCAATCTTGGTGTTCTCTGGCAAATGCCAAACGTCCTGCACGGTGTTGGGCTGTAAGCACAACCCCCACCTGTGGACGTCGGGCCCTCATACCACCCTCATGGAGTCTGTTTCTGACCGTTTGAGCAGACACATGCACATTTGTGGCCTGCTGGAGGTCATTTTGCAGGGCTCTGGCAGTGCTCCTCCTGCTCCTCCTTGCACAAAGGCGGAGGTAGCGGTCCTGCTGCTGGGTTGTTGCCCTCCTACGGCCTCCTCCACGTCTCCTGATGTACTGGCCTGTCTCCTGGTAGCGCCTCCATGCTCTGGACACTACGCTGACAGACACAGCAAACCTTCTTGCCACAGCTCGCATTGATGTGCCATCCTGGATGAGCTGCACTACCTGAGCCACGTGTGTGAGTTGTAGACTCCGTCTCATGCTACCACTAGAGTGAAAGCACCGCCAGCATTCAAAAGTGACCAAAACATCAGCCAGGAAGCATAGGAACTGAGAAGTGGTCTGTGGTCACCACCTGCAGAACCACTCCTTTATTGGGGGTGTGTTGCTAATTGCCTATCATTTCCACCTGTTGTCTATTCCATTTGCACAACAGCATGTGAAATTTATTGTCAATCAGTGTTGCTTCCTAAGTGGACAGTTTGATTTCACAGAAGTGTGATTGACTTGGAGTTACATTGTGTTGTTTAAGTGTTCCCTTTATTTTTTTGAGCAGTGTACTTTGTATCCCTCATTTGCGCAAGTGTTTCCATTATTTTGGCAGTTACCTGTATTTCTGAGTATCAAAAAAGGCAAAGAGCTGGGCCATGTTCAGGTGCCAAACGTTGTGTAATGTTGCAGATAGGAATGTAATGAATAGAGCCAATGTGAATACTTTTTCTACATAGTCTATTTCTATCTACATGTTCCAAAACATAACATCCTGCTGAACGAGCCCCTGGAGTAGCCTACAAAGCTGTGACCATGTGCAATGGAGAGCACCCGTCAATATAGACATTCCACATGCTATCCCCTCATTAGTGCCAGACACAGTTTGCAAGTGTTTGCTTATGTTTGTTCATGTTGCTATCGCTAAACAAACTCCACAGTTGTTTTACAAAAGACCAGATGCGAGTAGAAATGTTAATAGCCTATTGTTTTTAGAGTTTACATTAAAGTTACATTGTATCGCCAACCTGTACTCACCGCCGCGGATTGTTTGTGGACTGATTTAAGATTGTCTTTGTTGAGGGGTATTTTCCTATTATCATAATTCGATGAATGTGATATTATGTCCTGATATGTTGACATATTATTTTTGTCCCTTTAAATTATAACTATTGAAGAGCATTGATTATAGAGTGAGATATTCATGTTAATTTATAAAATACCTGTTAGGTGCATTTTGGAATATTCCAGTGTTAGAGGTTGTGCTTTTACTTCATCTGAGCGTAGTGATATGCTGCCCCAGGGATCTCTTTTAACTTTAGCTGTGTAAGGAATTGTTAACACTGTGTCCCACTACTCCTGATGCTTCGCACCCGTTGACAAGACTGCCTAGGGTCCACTATCTTACAAAAGTCAAATTCCAGTCTATCCTTAAACCATTTTTAGACCATCCAAGTCTGTCTTCATCTGAAACAGATCTGTCCAGATGTCTCCAGTAAATTCCAATCACCTGCTTAATGACATTTTGCTCTCATTTTACATGAGTGTGGATAGTGTCCATGCATGTCCATATGGTCCAGATGTTCCACTCTAGTATAGCCTCTTCCACGCATGAATATCTATTTGGTTATGGGGATAATGGGCAAGTGCCCAGTATGACATTTGGGAGGTTTCATAACACTGTCTGATATATTTGTTGTTACTTTAAGTAAGGAACCTCTCTCTGGCTCATGCCTTGAGGGGTATAAGATGATAGGAGAGTGAACAGAAGTGGGATACTGTAACTCATGTGTAGGGCCAGTCCAGGACAGGAGTTTTTCCTGGTCAGATCATGTGGTTAGGAAACATTTCTGTGTCTCTCTATCCTGTCTCTACCACATACCGTTGGAAATACACTTTGAAATAATCCTGAAATCAATTCAAAATCAGTCAACTGTGACCCTCTCCACATACATAGCACTTATACTTGACTGGCAGACATGTTTTGGGGGTGAGCCCAGGTTAAACAAAGATTATTCACTCTGCTCAACTGAGTGGACTCCTAAGCCATAGCATGTTTGATGTTTCCCCCACTTTTCTATTTCCGTCAGGGCATACATTCCACTCACATCCACTGACGTGCCAGTCAGAGTTGTGACAAATCAATCTGTGTAATGTCTTATTACATGGATGAACTCTTGAACCACAGAATACGAATGATTTACATGGATACAGCAGCATCCCCTCTCTTCAGCCCATGTCAAAAGCTCACAGTCGATTTCAGCAAGGCCCTGGGAATCAAGGTAATTTGCTGAACATCAAAGCAGGGGAAATGTTAGCATCATTATCCCCAAGTGGCAGTTACATCTGATTGAGTCATGTACACTAAAATCCATTACCAGTGTTAATTCTGTGACGGCCGGGAATTGAGCCCCCTCTAATAACCAATTAGTCAGAACCATTCCTGTCTCAATGGATAGTCCTGCAATTGACCAGGGGTCAAGTAAACAAACCAATGCTTTGTTTGAGATATATTCATTTGATTAGGACTCAAACACAGTCAAGGTAAATTGAACCAGCGTCAGCTAAACTAACATTGAACGGATACATGACAGTCTGGTCTGTGCAGCGTACAGGGTGTTCTTGAGGTGTCCTCTAATCACTGATCCTCATGCAATGGGTAAGATAAGGAAACATGAATAATCAAAGGTGAAGGACTTACATATGTCAGTCAGATCTTGAAGTGTATATTTGAATCCCCATCTTCTGGAGAGACCATATTCTGTGTGCTGCACTATAGGAGATACTGTACATAGGTTACACTAAGCATGTTCCATAGCTGGCTGATGTACACAACAATGATGTAATTACATGTTCCTCCTCCCTTCATGCTTGATATTTCATGGTTTCTGTGCATGTTGTATGTTTGAGTAAGTATGTATAAATAACCAAACAATATTGCAAATGTGTGTTTCTTCCTCAATGAAGTAAAGACATGTAATCAACACATGCAATTTAGTTGAATCAGCAATTGAAAATCCCCTTGAACCAACACTGGAATCTGATTACTACCCATATAGAACTGCCATCTTTATAATACACAGCAATGTGGTGCTGCTGAAATGATCCTAACCTATTGAACCTGTTCCATAAAAGACACAGCCCTGCATGATTGCAAAGAAATACATATACACAAATACACACAGAGCAGCAGATGTTCTCTTTTGTCTCCTATGCTTACAAAGTAGGCGTGATGCCTGATGCCTTGCTTTCAATCTGATCCTTAGCCCCTAACATTGACTTGAGCACAGCTGCCTAGTCCCTGACTGGATATTGGACACTGCACTGTTGTTGTATTATAGTGAAATGCCTGTTGTTTGGACCGTGGATTGGAAATAGACTACTTTATTTTGCAAACTGCATCTGTTATTGCTCAGTTTATGGCATGATGCCAAATGTGTGGATTTAAAAAATATATATTATTATCCTCTTAATCATTAATAATAGCCTCCAACATCACGTGCTGGGGATTTGAGAAATATGGCACATGTTAGTGATATTGCTGCCCCTTCATCTGAAAAACACAGAGTAGGCAAATAGATTTCTGATGTTTACAAAGAAAAAGATAATTCTATCTCACTAACCACATTTCCATCCACAGTTCTTATGCGAGTGAAGTAATACTGTATGAAAAAATCGGTACAATTTCATAAATGTCCACAGACAATTTGTTTGTTCGACATGGTGTACCGGTAAAATTAATTATGAGACAAATTGAGGTGGAAACGATTTCTTGGGCAATTGTTGATAGAATAACCATGATATTGTTGAGGTAAATTTGCAGTCACGTGATGCTATATTGTGTGGTCCTCCCACTAAAACATGAAAAAGCATGCACAGTGTATTAGGCTACAGAGCAAATAAGTAAGAATGAACTTTACAGGGTGGTGAAAGTGGAGGGTGACGAGCTTGATGCTCCTTTCCAATAAATATCAAGGGTCATCATTTGTATGCTAGTAGTGACATGATGATCGGTGCTTAGATGCCAATTAACTAATAAAAATGATCTTACTCTATCCTTCTCATCATATAACCTAACCTGTCCACTTTATCAGCAAACTGTTGTCAAGAGAGCATGCTCCAAGTTTGCCATTCATAGCAACAGTTTGTGTGACAAAACCATCAATTGAGTGGAAAATGCAATGGAAAAACATTGAACTTCTGTTTTTTATTCGGTACATAAGAACTTTAGCGCACAAGTGTTTTTTATGTGCACTGTCATCACACACAACCTTTAATCTCCAACATGTCAGTTTGATGGAAACAAACCTCTAGTGGGAAAATGTGCAGATTCTTTTCTGCAGATTTTATAATATCTGCATGACAATCTATCGCAAATTGGATGAAAACCTAGATATTGACTTAGGCTACAAATGTTGGCGCAAATGTTGTAAAAAAAATGGCAAAGTTGAATTTATATCCCTCTTTTGATTAGGCGACATTTTGTGGTCATTTTAAGGTCACAGTCTCCTTTTCACCACATTAAACACTTGATTTACTTAACAAAGGCATATCTTAATAGGTCCTACATACTCGACTGGCGGACCACGGACCAGATCCGGACCCAGAACGGGGTGAATACGTTTTTGTTATTATTAATCGTTTTATTCGGTTGGGCTTCGACCCCTGGTATCATATAAACACACATAAGACATTGAAGAATTTATAGAATTGCAGGAAATTAGCTTTAAAACAGAAAATGTGTCACGCCCTGATCTGTTTCACCTGTCTTTGTGATTGTCTCCACCTACCTCCAGGTGTCTCCTGTTTTCCCCATTAGTCCCCGGTGTATTTATCCCTGTGTTTCCTGTCTCTCTGTGCCAGTTCGTCTTGTTTTGCCAAGTCAACCAGCGTTTCTCCTAGCTCCTATTTTTCCCAGTCTCTGTTTGTTCCTAGCCCTCCTGGTTTTGACCCTTGCCTGTCCTGACGCCGTATCCGCCTGCCTGACCATTCTGCCTGTTTTGACCTCGAGCCTGCCTATCCCCTCGTACTGTTTGGACTCGGACCTGTTCACTGAACCCCTGCCTGTCTTGACCTCGAGCCTGCTTATCGCCTGGTACTGTTTGGACTCTAACCTGGTTTATGAACTCTCGCCTGTCCCCGACCTGCCTTTTGCCTACCCCTTTTGCATAATAAATATCGGAGCTCAACCATCTGCCTCCTGTGTCTGCATTTGGGTCTCGCCTTGTGCCCTTATAAAATGTTCTCTCCGCCAACAAGAGGGTTGTGAACAGTTTGCGGTCGCATGGGTTGTGAAGTTGGGGTTTGTTAAACGCCGATAAATTACATTATCCACTTTTTCAAATAGTTATTGAGTACCCAAGTAAAACGTGGTCCAGGTAGGTCATGGCATAGCCCAAGTGAGAGGGGAGGTGGGCCTTTTGTATTTTGTTCTCTATTGCTCCTCTATTGTTCCTCAAGCAAGGGGGTAGGCCAGTGACATCACGGATTCCCATCAGACCAACTTTTGAATGTCCTACTTCTTGAAGTTTGCAGTTGTGTCTAAAAAACATTTAGTTCAAAACGTACCCTTTAGTGTGTACTTTACTGTATTTATATTTGGGATATCGCTTTTCAACAGTAAAAGTTCAAAAAGCGTTGGTCTTTAAGGTCTTCTGCCATTCATGAGGCAGATCAGAGGGATGAGAGGCTAATGATAGGCTACTCATGACAACATTTACAGTTGTTTAACTTTTGTTTTGACACATTTGCCCAGGAAAAAACAACCACATGATTCTTTACGTAGTTTACAATTACCAAAATAAATGCTTGAATTACAATGTAACATTATCAGTAGCCTTCTAATGTTTATAAATTGCAATGAAGTGGCTACAGAAATGCAATGACAACCTGTTAAAGGCCCAGTGCAGTCTTGTGTTTTGTGTCATATTTGTACAATAGCTGATGAAACATGGTCAGTGTTATTTCTTGATAGTTGCTGGTTGAAAATACAATCTACACAGGACCTTCTAATTACCAGGTTTCGCATGGGTTGGGTTATGGCCTGCTTGGTGACATCACCATAAATGTAACTTCTCTAGGGAAGGGGGCAGCATTCGGAATTCCCAAATTAAACTGCCTGCTTCTCGGGCCCAGAAGATATGATATGCATATAACTGGTAGATTTGGATAGAAAACACTCTAACATTTCCAAAACGGTTAGTGTCTGTGAGTATAACAGAACTGATTTGGCAGGCGAAAACCTGAGAAAAATTCAGGAAGTAGGATTTTTTTTGGTTTTGTAGTTTTCTATTCAATGCCATTACAGTATCCATTGACTTAGGACTCAAATTGCAGTTCCTATGCCATCCACTAGATGTCAACAGTCTTTAGAAATTGTTTCAGGCTTGTATTCTGAAAAATGAGGGCGTAAGAGCAGTCTGAATGAGTGGACCCTGCCGTGTCACAGAGCTTTTTTATGCGCGCGACCGAGAGAGTGCCTTTCATGTTTACCTTTTATATTGACGACATTATTGTCCGGTTGAAATATTATCGATTATTTAGGCTAATAACAACCTGGGGGTTGAATATAAACATCGTTTGACATGTTTCTATGAACTTTACGGATACAATTTGGATTTTTTGTCTGCCTGTTGTGACTGCGTTTGAGCAAGTGGATTACTGAAGAAAACGCGCGAACAAAACAGAGGTTTTTGGATATAAAGTGACTTTATCGAACAAAAGGAACATTTATTGAGTAAATGAATGTCTTCTGAGTGCAACCATATGAAGATCATCAAAGGTAAGGGATTAATTTTATCTCTATTTCTGACTTGTGTAACTCTTCTTCTTGGCTGGTTACTGTTTGTAATGATTTGTCTGCTGGGCTATGTTCTCAAATAATCGTAAGGTATGCTTTCACCGTAAAGCATTTTTAAAATCTGACACCGTGGTTGGATTCACAAGAAGTTAATCTTTAAACCTATGTGAAATATGTTTTGTTTTCTGAATTTTTATAATGAGTATTTCTGTATTTGAATTTGGCGCCCAGCAGTTTCACTGGCTGTTGAAGAGGTGGGATGCTAACATCTCACGTACCCTAGACCAATAACAAAGAGAGTTCCAAACCTCTGACAATAACAGCTAGTTTTCATGTTACATATTCCTCCCACTCTGGGCCCGGTCTCCCAAAAGCATCTCAAGGCTAAATGTATATAGTTCTAACGATGAACTTAGCTCTTAGCCTTTTGGGAAACCGGGCCCTGGTAGATTGATCCAGACTGTGGTTAATGCACTGCTTTGGTGCCCTTCCCCTCCCCACTCAGACCGCTCCCAGACAGTCTTAGCAAAATTATTGGTTGAGAAATGTTTTTAGCCAAAAAGCAATTTTTGTTTATTTTTGGCCATTTTAATGGAGAACAGTAAGGCATTTTTTAATTGTTACCTAGAAATGATTTGGCTGCATCGGGCCTTTTAAAGGTATAGTTCGAGATTTTGTCAATGAAGCCCTTTATCTACTTCCCCAGAGTCAGATGAACTCATGGATACCATTTTATGTCTCTGCGTTCAGTTTCAAATAAAATAAAATAAAAATTATATTTCTCACATGCGTCAAATACAACTGGTGTAGACTTTACCATGAAATGCTTGTTTGCGAACCTTTCCCAACGATGCAGTTAAAAAATAATGATGAAGATAAAATAGTAACAGAAGAGGAATAAGATCAAATACACAAGAATGGAGCTATATACAAGGAGTACCAGATCAATGTGCAGCGGTATGAGGTATTTAAGGTAGATACACTACATTCGGGCAGGTAGCGTTCTCCTGGCAGCCGCTAAACCCAGATTCGTCCTTTGGACTGCCAGATGGTGAAGCATGACTAATTACTCCAGAGTCCAACGGCAGCGAGCTTTACACCACTCCAGTTGTCACTTGGCATTGTGCATGGTGATCTGAGGCATGTGTGTGGCTACTCGACCATGGAAACCCATTCCATGAAGCTCTCGACGAACAGTTCTTGTGCTGACGTTGCTTCCAGAAGCAGTTTGAAACTTGGTAGTGTGTTGCAACCAAAGACAAACAATTTTTACTCGCTACGCGCTTTAGCACTCGGCGGTCCGGTTCTGTGAGCTTGTGTGGCCTACCACTTCATGGCTGTGCCATTGTTGCTCCAAGACTTTTCCACTTCACAATAACAGCACTTACAGTTGACCGGGGAAGCTCTAGCAGGGCAGAAATTTGACCAACTGACTTGTTGGAAAGGTGGCATCCTATGACAGTGCCACGTTGAAAGTCACTGAGCTTTTCAGAAAAGGCCATTCTACTGCTAATGTTTGTCTATGGAGATTACATGGCTGTATGCTCGATTTTATACACCTGTCACCTGTGGCTAAAATAACAGAATCCACTAATTTGAAGGGCTGTCCACATACTTCTGTATATACAGTGCATTTGGAAAGTATTCAGACCCCTTCCCTTTTTCCACATTTTGTTATGTTACCTTATTCTAAAATGGATTAAACATTTTTTTCTCATCAATCTACACACAATACCCCATAATGACAAAGCAAAAATAGTTTTTTAGAAATGTATGCAAATGTATTAAAAATAGGGCCTCAAGAGAGGCGCAGTGGTCTAAGGCACTGCACCGCAGTGCTAGCTATGCCACTAGAGATCCTGGTTCAAGTCCAGGCCCTGTTGCAGCCGGCTGCGACTGGGAGACCCATGGGGCGGCGATCAATTAGCCCAGCGTTGTCCGGGTTAGGGGAGGGTTTGGATGGCAGGGATGTTCTTGTCCCATCGCGCTCTAGTGACTCCTGTGGCGGGCTGGGCGCAATCTAAGCTGACACGGTCGCCAGGTGTACGGTGTTTCCTCCGACACATTGGTGCGGCTGGCTTCCGGGTTAAGCGGGCATTGTGTCAAGAAGCAGTGCGGCTCGGCTGGGTTGTGTTTCGGAGGACGCACAGCTTCCGAGTCCGTACTGGAGTTGCAGCGATGGGACAAGACTGCAACTACCAATTGGATACCACGAAATTGGGGAGAAAAGGGGGTAAAAAAAAAGAAATGTCCCTTTTTCAGGACCCTGTCTTTCAAAGATAATTCGTAAAAATAACTTCACAGATCTTCATTATAAAGGGTTTGTACACGGTTTCCAATGCTTGTTCAATGAACCATAAACAATTAATGAACTTGCACCTGTGGAACTGTCATTAAGACACTAACAGCTTACAGACCGTAGGCAATTAAGGTCACAGTAATGAAAACTTAGGACACTAAAGAGGCCTTTCTACGGACTCTGAAAAACACCAAAAGAAAGATGCCCAGGGTCCCTGCTCATCTGCGTGAACGTGCCTTAGGCATGCTGCAAGGAGGAATGAGGACTGCAGATGTGGCCAGGGCAATAAATTGCAATGTCCGTACTGCGAGACGCCTAAGACAGAGCTACAGCGAGACAGGACGGACTGCTGATCGTCCTCGCAGTGGCAGACCACGTGTAACACCTGCATAGGATCGGTACATCCGAACATCACACCTGCGGGACAGGTACAGGATGGAAACATCAACTGCCCGAGTTAAACCAGGAACGCACAATCCCTCCATCAGTGCTCAGACTGTCCGCAATAAGCTGAGAGGGGCTGGACTGAGGGCTTGTAGGCCTGTTGTAAGGCAGGTCCTCACCATACATCACCGGCAACAACTTTGCCTATGGGCAAAACCCACTGTCACTGGACCAGACAGGACTGGCAAAAAGTGCTCTTCACTGACAAGTCGCGGTTTTGTCTCAAGAGGGGTGATGGTTGGATTCGCATTTATCGTCAAATGAATGAGCATTACACCGAGGCCTGTACTCTGGAGCGGGATTGATTCGGAGGTGGAGGGTGAGTCATGGTCTGGGGCAGTGTGTCACAGCATCTTCAGACTGAACTTGTTGTCATTGCAAGCAATCTCAACACTGTGCGTTACAGGGAAGACAACCTCCTCCCTCATGTGGTACCCTTCCTGCAGGCTCATCCTGACATGACCCTCCAGCATGACAATGCCACCAGCCATACTGCTCGTTCTGTGCGTGATATCCTGCAAGACAGGAACGGCAGTGTTCTGCCATGGCCAACGAAGAGCCCGGATCTCAATCCCATTGAGCACGTCTGGGACCTGTTGGATTGGAGGGTGAGGGCTAGGGCCATTCCCCTCAGAAATGTCTGGGAACTTGCAGGTGCCTTTGTGGAAGAGTGGGGTAACATCTCACAGCAAGAACTGGCAAATCTGGTGCAGTCCATGAGGAGGAGATGCACTGCAGTACTTAATGCAGCTGGTGGCCACACCAGATACTTTTGTTATGTTCATTCAAATATTTACACATGTTAAGTTTGCTGAAAATAAACGCAGTTGATAGTGAGACGACGTTTACTTTTTTGCTGAGTTTATATAATATAATTTATATCATGTTATTAAAAATAAAAAACATAAATATCTTATTTACATAAGTATTCAGACCCTTTGCTATGAGACTCGAAACTGACCTCAGGTGCATCCTGTTTCCATTGATCATCCCTGAGATGTTTCTACAACTTGATTTGAGTCCACCTGTGGTAAATTCAAATAATTGGACATGATTTGGAAAGATCCCACCGTTGACAGTGCATGTCAGACAAAAAAAACAAGCCATGAGGTTGAAGGAATTGTCCGTAAAGCTCCGAGACAGGATTAGGTCGAGGCACCGATCTGGGGAAGGGTACCAAAAAATGTCTGCAGCATTGAAGGTCCCCAAGAACACAGCGGCCTCCATCATTCTTAAATGGAAGAAGTTTGGAACCACCAAGGCTATTGGCCGCCTAGCCAGGGAGGTGGAAGGGCCATGGTCAGGGAGGTGACCAAGAATGTGATGATCACTCTGACAGAGCTCCAGAGTTCCTCTGTGGAGATGGGAGAACCTTCCAGAAGGACAACCATCTTGCAGCGCTCCGCCAATCAGGCCTTTATGGTAGAGTGGCCAGATGGAAGCCCCTCCTCAGTAAAAGGCACATGACAGCCCACTTGGAGTTTGCCAGAAGGCACATAAAGGACTCTCAGATCATGAGAAACAAGATTCTCTGGCCTGATGAAATCAAGATTGAACTATTTGGCCTGAATGCCAAGCGTCACGTCTGGTGGAAACCTGGCACCATCCCTATCGGGAAACATGTTGGTGGCAGCATCATGCTGTGGGGATGTTTTTCAGTGACAGGGACTGGAAGACAAATCAGGATCGAGGGAAAGATGAACAGAGCAAAGTACAGAGAGACCCTTGATGAAAACCTGCTCCAGAGCCCTCAGGGCCTCGGGCTGGGGCGAAGGTTCACCTTCCAATAGGACAATGTCCCTAAGCACACAGCCAAGACAGTCTCTGATTGTCCTTGAGTGGCCCAGCCTGATCCTGGACTTGATCCTGATCGAACATCTCTGGAGAAACCTTAAAATAGCTGTGCAGCGACGCTCCCCATCCAACCTGACAGAGCTTGAGAGGATCTGTAATCGCTGCCAAAGGTGCTTTAACAAAGTACTGAGTAAAGGGTCTGAATACTTATGTAAATGTGATATTTCCGGGTTTTCTTTTTACAAAAAAAACTATTCTTGCTTTGTCATTATGGGGTATTGTGTGTAGATTCATTTGGGGGGAAAAAACGATGTAATCCTTTTTAGAATAAGGCTGTAACAAAATGTGTAAAAAGTCAAGGGGTCTGCATACTTTCCGAATTCACTGTATAATGTATGTACATGAAGGGAGTGTAAAGTGACTAGGCATCAGGATAGATATTTAAGAGTAAAAGAAAAAATATTAAGAACAGAGTAGCAGCAGCAAATGATGAGTCTATTAATGTGTGTGTGCAGTTGTGGAAAAAGTACCCATTGTCCTACTTGAGTCATTTTAAGTTTTACTCAAGTAAAAGTGAAAGTCACCCAGTAGAATATTAAAAGTATTTTGTTTTAAATATACTTAACTATCAAAAGTAAATGTAATGCTAAAATATATTTAAGTATCAAAAGTAAAAGTATAAATCTTTTCATATTCCTTATATAAAGCAAACCAGACGGCACCATTGTCTTGTTTTTTTAAATTTACGGATAGCCAGGGTCATGCTCCAACACTCAGACATAATTTACAAACGAAGCAAGTCTTTAGTGAGTCCACAAGATCAGAGGCATTAGGGATGACCAGGGATGTTCTCTTGAATGGTTCTGTCCTGCTAACAATAAAAAATGTAACAAGTACTTTTGGGTGTCAGGGAAAATGTATGGAGTAAAAAGTACATTATTTTCTTTGGGACTGTAGTGAAGTAAAAGTAGACAAATATAAATATTATAGATACCCAAAAAATCTGCTTAAGTAGTACTTTCAAGTATTTTTTACTTCGGTACTTTACACCACTGTGTGTGTGTGTGTGAGTGTGCGTATGTGTGTTTGTGTTGTGCCGGTATGCATATGTGTGTTGTGTGTGTGTGTGTGCGTATGTAGTGAATGTGTGTGGGGTTTGTGTTGGAGTGACAATGTAGTGTGTGTGAGTGAGTGTGTATACTGTATGGTGTATATATATAAAATCTAGTGAGTGTGAGTAGGGTCAGTGCAAGATAGAGTTAGTGCAGATGGTTTGGATACCATAAATTGACTCTTTAGCGGTCTGGCTATTTAGCAGTCTTATGGCTGCTTAACCCTAGGGGGGTTAAGGATTGGTGTCCCGCTAGTTTCCGGTGAAACTGGAGGGCTCGTAATTCAAATAAATTCAAATTTGAAACATTTAGGTACATATAAGTGTCTTATATTGGCTGAAAGCTTACATTCTTGTTAATCTAACTGCACTGTCCGATTTACAGTGGCTTTTATAGCAAAAACATGCCATGCGATTGTTTGAGGACGGCGCCCCACATCAAAATATTTCTCCATCGGCACAAGTTTCATACATTCACAAATAACGATTAAATATTCACTTACTTTTTGAAAATCTTCCTCTGATTTGTCATCCAAAGAGACCCAGCTATAACATGTAGTGTCGTTTTGTTAGATAAAATCCTTCTTTATATCCCAAAAAGTCTGTTTAGTTGGCGCCATCAATTTGAGTAATACACTCGTTCAACATGCAGAGAAAGGAATCCTAAAATCTACCCCTAAACTTTGTTTCAACAAGTCAATATACGTTTCTATTTACTCCTCAGATACCCTAAAATGTAATCAAACTATAATATTTCTTATGGAAAGAAGTATGTTCAATAGGAAACCGATTTTAACAGGCGCGTAATGTCTTCATGGTGCGCGCAAACACGAACTTCCAAGACTGTGTCCTTCTGCTAAAACTGATATTTCTTATTAATTTTTTAAGTTACAAGCCTGAAAACTTGAACATGGCTTCCACAGGATGTCAGCAGTCTATGTGAATTGCATCCAGGGAGCTAATTTTCAATATGACATTTCTCTTGAACTTCTAAGAGGATGGTCTGTCAAAAAACAAAAATTTCCAGTTGGTTTTTCTTTGGATTTTCTCCTACCATATCTATTGTGTTATATTTTCCTACATTATTTAAACATTTCTTTAAACTTCAAAGTGTTTTCTTTCCAATGGTACCAATTATATGCATATCCTGGCTTCAGGGCCTGAGCTACAGACAGTTTACTTTGGGCATGTTATTCAGACAGGACGTGGAGAAAAAAAGAGAAAAAAAAGTTAATTTGTGCATTTTCTTTCCTTCTTAATGTGTTTGAGCCAATGAGTTGTGTTGTGACAAGGTAGGGGTGGTATACAGAAGATAGCCCTATTTGGTAAAATACCCAAGTCCATATTATGGCAAGAACAGCTCAAATAAGCAAACAGAAACGACAGTCCATCATTACTTTAAAACATTTTCTATAACTTTGAATGTTTCTTCAAGTGCAGTCGCAAAAACCGTCAAGCACGATGATGATACTGGCTCTCATGAGGACCGCCACAGGAAAGGAGGATAAGGATACGTTCATTAAAGTTACCAGCCTCAGAAATTCCAGCCCAAATAAATGCTTCACAGAGTTCAAGTTACAGACACATCTCAACATCAACTTTTCAGAGGAGACTGTGTGAATCAGGCCTTCATGGTCGAATCACTGCAAAGAAACCACTACTAAAGGACACCAATTAGAAGGAAAGACTTGCTTGGGCCAAGAAACACGAGCAATGGGTGCTTTGATGGTGACACGGTCTGTGATTTATATAGAATTCAAGGCACACTTAACCAGCATGGCTATCACAGCATTCTGCAGCGATACCCATGTGGTTTGTGCTTAGTGGGACTATAATTTGTTTTTCAACAGGACAATGACCCAAAACACAACTCCAGGCTGTGTAAGGGCTATTTGACCATGACGGAGAGTGGTGGAGTGCTGCATCAGATGACCTGGCCTCCACAACCCAATTGAGATGGTTTGGGATGAGTTGGACCACAGAGTGAAGGAAAAGCAGCCAACAAGTGCTCAGCATATATGGGAAGTCCTTCAAGACGGTTGGAAAAGCATTCCTCCTGAAGCTGGTTGAGAGAATGCCAAGAGTGTGCAAAGCTATCCTCAAGGCAAAGGGTGGCTACTTTGAAGAATCTAAAATATATTTTGATTTGTTTCACACTTTTTTGGTTACTACATGATTCTATATGTGTTATTTCATATTTTTGATATCTTCATATTATTCTACAATGTAGAAAATAGTAAAACAAAGAAAAACCCTTGAAAGAGTGGGTGTGTCCAAACTTTTAACTGGTACTCTATATCACATTGATTCTTGAAGAATATAACTTAAAAATGCCTCATGAGCTTAGTTTAACTGTCACACTCCATGAGAACCTAAAATATAAGCTTGTTATTCTCTAATGTTTGTAAACATTGTAAATGTAAACAAACCTGTATATCCTCATAGCATGGTTAAAACAATCATTTTGATATCATGGTTGGTCAGTCCTTGCATCTATAGCTCTGTCTATTAATCTGAGAGTGGTTACATTTCTCCAGGCCCATCCCTCAGCTCTTTACCAAAACAGAGGCTGGTGCGGCCGATTTGTTATTGTTTCATCTGTGGATTTTCCCTTTAAACAGCTGCATTTTATCAAGATATCAAAGTGTCACCAACAAAAAGGTAAAGAATAGGCCTGTAGAAAATGCAGCATATGGCATTCATTTTTCACATGTAAATAGCACTTTTCAGTAGTGCTCAAAGCATGCCATTCCATTAGCGCAGCATTTATTTTTCAAATCAATGAGCCCAATCAGTCCTCATGACTCATGACTTATTAGTTTCGGGGTTATGCTCAGGTAAAACAACTTGGCTAATCTATACTTCCATATTTCCAAGTCCTATTCTTAAAGATCAAGGGGTATAACATTTATTGGAATGACTGGAATTCTGATAAACTTTGTTTTTTAATGTAAATATATAATTTAATTGTATTATTATATGTAGTAGAAAGTAATGGGTTAGAAGAAGCCTACATAACCAACCCATAAAGTAAAATTTAACATCCATATATGGCCAGATATGTAAACTTTAACATTGATTTATCCTGCAATAGATGTTGTTCAATTGGTAATTAATATACATGTTTGTCTTCCTCTAATGCCTCTTAAGTAATCCAAAAGTAACGGAATGTAATCAGATTACGTTACTACATTTGGGTAATCCAAAAGTTACTGATTACAATTTTGGACAGTTTACTAGTAACTGTAACGGATTACATTTATAAAGTAACCTACCAAACCCTGCCCATGTGTCCCAAACACAGAAAATAATCACAAATTAACTTCGAGCTACATTCACAGATTTAACATTACCCAAATGATGTTCTATCCAACCTGAGTCTACACATGGGTCAGTCAAAAGGCAGGGATCCCCTTTCTCTCTCCAATGTCACTCCCACTGGGCCAGAATCATAATTTGCATGACCATCAGTGTGAGGCTTGGACTCTGAGGTCTTCACCACACCTGCTACCACAGGTAATTCATCCTCACACTCGTCAGGTTACATTTCTGAGCCATCAGAGACGGCACAGTACGGTTTGTATTACCACCATTTCTCCTCAACACACATCTTACCTCTGCACTTGGCTCTTCTTCTCTGTTCATAACCACGTACATACGTTCACCACGCTCATGCCGGGCCTTCATCCGCTGTATTGTTTGCAGAACACACACTGATGGCCTTTCTCCAATACCCAACTTCTGTTCCAATTTACTTGTCTGGCTTTCTCTGGCTTCTTCATGCTTGCAAAACATGGCTACTCTGTATCTTAGAGCAACGTCCGTCCTGCACAACCATTAGAATGAAAACAATCACTTGATCCGGAGAAAGCAAGCTGCTCTATCCGCACTGATTGGTAAAGTAATTTAATGTTGATTTCAGAGAATTAACAATATAAACTGTTACTTTTTGGGGGTTCAAACTGGTTCAGAATTTATTTTGCTGGTCGGAACAGTGGAACTGGAGAAAAAAATTATGGTCCTGTTCAGAATGAAACGATTGGAAAATAACTTTGGTTCCCTCCCGATTCCTGTAGTCTATTCCTGTAGAATTCCAGTCTTTACGCTAATGCTAGTTAGCATTGATCTCGAAACTACCTCTAACTTCCTTCATACTGGACACAGATACATAACAATTATTCCACAAGTTTATCTGACTCTGGGGAAGTAGACCAAGGGCTTCATTGCCAATATCCCTTTAGGGAGCTTTGTGAAGACTTCCATTTTAATGTCATAAAGGAGCCAGGGTAAGTGTCATTTTTTATTTCTGTAGGTGATTTAATATAATCATTGTGTTGTTGCACAGTTATGTTTCGGTTGGAATTCAAATATTGATTATTGGGACTCCCTAAAAACACACCACTTTGATACAGGTTTGACCAGCAGTGACTTTTCCTAGCAGATTAGGAGAGCATTTTCGCTAACCCTTTCCCTACTTACTAGCAGGGAGGAAGAGGCGAAGCAGAAGTTTTACTCAGCTGAAAAATGTCCACAAAAATAAGCCCACAAAGTTAGGAATTTTTGTAGAGGTGTCAAATGTGGTCAACAAATTTGCTATGTGAGGATTGATCAAACATACGTTTGGTAATGGTTAGGTTGTTACAAATGTACTGACATACGTGGATACACGTGGCAATTCGGCAACTTTATATTTGAGTTGTGCCTGTTGTCATAGAGATAGATAGAGGACTCATGGATATAACCTGTTTTAGCATGGACGTTGCCATTGAGTGCTTCCATCCTTGTAAAGTAGTCAAATGGGTGGGGATTCCTATGAGTTGGGCGCAATCAGCCAATGAAGAACGCTCATGCTGTCAAACAGACTATAGTAGCTCGGAGTCCTCTATATCTATCTCTATTGTATGTTATCATGCGTATCTACCCTTTCATTGGCTAGAATGGTCCCACCTGATCTCGCCTGCCTTCCATATTTGTATTTCCATTGTTAGAGCGGTCACTTGACTATCTTGTCAATATAATATACCATCTTTGTTACTAGTCGCCAACATTCCGGAGCATGTCTTTAACTTCATTATCGTAACCTGCTACGAAAAAGTAACTTCCACTCGTAGCTGTATTGAAGTGGTGTGTTTTTAGGGAATCTCATCATTTTAACTACAAAGAATGCAAAAGTCTCCTTCCGTTTTGTGATCCCCCAACCAGGATATTGATGAACTCCCCCTAGCGGAAGTGCCTGCAGCTCAATAAGCTACATCGTTCGTTTGATCAGAGTGAATTTGTGAAAGTTGTTTCCACCGGGAAGGAGCTGCCTGGGAATACACTGTCGACAGCTTTTCTCGCATTTATTCTGGAGAAATGAGGCGGAAAGAAAAACGTCTACTGCAGTTCGCAGGGTTGCTTATAGCGGCTCTTCTTTTCCTGCCGAACGTTGGTCTGTGGTCATTGTATCGAGACCGAGTCTTTGAGAACTCGCCAGAAATAGTGGAGGGACCGGGTGGCATCCTTCAAATACAGGTAAGGTTGTCTAGTACACGGTTTGGCTGGGTCGCGCTGTTAGTGAAAACACTTCTTGACTTGGTGTCACTGACTGTCTGATCACGTTGGAAATGTACGTAGCTAGTTAGCTGCACGCATGTAAAATATCTGCAATTGTGCGACAACATTAACTGTCTAACGTTAGCTAGCTTGTTAAACATGTTGACAATGTGAGGCTTTTTGGCAGCAGGTTCTTAAATTGTCAATTGGCTAGCAAGTTTCTACATGACTTGTTCATGTGTTCTTGCTAACGTTACGTGTGACACTGCTTGTCACCTCCTTTTCAATGACATTAGCTAGTTTGCTAGCCAACTAGTTACGCTACTTTACCAATACAGCTCTTCTTTAGGAAAAGGGGCATGTTGTCGCCAAAGTCGAGCTTTTCATTAGAATGTGGGAGGATAATGCCAGGTAGCTACGCTGGTGGATTGTGAAAAGGCCACGTAGCAGTCAGGAAATAGCTGTGTTACAAGTTACAAAGTCTAACGTTCGTTATACGAAAGGAAGTTGTGATATGCAGCAGACAGTAGTTCACATTGGTTGTTGAGACCCAGCACAAAGATGCTGTTTTGAAAGAATATATTTCTGTGTGGTTCTGTAAGCTATTTTTACGTGTATTCTACAGGCTGCACAAATGATGTCACGTTCGTATGGTAATGAGGAAACCTTCAAAATAAAAGCCCACACTTCATTGTGGATTAGTCATTCAAAAGATGATGATTAATTTTAATCAATGGGCACTTATTGTGCCCTCAAGAAAAGGCAATAAGTAACCCAAATCTAACTGGCTGTAGCTCAGGACCTGAAGCAAGGATATGCATATTATTGATACCATTTGAAAGGAAACACTGAAGTTTGTGGAAATGTGAAATTAATGTAGGAGAATATAGCACATTAGAGCTGGTAAAAGAAAAACATTTTTTTTTTGTACCGTCTTTGAAATGCAAGAGAAAATCCATAATGTATTATTACAGCTCAGGCACAAATTAGATTTTGGCCTCTAGAGGGCAGCAGTGAATGTGCAAAGTTTTAAACTGATCCAATGAACCATTGCATAGCTGTTCAAAATATTGTATCAAAACTGCCCAAATGTGCCTAATTGGTTTGTAATAACTTTTCAGGTGAATAATTGTACACTCTCCTTAAACAATAACATGGTTTTCTTTCACTGTAAAAACTACTGTAAATTGGACAGTGCAGTTAGATTAACAAGAATTTAAGCTTTCTGCCCATATCACATAAGTCTATTTCCTGGGCAATTTTTTGTTTGTTACTTACAACCTCATGCTAATCACATTAGCCTACGTTAGCTCAACCATCCCGTGGGGGGGGGGGACACACCGGTCCCGTAGAGGTTAAAGTTGGGTAGGAAATAGTCAGTAGGGTCTCTACTAGCACAGCATGCACTTTCAAGGAGCCTACCATTACTCCTAAAGGTCAATTGTGATACACAATCATAAAGCCCTTTACTTTCATATCACATCAAAATAATTTCATAACGGAAAAATATACACTTACTGTACACTGTTTTAAACAGCTTTATCACAGTTGCTGCCGACAGTATTTTTCAGTGACACATTCTGGTGGCCTTCTTCCTTTACACACTAGTGTTCGGAGCATACTGATAGCTAATTAGCACAGTTGGTGCCTCTGTTTAACGTAAACACTCGCTGTAACATGGAGGAATGGCTGTGTGGGAACACTAACACTATAAAGGTGTGTATCAATTTAAACTTATGGTTTTAGAAAATTATTTCTTGTCGATATGAAAGAGAAGGTCCTTATGCTTCCAAAACTGTACAGCAAGTGATGGGTGCTAATGTTCAGACTGAGAGTTGTGACTCTTAACAAAACACACCCGTACAGAAGAAGCCTTTGTCCAATGACTTTTATGTGTAATATAATGGACCTGAGAATCATGATCAAGGGCTAGGTCTCTACTAACCAAATTTGTTCTCCACCCCTTCGATAGCCCCCAATGCAAAACACAAATATACTGTACATGGAATAGAACTTTTCTACCTGTTTCCGCTACAGTGCGGTGTAAAATATTCAGTAGGGTTTCTGCTAACCAAATATGTATCGTTTTGGAGGGAGACTGTCTTATAGACATGCATTTAGTCCTGCATGTTATATTAATTCCAAAACAGTAAATTAATATACTGTTGTTTTGAACATGTTTTTTTTTTCGGGGGGGGGGGGGGGTTGCTTACCCTGTTTGCTTCCAGTGTGAAATAAAATGTAATTCAATTCTAGATTTCAAATACTCTTGTCTTGCCCTATTGGAGGTGCCAGATGTGATTTGTTTCAGGAAACTTGCGGGCCACTACTTGTTTAGCTAGCTACATGTCTAAGCAAAAGACTTCACTATGCAAGTAACCGTTTCAATAGAATGTTCATGATGTCACTGCAACAACTACATTTACATTTACATTTAAGTCATTTAGCAGACGCTCTTATCCAGAGCGACTTACAAATTGGTGCATTCACCTTATGACATCCAGTGGAACAACCACTTTACAATAGTGCATCTAAATCTTTTAAGGGGGGGGGGGGGGTCAGAAGGATTAATTTATCTTATCCTAGGTATTCCTTGAAGAGGTGGGGTTTCAGGTGTCTCCGGAAGGTGGTGATTGACTCCGCTGTCCTGGCGTCGTGAGGGAGTTTGTTCCACCATTGGGGTGCCAGAGCAGCGAACAGTTTTGACTGGGCTGAGCGGGAACTGTACTTCCTCAGTGGTAGGGAGGCGAGCAGGCCAGAGGTGGATGAACGCAGTGCCCTTGTTTGGGTGTAGGGCCTGATCAGAGCCTGAAGGTACTGAGGTGCCGTTCCCCTCACAGCTCCGTAGGCAAGCACCATGGTCTTGTAGCGGATGCGAGCTTCAAACTATCGATAGCCAGAGCGAATATACCAGCTACGTCTATCTATTCCTATTTCAGAGCACTCTTGTCTGTGTGCCAGAGCGCAGAATAACTGACGAATTTACAAATGCTCAATACCCGTTGAATATGGCTGGTGTCAGAAATACATAGCTAAAAAAGCTTCATTAAATTGTTGCCAGCAGCACAGTTAGTCACCAACGCTCTAGATAACATAAAAACAGCCTTACCGGCTCTGCTCAGGCGAGTAAAATGGTCAGTGATCTGTTCTCTCATTTGTGTCTGGAAGTCGCTAGCAAGCTAATCACCAGCAGTCTATATTAAACCTGTTGCCCAGCACAATAGACCAATTTAAGTTTAGCAGACTATTGAGTAATTTGAAAAACATGTTTTATTAAAATTGTATTTCTTTAAGTATAGCCTATGCAATAGCGTTCAACATATCAGTATTTGTTTAAACTTTCAAAATAAATGCTGGTATAAATAATACAATATCCCAAATAAAATACATCAAGTGATTCCCCCCCCCCCAAAAAAAATAAATAATAATAAAACAATTCAAAGGTGGTTGCAATGCAGGGAAAAAACAGTTGCACTGCATATATTCCCAAAGTTTAGCATGTCTTTGCAGGGGGACTCTTATTTTGAGTGAAAAAATATCAGTGATCGTGCTGCCAGAATAATATCCTGCTGCTTGGTGAACGGTAATGTTTTTCTTGCCCTGTTGCAGGGTTATTTGGGTTTTTGTGTGAAACAGCTGACATTATTCATGCAATTCTACATGTAAAATCGGTGCACAGTCGTTTCACAAATTACATTCAGATGTGCTAAGGACTCTCTGCCAGCAAACGCTAGTGGTGTGCCTGAGCCTTTAAATTTGTCCAGGAGGTTATTCAGCCACCAGGCCCTGTCTTGTTTCTGTGTGTATTAGAGCTCAATAGGAGTTAACACGGCCCATGGAGAGCATCACAAGACCGTCACCAAAGTGCTACCTATCCGAGGGTACAGTATATTGTTTGAGAGCCAGTTAGTGCAGAACGTCTGGTACCCGGGCTATAGGCCGTACGTCTGCTCTGCTGTACTTCAGATTCTGTGGTTGTAAATCACGCCTTCCTCACAATGAAAGTGATGCAAATCAGAACTTTTTGTGACCCCCTTCCTCATGTGTTAGGTTTAGTAAAGTGAGTCTAGTTGACCTGGAGGCCTTTTCTCTTTGTCCTGATGTGCCATTTTATTACATTAAGGGTGAGTAAGAGTTTAGCCTCTGGTTCAATGAAATATTCTCCATTTGACTCTCCTGAAATGTGAGTGAGAGGGAAAAAGTTTTATGCTATTATTTCAAGGCTGCAGTAACCTTGGGTTACATAATTATTTATTTCAGCTTTTATTTCTTTCATCACATTCCCAGAGGATCAGAAGTTTACATACTCAATTAATATTTGTTAGCATTGCCTTTAAATTGTTTAACTTGGGTCAAACCTTTTGTGTAGCTTCCCACAATAAATTGGGTGAATTTTGGCCCATTCCTCCTGACAGAGCTGGTGTAACTGAGTCAGGTTTGTAGGCCTCATTACTCGCACACGCTTTTTCAGTTCTGCCCACAAATGTTCTATGGGATTAAGGGCAGGGCTTTGTGATGGCCACTCCATTAACTTGACTTTGTTGTCCTTAAGCCATTTTGCCACGTGTGTCTGTCTCATCAAAAATGTTTGGAGTGGGATGGCTCTGACAGTGAGCAGACGGTGTGTCACCAGTTGAGCTATAAAAGAACAGCGTGAACAGATTTTCTCCCTGGGAGAATCTCAATTGCATACTCCTTTTGTCCTCGCCTCCTCAAAACCCAGGATGTAGGAGGGGAGGGACCTCTGGCTTTCTCATCCAATGGGTTTTGAGTAGAGGATGCGAGGAGTACGCAATTGAGATTCTCCCACTGTGTGCTCACTAACGTTACATTTTCTGGCTGCTGTGTCATCACTCTGTCAACGCAACAGACTGACTGGGAAATTTGGAATATAACTCGAGATAACCAACCTGTGTTTGAAATAATGCTGTGGTTATAGTTGACAAGAAGCAAATAATAGTATCATGTATGTTTCGTAGCACAAATTATTACACACAAAGTAATTAACGTTAGCTAGCTACGTTAGCGTCATATTGAAATTAATGACTAAACACAGAATGCATCCTACAAATAGAATATCCGAGTTCAGAGCATGATGTCAGATATGTCATATCAGAATGAGTGCTTCATCCAATACCATGTGTGACAGCTGTGAGCAGCCAACCACATCCCCTAACCAGCCATTAATCTACTAGTCTGCTTCTCTCCATCCCAACACTAGGATAAAGTGACTAAGATGACAGTTGAAATTGGTGTGGTGGCACATTTGTTGGGGTTTCTTGCATTGGAATTATATTGAATTTGGCTTATCACGCTATACCAAAAACATAAAGTTAAAATGCCGAGACTCTGAGACCATTGAGTGCTTTTGAAGTTACTGAATCAAGGCTGTTTTGGTAATGAATATAGGCTACAAGATTGATAGGGTAATTCACCTATTACAGCTGTCTTACCAAGATAATGCAAACTAAATGCTGAAAGTAGTAACCTAGTTATTCATGCATGCAACAAAAATACTGAATAGCAGTTTGGCTTAGAATATTGACACTTCTGCAAATTCAAACAAATGAATGCAAACAGACCAAAACTGCGGCAACAAGTAGGCCAAGTAAACAATATATCAGCTCGATAAAGGCATGACACAATCTATATTTAGGCTAGTTACATTAACAGGAAGCAAACACTGTAAACAAAAGGCGAATGGGGACCCAAAATACAGTGTAAAGTGAGATGCTGCTATGCATGGCTCTCTTGCCAAACAAATAGACCTATAGGCCCGCTTCGGACATGGAAAATCATGCCGCTCATGAGTACAGCGACACGTTGGGATACGGCACAATACACTTCTGGATTAAATTCGACCCACTCAATGAATTAAGCAATGCCAGCCTACAATAAACGTTGTTCAAATATGTATTATGTACTTGTTATTCTCTGAAAATATGAAAAGTATATGCACATTTCAACACCTTTTTGGACCCTCACCAGTTTGCATCCCTGTTGAATAGAGCAGTGCTTCTTCTGAGAGAATGCAACTTTGAACCAGGGAGATGATAGAAAAACTAACCTATATGAGTGGTGTGGAAAATAGACAGTTTAAACTGTGTTATGATTCATTATCCTATGCACAGTCACTGTCTCCAGTAAGGACGAACCCCCCCCCCCCCCAACCTTTAGAAGTTGATGTTAGCCGAGGTAAAATGTTAACACAGCAACCTCAGGCAGTACATTCAGAGAATCTGAGATGTTATTTTGTTTTGAATGTGTTAAGACCTTGGAAGATTAGAAGATTGGAGGGAGCAAGTTGGATGCAGTGAGAGCGGAGTCACTCGTTAAAGGCTCGTACATTACACATTATGGCGGGGAGGAAAATACCTTTTGGAGTAAAGGCAGAGATGTTTGTTCACTTTGTTGTAAAGCGTTTCCTCCCGTCATTTCCCAGACAAGGCGAGCGTTGACCGCTGCTGGCGGAGGCTGTGCGCCTGCTGCTGCCTACTCTGTATGCCTCGGCGAGCTCCTCAGCCCTGCTAAGAACAAGGGGCCAAATGAGAGGCAGGTGCAGGAAATGTGCAGCCATGGGTTATGATGATGAAAAATGTGGACTCCATCAACTTGCCTGGTAAAAGAATGAAATGAAGGCAGTGAATGTTGTGGTGATGTTTTTGTATTATTGTAGAGTTACTTTTTATGCAGGGTCTGGTGTTGCGCTATCACATTTGTCTCCTACACTGCATATACTGCATGTGTTGTTAGACAAGGAATCACCAGCATCCCTAGTCATCTTGATGTGTATCTGTAAGGATGCACTAAGGGCATTTCTCAGCTGATAAAATATATTTGATCAACCATTTGATATCAGTGATGTTTGGTTCTTGTTGGAGGCCAACTCTGATTCACTCTTCAGCAGTGAAACTTGAGTTTAAGGCTGGCACAATTACCGTATAATCGTGTAACTGACGGATATGGATGAAGACCGTCATTAAAATAAAATAACTGTCTTAACTGTAAAAAAAAAAAAATATATATATGTATTGTTTTGTTGTGTGGAACAAACAGCTGACTGAAGATGGGACGGCTGGGCATTCCTGTGGTTGAGTCCATTTCTGAGGTAACATGGACTCTTAACGTGATGAAACTGTTGCTCCTTGCTGAAACAACCAAGGTGTTGTAGCAAAGTCTGTGGTTTCCTAGGCAATGCCCCCCTCCCTGCTCCAGCAGCACACATAGAAATAGAATGAATAAAATGGACTTGGAACCTCTAACCCTGGTAGACTCACAATGGCTGCCTGGGATTGTCAGTATTTCCCCTATCAATTTAGCGGTGGCCCACTGCTGCTCAATAGTTGCAACCACTGCAAAGATGACAAAAAAAAAAAATAGTTGTAATGAGTTGAATCAACAAATCACAGCACATCTTCAGGTGGGCCTTCGCGCTTCAGCAAACAAAGGACAGGAGGGGTGCTCATGTTCAGTAGCCTAATTTTCTCTTTTGTTGGGCGTACAAGATCAATTGGATGTATGTGTGGTCTCTGTTAAATAGCCTGTAGAAATAGGCTATATGGGCTGAGAAGCACAGCGCAGTTATCTTTAACTTCCAAAATATGATAGGCAATAGTTTACTCTGACATTGACTGGAAATAAGTATTGATAACACATGTATTTTACTCTGTTTGCAAATTGCCTTGCACCTAAAAGTTATGCAAAATTTAGCTTAAGTCAAGTAAGTGTCCACTCTCCTATATTTCCCCCCAACTGTGTTCTTTTAAACTACGTCTACCCTATTGGTTGATGTAGCCTAATAAACTCAGCAAAAAAAGAAATGTCCTCTCACTGTCAACTGCGTTTTATTTTCAGCAAACTTAACATGTGTAAATATTTGTATGAACATAACAAGATTCAACAACGGAGACATAAACTGAACAAGATCCACAGACATGTGACTAACAGAAATGGAATAATGTGTCCCAGAACAAAGGGGGGTGTCAAAATCAAAGGTAAGTCAGTATCTGGTGTGGCCACCAGCTGCATTAAGTACTGCAGTGCATCTCCTCCTCATGGACTGCACCAGATTTGCCAGGTCTTGCAGTGAGATATTACCCCACTCTTCCACCAAGGCACCTGCAAGTTCCCGGACATTTCTGGGGGGAATGGCCCTAGCCCTCACCCTCCGATCCAACAGATCCCAGACGTGCTCAATGGGATTGAGATCCGGGCTCTTCGCTGGCCGTGGCAGAACACTGACATTCCTGTCTTGTAGGAAATCGCTCACAGAACGAGCAGTATGGCTGGTGGCATTGTCATGTCAGAATGAGCCTGCAGGAAGGGTACCACATGAGGGAGGAGGTTGTCTTCTCTGTAACGCACAGCGTTGAGATTGCAGGCAATGACAACAAGCTCAGTCCGATGATGCTGTAACACACTGCCCCAGACCATGACAGACCCTCTACCTCCAAATCGATCCTGCTCCAGAGTACAGGCCTCGGTGTAACGCTCATTCCTTTGACGATAAACCCAAATCTGACCATCACCCCTGGTGAGACAAAACCGCGACTCGTCATTGAAGAGCACTTTTTGCCAGTCCTGTCTGGTCTAGCGACGGTGGGTTTGTGCCCATAGACGACGTTGCTTGTGATGTCTGGTGAGGACCTGCTTTACAAAAGGCCTACAAGCCCTCAGTCCAGCCTCTCTCAGCCTATTGCGGACAGTCTGAGCACTGACGGAGGGATTGTGTGTTCCAGGTATAACTCGGGCAGTTGTTGTTGCCTTCCTGTACCTGTCCCGCAGGTGTGATGTTCGGATGTACCGATCCTGTGCAGGTGTTACACATGGTCTGCCACTGCGAGGAAGATCAGCAGTCCGTCCTGTCTCCCTGTAGCGCTGTCTTAGGCGTCTCGCAGTACGGACATTGCAATTTATTGCACTGGCCACATCTGCAGTCTTCATGCCTCCTTGCAGCATGCCTAAGGCACGTTCATGCGGATGAGCAGGGACCCTGGCCATCTTTCTTTTGGCGAGTCAGTAGAAAGGCCTCTTTAGTGTTCTAAGTTTTCTTAACTGTGACCTTAATTGCCTAAGCTGTTAGTGTCTTAATGACCATTCCACAGGTGCATGTTCATTATTTGTTTATGGTTCATTGAACAAGCATGGGAAACAGTGTTTAAACCCTTTATAATGAAGATCTGTGAAGTTATTTGGATTTTTACACATTTTCTTTGAAAGACGGGGTCCTGAAAAAGGACGTTTCTTTTTTTGCTGAGTTTTTATATTGGGCCAGTTGAGGATCTCTGGTATTTTAACCTAATTCTTAGGCAATTTGAGCAACTTTTGATCCTGACTAGGGTGGAGAATTTGCTGGCACCAGGGCTGCAAAGAGAGCTGTGTCACATACACATAAAATAAGATTGCAGGACTGCAGTCGGGTACGGGACCAGTCTTTGCGGGAGCAGGTGGGACAAGAAGTCAGCGGGAGCGAGCGTGATGAAGAAATTAGCCCCATGCAGGTAGGGCCCTAAAAATCCGTGTTGCAGACGGAATCCAGACATTAAAACGGAAAAATTCAACAAAGTATCAGTGATTTTGTATTTTTCTGTAACTTTATGAAACGGCATTCCCCTCAGCCTACGCACACACCGCACAGACAAAGCATATGTCGACACTGTGTTGCCGGTAGCAATTATGCTAATGATAACGTTATTTTGGTACAGATGGACAGGCTTTCCCTAAAACCTTCTCAATTAAATGTTAACCACAAAGTAGCCTACCTGGCAGAATATCATGATTATTTGCATCGATCCAGTGGACATTTTGTTTAGCCAACTCTGCAATCACATGCGCAAAACAGAAACCTCACTAACCAAACAACTCTCACACTAGAGGTTGACACAGGAGTGAAAATTAATTCCTGTCCTGTCAACAAAAAAAATCCTGTTCTGTGCTGATCCCACAACCCTGGAACTTTACTGTCCCTTCCCGATTTTAAAATCACTCCCGTCCTGTCCCGTATTCATTTTTGCACGCAGAAATATGTAGGCTATTGTGTTTGTTCAGTAAGCATTAAAAATAATTCCAGTTATGCAATATGTGTCTGTGGTTGTCTACTTGGTTAAATGCACTGGCTGTAGGCATAATTTTGAATGCAAAATGCAACTATTTCAAATATTTTACTGCATTACAGTTCATCTAAGGAAATCGGTAAATTTCAAATAATTTCATTAGGACATCATCTATGAATTTCACATGACTGGGCAGGGTTGCAGCCATGGGTGGGCCTGGGAGGGCATGGGCCCACCCACTGGTGAGCCAGGCCTACCACTGGGCTGGAATGGTTACACGTGGTCTGCGGTTGTGATGCCGGTTGGACGTAGTGCCAAATTCTCTAAAATGGCGTTGGAGGCGGCTGACTTGCCTACTAGTAATTTTTTTTTTTTTAAAGTAAAATGGTAGAGAAATTAACATTTCAATTTTCTGGCAACAGTTCTGGTGGACATTCCTGCAGTCAACATACCAATTGCACGCCCCCTCAACTTGAGACATCTGTGGTGTTGTGTGACAACTGCACATTTTTGTGTGTTTGTGTGTGTATATATATGATTTATAAAGCCAGGCACATTTAATAGTTAGGCTATTGATTTATAGGCCTAATTAAGTTGGTTTCTTCACTTTTCTTAGACAATTAAGGCAAGGGCTGTATTCTCTTAACTCTGCAGCTGCCTCCGCCGCGTTGTTCTCAACACCAATATGCTGTTTAACTTTGCTATTATGCACATAGCAACATGGTCTAGGAAAAGGTGCCAAATCAACAGCACACTGATGTTTCAGAACCATGGACAGTGATCACTGACCAACACGGGAGAAAGCGCATTTGTTATAAAATAATAAAAAAAAAATTGTTGGTCTTACATAATGTAACCATACAATTTCAGTAGCCTGTCTTAAACTGATGGACTGTGTCGCCTCCACAATCGATCAGTCCACTCAGACTGGCGCGAATCAGAAAGGTGTTTTATACACCATGATTTAAAAATATATATATTTTAGCTAGTTTTCGACTTAAATCTTGGTCGACCAACAGCATATCGACCGAACAATCGACCAGTTGACTAAATGGGGTCAGCCCCAATTTTCTGTGAAGGGAAACAAAGTTGCACGTCGCTGATTTCTCTATTGAAGCAAAAAAAAACGACTTTCAATATCAAACGCGACCCACCCATACACAGCTGGACTCACCAGCTCCCGCTTTCACCCGCTGTGCTATTTACAAACGAACACGTGACTGGCTCAACCTTCCTGTGAAACTATAAGCTTCATAATGTGAAGGGTGAATGAAGAATGTGCTTTATCTCCTAATGCATTGCACAAATTGACTGCAAGTATTTATTTAAAAAGTAGCTACAAATATAACATTTATTGGAAAAACTTCAAAGAAATAGTTTTGACGGTATTGAAAAACTATCCCGTGGCTATTTCCAAATACCCCAGTATACGGTATACCGGCCAAGCCTACCCTACACCCTCAGTTTTCACTCCCCCAGCTTTGGGACACTTGTACATATGGCAGAAGTGCACATGGAGTTCCAAGGGGAAGGGAGTGATTTGGGATTCACCCTTTGACTTTTCTCAAATACTTCTAAATCATAGAGGCAAATGTCTTCTTCTAGCACTTCAGAGGAAGAATTTAAGAGGCAATCCTATTCTTAAAGCACTTTCACAGACACTGAACCAGCAGTTCAGAACAGCTGTTTGAAGATTGAGATGCTGTCTTTGTCAGAATTCCTGCATTTCTTGCTCCATTAGACCACGGCTTCTCTGCAAACTACCGGCGGGCGGCAAAGCTGTGTTTTGATTCCTTATTTCACACATTTCTGTTTTCCCATTTTTATATTTCAGTCACTGGAGGACAATTATTTTTTAAATCTGCTAAATCATTTAACTTTTGACCTTTTTATTACCACGAAGGCACAGCGAGGAGAGGAGTATATCGCTGGTAGTCTCTCTCTCTGTCACTGGTAGTCTCTCTCTCTCTCTGTCGCTGGTAGTCTCTCTCTCTCTCTCTGTCGCTGGTAGTCTCTCTCTCTCTCTCTCTGTCGCTGGTAGTCTCTCTCTCTCTCTCTGTCGCTGGTAGTCTCTCTCTCTCTCTCTCTCTCTCTGTCGCTGGTAGTCTCTCTCTCTCTCTCTCTCTCTCTCTCTGTCGCTGGTAGTCTCTCTCTCTCTCTCTCTCTCTCTGTCGCTGGTAGTCTCTCTCTCTCTCTCTCTCTCTCTGTCGCTGGTAGTCTCTCTCTCTCTCTCTCTCTCTCTGTCGCTGGTAGTCTCTCTCTCTCTCTCTCTCTCTCTCTCTCGCTGGTAGTCTCTCTCTCTCTCTCTCTCTCTCTCTGTCGCTGGTAGTCTCTCTCTCTCTCTCTCTCTCTGTCGCTGGTAGTCTCTCTCTCTCTCTCTCTCTCTGTCGCTGGTAGTCTCTCTCTCTCTCTCTCTCTCTGTCGCTGGTAGTCTCTCTCTCTCTCTCTCTCTCTGTCGCTGGTAGTCTCTCTCTCTCTCTCTCTCTCTCTGTCGCTGGTAGTCTCTCTCTCTCTCTCTCTCTCTGTCGCTGGTAGTCTCTCTCTCTCTCTCTGTCGCTGGTAGTCTCTCTCTCTCTCTCTGTCGCTGGTAGTCTCTCTCTCTCTCTCTGTCGCTGGTAGTCTCTCTCTCTGTGTCGCTGGTAGTCTCTCTGTCTCTCTCTCTCTGTCTCTCTCTCTGTCTCTCTCTCTGTCTCTGTCGCTGGCTCTGTCTCTCTGTCTGTCTCTCTCTCTGTCGCTGGTAGTCTCTCTGTCTCTCTCTCTCTCTCTCTCTCTCTCTCTCTGTGTCGCTGGTAGTCTCTCTGTCTCTCTCTCTCTCTCTCTCTCTCTCTCTCTCTCTCTGTCGCTGGTAGTCTCTGTCTCTCTCTCTCTCTCTCTCTCTCTGTCGCTGGTAGTCTCTCTGTCTCTCTCTCTCTCTCTCTCTGTCGCTGGTAGTCTCTCTGTCTGTCTCTGTCTGTCTCTGTCTCTGTCTCTGTCTCTGTCTCTCTCTGTCTCTCTCTCTGTCGCTGGTAGTCTCTCTGTCTCTCTCTCTCTCTGTCTCTCTCTCTGTCGCTGGTAGTCTCTCTGTCTCTCTCTCTCTCTCTCTGTCGCTGGTAGTCTCTCTCTCTCTCTCTCTCTCTGTCGCTGGTAGTCTCTCTCTCTCTCTCTCTCTCTCTCTCTGTCGCTGGTAGTCTCTCTGTCTCTCTCTCTCTCTGTCTCTCTCTCTGTCGCTGGTAGTCTCTCTCTCTCTGTCTCTCTCTCTGTCGCTGGTAGTCTCTCTCTCTCTGTCTCTCTCTCTGTCGCTGGTAGTCTCTCTCTGTCGCTGGTAGTCTCTCTCTCACTCTCTCTCTCTCTGTCGCTGGTAGTCTCTCTCTCTCTCTCTCTCTCTCTCTCTCTCTGTCGCTGGTAGTCTCTCTATCTCTCTCTCTCTCTGTCGCTGGTAGTCTCTCTCTCTCTCTCTCTCTCTCTCTCTCTCTCTCTCTCTGTCGCTGGTAGTCTCTCTCTCTCTCTCTCTCTCTCTCTGTCGCTGGTAGTCTCTCTCTGTCGCTGGTAGTCTCTCTCTCTCTCTCTCTCTCACTCTCACTCTCTCTCTCTCTGTCGCTGGTAGTCTCTCTCTATCTCAATTCAATTCAAGGGGCTTTATTGGCATGGGAAACATGTGTTAACATTGCCAAAGCAAGTGAGGTAGATATTATACAAAAGTGAAATAAACAATACAAATTAACAGTAAACATTACACATACAGAAGTTTCAAAACAATAAAGACATTACAAATGTTATATTATATATATACAGTGTTGTAACAATGTACAAATGGTTAAAGTACAAAAGGGAAAATAAGCATAAATATGGGTTGTATTTACAATGGTGTTTGTTCTTCACTGGTTGCCCTTTTCTTGTGGCAACAGGTCACAAATGTTGCTGCTGTGATGGCACACTGTGGAATTTCTCCCAGTAGATATGGGAGACTGATCTCTCTCTGTCTTGTCGCTGGTAGTCTCTCTCGCTCTCGCTCTCTTTCTCTCGCTCTCGCTCTCTTTCTCTCGCTCTCTTTCTCTCGCTCTCTTTCTCTCGCTCTCTTTCTCTCGCTCTCTCTCTTTCTCTCGCTCTCTTTCTCTCGCTCTCGCTCTCTTTCTCTCGCTCTCTTTCTCTCGCTCTTTCTCTCGCTCTCGCTCTCTTTCTCTCGCTCTCGCTCTCTTTCTGTCGCTGGTAGTCTCTCAATTCAATTCAAGGGGCTTTATTGGCATGGGAAACGTGTTAACATTGCCAAAGCAAGTGAGGTAGATATTATACAAAAGTGAAATAAACAATACAAATTAACAGTAAACATTACACATACAGAAGTTTCAAAACAATAAAGACATTACAAATGTTATATTATATATATACAGTGTTGTAACAATGTACAAATGGTTAAAGCACACAAGTTAAAATAAATAAGCATAAATATGGGTTGTATTTACAATGGTGTTTGTTCTTCACTGGTTGCCCTTTTCTTGTGGCAACAGGTCACATCTTGCTGCTGTGATGGCACACTGTGGAATTTCTCCCAGTAGATATGGGAGTTTATCAAAATTGGATTTGTTTTCAAATTCTTTGTCGATCTGTGTAATCTGAGGGAAATATGTCTCTCTAATATGGTCATACATTGGGCAGGAGGTTAGGAAGTGCAGCTCAGTTTCCACCTCATTTTGTGGGCAGTGTGCACATAGCCTGTCTTCTCTTGAGAGCCATGTCTGCCTACGGCGGCCTTTCTCAATAGCAAGGCTATGCTCACTGAGTCTGTACATAGTCAAAGCTTTCCTTAAGTTTGGGTCAGTCACAGTGGTCAGGTATTCTGCCACTGTGTACTCTCTGTTTAGGGCCAAATAGCATTCTAGTTTGCTCTGTTTTTTTGTTAATTCTTTCCAATGTGTCAAGTAATTATCTTTTTGTTTTCTCATGATTTGGTTGGGTCTAATTGTGCTGTTGTCCTGGGGCTCTGTGGGGTGTGTTTGTGTTTGTGAACAGAGCCCTAGGACCAGCTTGCTTAGGGGACTCTTCTCCAGGTTCATCTCTCTGTAGGTGATGGCTTTGTTATGGAAGGTTTGGGAATCGCTTCCTTTTAGGTGGTTGTAGAATTTAACGGCTCTTTTCTGGGTTTTGATAATTAGTGGGTATCGGCCTAATTCTGCTCTGCATGCATTATTTGGTGTTCTACGTTGTACACGGAGGATATTTTTGCAGAATTCTGCATGCAGAGTCTCACTTTGGTGTTTGTCCCATTTTGTGAAATCTTGGTTGGTGAGCGGACCCCAGACCTCACAACCATAAAGGGCAATGGGCTCTATGACTGATTCAAGTATTTTTAGCCAGATCCTAATTGGTATGTTGAAATTTATGTTCCTTTTGATGGCATAGAAGGCCCTTCTTGCCTTGTCTCTCAGATCGTTCACATCTTTGTGGAAATTACCTGTGGTGCTGATGTTTAGGCCGAGGTATGTATAGTTTTTTGTGTGCTCTAGGGCAACGGTGTCTAGATGGAATTTGTGGTCCTGGTGACTGGACCTTTTTTGGAACACCATTATTTTGGTCTTACTGAGATTTACTGTCAGGGCCCAGGTCTGACAGAATCTGTGCAGAAGATCTAGGTGCTGCTGTAGGCCCTCCTTGGTTGGTGACAGAAGCACCAGATCATCAGCAAACAGTAGACATTTGACTTCTTTCTCTCTCTCTCTGTCGCTGGTAGTCTCTCGCTCTTTCTCTCTCTCTCTGTCGCTGGTAGTCTCTCGCTCTTTCTCTCTCTCTCTGTCGCTGGTAGTCTCTCGCTCTTTCTCTCTCTCTCTGTCGCTGGTAGTCTCTCGCTCTTTCTCTCTCTCTCTGTCGCTGGTAGTCTCTCTCTCTGTCGCTGGTAGTCTCTCTCTCTGTCGCTGGTAGTCTCTCTCTCTGTCGCTGGTAGTCTCTCTCTCTGTCGCTGGTAGTCTCTCTCTCTGTCGCTGGTAGTCTCTCTCTCTGTCGCTGGTAGTCTCTCTCTCTGTCGCTGGTAGTCTCGCTCTCTGTCGCTGGTAGTCTCGCTCTCTGTCGCTGGTAGTCTCTCTCTCTGTCGCTGGTAGTCTCTCTCTCTGTCGCTGGTAGTCTCTCTCTCTGTCGCTGGTAGTCTCGCTCTCTGTCGCTGGTAGTCTCTCTCTCTGTCGCTGGTAGTCTCTCTCTCTGTCGCTGGTAGTCTCTCTCTCTGTCGCTGGTAGTCTCGCTCTCTGTCGCTGGTAGTCTCGCTCTCTGTCGCTGGTAGTCTCGCTCTCTGTCGCTGGTAGTCTCTCTCTCTCTCTTTCTCTCTCTCTCTCTGTCGCTGGTAGTCTCTCTCGCTCTCTCAGTTACTCAGTGCTTGCTTGACTGAAATCCAAAACAATATCGCGCATGTTAATGAGGAAAATAGTCTGTATGAAATTGTGCAGTTGCTGGATGAGTTCGAAGTTGGCAACTTTTTTGAAAGCACTACTTTTGATATTAATCAAACAAATCAGTTCTTCAACATACAGAATTTTTAAATCATTCATGTATTATGATTTCTGTCCACTTTGCCGTTTCAGAGACACAGGTAAGTGCTTTCCTGCAGAGTCATAAAAACTCCCTTGCCTAGTGAGCCGACCGTTGGTTTCCTCTTAACCAAACTGCTCATTGATTGCGCCATTATGAGTGACCTGCTGTGGGCTGGCCTTCCCTGCACGGCGGTGGCAAACCTGTGATGGTCCATCACGAGGGGAACTTCAGGAGGATTAAGACCCAGTGAGACATTGATTACCTGGAGGAGAGTGGACTGAAATGGCTTTTTAGCCAGACCCTTGTGCTGATGTGCATGAAGGAAGCTGTGAAATGACAGGGCACAGAGGGTACTGGGTAGGGGGATACTGACTGCACTTATAGCTGGTATTACCTTGCATCAGCAGTTAATGTTCTACCATATTTCTCTACTTTTATTAACCTTCTGCCTCTCCTCCAGACATGATGATGATAAGACGCTTATTTGAACAGCACTTCTCTCCGATGGGATTGGGGTGGTGCCAGGGAGTACTCTGATCATGCCAGTGCCAGCAGAGCTCTAAGTTATGGCTGTGCCCAAGACACTGACTGCACCATGTCACTCACATTGTAATTCTTTCTTGACCTGGCAACATGGTGGTCTGAGCAGAGGATGAGTAGGCCTTCCAGTTGTCATTGGCCTAATGACCAGACCTAAATAAGTGTTCTCCAAGTCTATGGTCATGACTTCTGGTGAGCACAGGATCGAAGTTCAGAGGTTATAGCTGGTCAATATTTCTATTGAATGACAATGCTGGAAGTCCATTCTCCCCCCATACCCTACTCAGATTGTCCTATTCTGAAGTGGCCTCCTTCGTATGATGGAGATAGTGGAGAGGCTGGTTGCCAAATAACGTCATTTTAGGATATCCTTAGGAGGAGATGATATGAGGGGGACAGCTGTGTGGGTTTATGGTTCACTTATCTGTTTTTATTGTTCTGCATGCGTGTACAGAAACAAAACTGGCGGTCAAATGATCGTAACAGGCAGCCATTTGCACAGAGCCCAGGTCCTGCTGTGCTGTCTGAGTCAGCCGGGCTGGGCAGTGGATTGCAGCAGAGATGGGAGAAGAGAGTTGAGAGGAGCGAGACATTCTGATCTGGCCAGGATGATACTGACTGACTGCAGGCGTAGCTGTCAGTGTGAAGCTGAATAATTACTCTAATGATACAAAAACATGTAGTTAAACCTGTATGTGAGGTAATAGGAATTGGAACCTGCGTAAGTACAGTAGAAAGAACTTTGTTTTTCAATTGACTTCCAAACCCTTAGGGCAGTTCAGCTCAACAGTCCTGTTATTTAAAAAAAACATTTGGTGTGTACTTTTCTCCCTTTTTCTCCCCCAATTTTGTGATATTCAATTGGTAGTTATAGTCCCATCGCTGCAACTCCCGTATGGACTCGGGAGAGGCGAAGGTCGAGAGCCATGCGTCCTCTGAAACGCTACCCTGCCAAGCTGCACTGCTTCTTGACACACTGCTTGCTTAACCTGGAAGTCAGCTGCACTAATATGTCGGAGTGAACACTGTACAACTGGCGACTGATGTCAGCGTGCATGCGCCCGGCCCGCCGCAAGGAGTCGCTAGAGTGCAATGGGACAAGGACATCCCGGCTGGCCAAACCCTCCCCTAACCCGGAAGATGCTGGGCCAATTGTGCAGACCATATTTTTGGGGATTTTTCACAAAATGTAATCCATAAAGGGTCCTTTTTGAGGGAAGGCTTGTTAACATATATTTGACATTTGTATCTTAAAGCATAATTAAGAAATATATTGATTCCACCCTCTTTACCCATCTGGAACCATTCTTGATGTTATTCTTGGGAGTTTTTCATGAGCTTAGTGGACCACCTCCACAACACCTCCCTGCAAGTCTGTGTGTGTCTTAATGCATTTAAGTATGTGACTTGCCTTCAGGAGTATGGTGGCAACAACTCCTCCAACCCCTATTCTGACTTTCAACAGACTAGACCAGAGTGAGAAAGAGACCGAGAGGACCTGTGGAAGGTCTGGCTGTGGCAGCTGCCCCATTCTGGCTGTGTTACTCTGTAGACACAGCCCAGCAAGGGCGGGCATGCGTAGTGACTCCTACTTGGGAGCCTTGCTAGGATGTAAGGACCTATGTGCCTCACTGTAGGCCCCTGCCTATGGAATATAAGCTACTAGACTTGGAACAACCTCTCTCCCTCCGGTCACTGTCCTCTGGGCTGAGCTGGACTGACCTCACTTTGGGCCAAAAGTTCACTGTGCCACACACTGAGAGAGTACTGTAGCTGAAGATCTTGTTAACTTCAGGAAGCGAGTGCAGTGCACGTACTGTGTTGGCAGGGTTTTATATCGCGTTAACTACCAGGGAGGTGATCTGCAGAGTGCAGACTTCCCTGGTCGGTTTCTTTGTCCCTGAACCTGGGGAGGGGAAGCAGCTGATTTGTATCTCAGTAGGGCATGGCTAGACTGCGTATGATCCGGCTTCATGTTTGAAAGCAGGGCTCACCCAGCAGGTGTAATGGAAACGGAAAAACAAGTATTGACCAACTGTCCTCTGATTCTCTACCTCATTGTGAATGCATGGACAGTTCTTTTATCAGGCCTCTGGTAATAAGTTATCTTCCAAAAAAAGACAATCCAATAACACTTTTCCTCTCAGCCCCAGGGATCTGGCTGAGCAACTCCATTCATTTACTAATCCATGCATCCCAGTGAGGGTTTTAATTAGGGCTGGGCAATAGGGATGCACAATATATTGGAGAACATATCGGAATTGTACGATATTAGCTAAAAATGCCAACGTCAGTATCGGCCGATGTCTAGTTTAACTCCCCGATGTGCAAAACCGATGTCAAAGCTGACGTGCATACCTCCAGTTGAAGTTGGACGTTTACATACAGCTTAGTCAAATACATTTAAACTCAGTTTTTCAGAATTCCTGACATTTAATCCTAGCAAAAATTCCCTGATTTAGGTCAGTGAGGATCACCACTTTATTTTAAGAATGTGAAATGTCAGAATAATAGTAGAGAATGATTTATTTCAGTTATTATTTATTTCATCACATTCCCAGTGGGTCGGAAGTTTACATACACTCAATTAGTATTTGTAGCATTGCCTTTAAATTGTTTAATTTGTGTCATGTTTCGGGTAGCCTTCCACAAGCTTTCCACAATACATTGGGTGAATTTTGGCCCATTCCTCCTGACAGAGCTGGTTAACTGAGTCAGGTTTGTAGGCCTCCTTGCTCACATGCTTTTTCAGTTCTGCCCACACATTTTCTTTAGGATTGAGGTCAGGGCTTTGTGATGGCCACTCCAATACCTTGACTTTGTTGTCCTTAAGCCATTTTGCCACAACTTTGGAAGTATGCTTGGGGTCATTGTCCATTTGGAAGACCCATTTGCAACCAAGCTTTAACTTGCTGACTGATGTCTGGAGATATTGCTTCAAAATATCCTCATATTTTTCCTGCCTCATGATGCCATCTATTTTGTGAAGTGCACCAGTCCCTTCTGCAGCAAAGCACCCCCCACAACATGATTCTGCCACCCCCGTGCTTCACAGTTGGGATGTTGTTCTTTGGCTTGCAAGCTTCCCCCTTTTTCCTCCAAACATAATGATGGTCATTATGGCCAAAGAGTTCTATTTTTGTTTCATCTGAACAGAGGACAATTCTCCAAAAAGTACGATCTTTGTCCCCATGTGCAGTTGCAAACCGTAGTCTGGCTTTTTTATGGCGGTTTTGGAGCAGTGGCTTCTCCCTTGCTGAGCGGCCTTTCAGGTTATGTCAATATAAGACTCGTTTTACTGTGGATATAGATACTTTTGTACCTGTTTTTTCTCCAGCATCTTCACAAGGTCCTTTGCTGCTGTTCTGGGATTGATTTGCACTTTCGCACCAAAGTACGTTAATCTCTAGGAGACAGAACGCATCTCCTTCCTGAGTGGTATGAGCGGTACTATTGTTTGTATAGATGAATGTGGTACCTTCAGGCATTTGGAAATTGCTCCCAAGGATGTACCAGACTTGTGGAGGTCTGAGGTCTTGGCTGATTTTCTTTTGATTTTCCCATGATGTCATGCAAAGAGGCACTGATTTTGAAGGTAGGCCTTGAAATAGTTTGTTAACAAGAAATTTGTCGAGTGGTTGAAAAATGAGTTTTAACGACCTAAGTGTATGTAAACTTCTGGCTTCAAATGTATATAACGTAGATACATGATGTAATGACTCCACCTAAAATGTTGCGCTCTGTGCAACACAGCATTCCTCAGCTAGTCCACAATGTCAGCTGTGTGCATCGAGCAGTCAACAAGTCGAGCAGTCATTTGAAACAGTAAGAATATTTCAGCGAGACAACTCAAAGGCAAAATCCATTAACGCCAAGATAATGGAATTCATTGCCCTTGACAATCAACCGTTCTCTGTCGTGGGTGATGTTGGCTTTCGACTGGTCGAGCACCGGTACACACTACCAAGTGCGCTTTATTTTCAGATGTTGCCCTACCGGAGTTACACACTAATAGCGTCACTGCTATTAGCTTTACAACATACATACTATGGAATGCCGTTTGTGTCTTTGTGTCAAAAAGGTACAGTAGCACTGTCAAAGCTGTACAAAAAAGTCTGCAAACACCGGCCACGAACAATGTGTTTACAATACCGCGTTGGTAATAAAGCATCATTTTTTTCGACCCCAACTTCTGGGTAGCTAGCTTTAGCTTGGTACCTAGCTAGCACCAATACAACCAGCCTGAAAATAATGACCAGTAGAACCTGCAGTCATTTTCATTATTCTTAGCAATGATTTAGGAATCCTTGTGAGTAAGTATTAGCTAGGTTGCCACTTGTTGTTCGCCTATTGAACTTCAGGTCATAAAAATAAATAGCTTGCCAGCAACTTAACCCTGTTGCCCAAAGCAAACGTTATAAGCAGCCAGCTAGCTTCATCTGGCTAGTGAGGCTTCGCCGCACCGGGTTATGTGTTGTGAAGCTAGCCACAATAAGGATTAGCCACAATAGTGGACTTTGCGATTTGTCTTCAAAATAAAAGTATGTCATTGACGGTGATGCAAATGAATACAAATAGTAGAATTATGCCATACTTTTATTTTGAAGGCTAACCGCAAAGTCCACTATTGTGGCTAATCCTTATTGTGGCTAGCGTCACAGATGGGTCTGACCACCAATCAAATAATAACTGTCTTTTGAATTAGGGTTATTTTAGATGATGACAGTGAGCTATATAGTTAGCTAGCGAACTATAACTACTGAAACAGATTGTCGTTTTGCTATGTTTTTGGGGAAGAACATTGTTTGCATCCATGAGCTAGCTAGCTTTTTTTATGACCGGCACTGTAGGTGCGCGAGACAACTTTACCAGCATCATAGCATACGTATCGATGAATTGTTGTTACATATCAAATATCAGTGATAGTGTAAGCAATGTGTAATAATTACGTTAAAAAATGTATGAACCTGTTCAATTATTATGTGACGAGGAGTCATGTTCAGGTCCTGATTGGCCAACAAGCTTATTTGACACGTCAAATAGTGTTAAATAGTATATTTTTTTGACACGCAAAGACCCTACCGGCTTTCCATAGAAATCCTAGTTGAGAATGAAACGGCTGAACAAATGAACAACGAAACAGCACAGCAAGTAAGTGAAAAAAGTAGGGTTTGATTGTTTTTACTGGTAATGGGGACATATGTAAATGCCAACAAAATAACTGTTTGGTCAGTGTGTGTGTAACTTTTATTTAACTAGGCAAGTCAGAACAAATTCTTATTTACAATGACTGCCTACCCTAGGCATACCCGGACGGCGCTGGGCCAATTGTGCGCCGCCATATGGGACTCCCAATTACGGCCAGTTGTGATACAGCCTGGATTCAAACCAGGGTGTCTGTAGTGACACTTCTAGCACTGAGATGCAGTGCCTTAAACCGCTGCGCCACTCGGAAGCCTGTCTTAGACTGATTGACTGTTCCGTCCCCATGGCCTCCACAAGGGATCAGTCCACGCAGACAGGTGTGAATCAGACGGGTGTCTTGTCTTTTTTTGTTGCTACTGGCCGACTAAAGAGATCTTTGTCGACCAAACAGCCGACTAAATGGTGTAAGCCCTAATTTATATAATTGGTTGATGTCATTGGGAACACTTCTATCTTTTTTACCTCAAAACATAAAAACGGGCCATTTTCACATATGCTGATGTTGGGATGGTGCTGGAGATGATGAATTAGACATTTTTGTTAAATTTCCGTAAAATTTCCTATAATGAAAATTAGTTAGTCATTATTAGTGAATCTGGATTATGCATGGTTCTGGTTAAATTTGTAACAAAAATTGCATTTTCATCGACTTAAATGCCAAAAAAGCAGGTTAATAAACTATTTTGATAAAATAATTACAATTATTAGTGGGTCTTATGTTTTGGAAGGCTTCTATTTAGCCTAGGTATAATTTCACAACACTGAATTCATTAGATTATTGCTGTCAGTTTGAAATGCAGTGAATTTAATATTTTTAATTGTGCAACAAAGCTTATTTAAAGACATTAAAAAAAAATCAAGATATAATGTCAATCAACCATATGTAAAAAAAAAAAAATAACAAAAAAAAAAAAAATTGCCCATATCGCCCTAATTTTAGTTATTGGGATGCTAGCCTGATTCTTCCACTACATAATAGATTTGATTCCAACTCAAGGATAGGCAAGTGTTTTATACCAGATACTTACCCATCATCCTTGCATGCAGGGCCAGAACTCAACAAAAGTCATTATTGCATTGAAAACCTCTGCATAATGATTGAATTTCCATTCAAGGTTACCAAATAGCTTTTAGTTCCATTGTGCTAGCTTTTAGTTCCATTGTGCAAGCTAATGCTTAATGTCAGAACCTTGTTTTGATGTATAAAAAGTTCTAAAACCTGAGGCATATTTCCTGTACTTGTTTTTGAATTGTGATTGACACATTTGTGGTGTCCTTCAACATTATTTTCTTCAGAACTCAGGTTGAAGACCAATTCCAACACACTGTTCAGATTCTCAAAGAAAATGTTTGCAAAGTTTACACCACTGCAGGTCTTCTCTAGACTTGCGCTTCACCTGCTAGATGTAAATTGGTTTAGTACAAATTGACAGAAAATACAGAAATAGTGGCTTTGATATGTTGTGGATTTGTGGATGTGTGTACAATACCTTGAACTCTGGGTAAAGACCCATGACCCAAAGGCCCAGACCCACTTTGGGCTGAGGACAAAGCTCTATTCTGGGGGACTTGCTTTGCCAATCATGAAGGTGTCTCAAACAAACAGGAGTTGGTTGGGCAGTAGCTTTGTTTGACAGGCATTAGATGTAGAGAGTTATTCAGTTAAGTGACCACGTCTGTTGTCCAATTTTAGTGTCTTCTGCAGTTTTGCACATTTTATTAAACACTACGGAGGTCCAGCTCTCCGAGCTCCATCTGAACATAGTTCTGTACTCTGCTTAGATGTATACCCCTTTAGCTAAGCTCAAGGCTTAGTCCTCATCCTTCTGGCTTGTGTGTTTTGTTTGGACATCGATAGGAAAGCCAGTAACGCCAGTCCAATGCCATGCATCACATTATCTGATAGAGTACGGTAACCAGAAGAAGCAGGATACCCAGAGCAGACACAGAGCTAAAGTGTGTGCGTCTGCGTTGGCATGTGTGTATTAGGCTAGACTGTGTCGCACATCCAAAATCTGGAACTCTGAAATATTAGGTTGTATAATGAGAACTCAAGCAGAGGAGGATGCAACATCAATCCCAGCCCTCCTCAATGCCATACATAATCTGGTGTTTGTGAGATTAACGATGGACCAGAGCTGGATGGAAATGAGTTTAGAGAGTGATCGTGATTCAGAGAGGGCTCTCCATAATCTTCAAATCCCTCCATTTACAGACCTGGCTGAGGTCACTGGGACCAGCTTTCTGGCGCTCATCCAGAGAGCAGCCTCTGGCATCCAGCCATACCATGTCATGCCACGAAGCCTTTCTGTCCGTCTGTCTGACTGACCGGCCATTTGTTTTGCTAGTTATTTCAGCCCTCAAATGTTATTTGCTTGTTGCAAGTTATAGGCCATCGCTGCTGCTGCCTTACCATTTTCTAATTTAATGACAGGGTGCAGTCGACACACACACACTTTCATATACATACTTCCGCCCTTTCACACAGACGATTTACTAGGTACAGCCATCAGATCAGCAGACCTGATTTAGAGTACATTGAAGTTAATGATCACTCATTTGGTTAAAATGGGCTAATATTTTTTCACCTCTGCCAAATTTGTGCTTGATTGCAGATGCTTTGTGGGCCGTCACTTAAAGACTCGGTGCATCCGCGAGACAAAACAAGAGATGCGTCTAAGCGTTGCACTATTAGTGTGTTTGTGTCGTGCCCTGAATACCGATGGAGCGGAAAAGAGCCTCTGGTGAAATTAGTTTCAGCCAGTGTGGAGCCATCTGATGGTGTTGATGATGAAGGTAGTGGGCATCACTCTGATCAGCGGTGGAAAGGATGTTTGTACAGTTAGTCTGGGCCATAGCACGGATGGTCGTATGACTAATGTGTCTGTGGAAAAAAGAAGATCCGATTCATTTTGTTGGGTTAATGTAATTGTCGGTTTCATTTAGTGGTTACAACAGCTTTTCTGGATATGAATATGCCATTGCTGGTGTGTTTTGTTTTCTTCTTGTAGGTCCATAGTGGAGCTTTATTTTGTTCAGCTGACACTGAGTAAAGGCGTCATCATGCTTCGGTTCGGCTGGCGCCTAGCCGAACCAAACGAGTGTGCTTGATAGACAACGAGTGTGCTTGATAGAGCTGGGCCATATGGACAAAAATGTATGTTGTGATGATAAATTGCCCAAATTAATTTTTATATTTTTTTATCCTTTAAACTACTAATAGTTTGTTAATGGGACAATTGATGGCTACAACCATCAATCAACCATATTTGCAAACGTATTTCATGTCAAACTTCACATTTCTCTAGTATAGGCAACTTATCGTAATGAACAATATCAGCAAAATGCCTGCTATAAGTGATCGGTATGGTCGGTGTCAAGCATTTTCGGTTTATCGTCCCAGCTCTAGTGCTTGCATACTCCCTTAAAAGACCTTCGTTTGAAAAACAAGAAAAAAGCAGCAATAGCACTTTGTCCATTTTGAGATGACATAGATTAATTCTGACTATATTGAGACTGGCTAAGGTAACAAATCTGTCATTAATTTTGACATTTCTTGCCGAGGAGGTCTTAGTCACACAATTTTACATATAATTAAGATGTTTGGTGCAGTATTTCTTAAGTGATATATAAAAATGAAAACGATTAGTCTCTCGTTGAATGACAGTTATTTGAAGAATCCCTACTGTTGACCAATCATCGACAAAGGGGCTTGGGCTACTAACTAAACTTTGCCTTGAGGAAAAAATGTGTGCATGAACAGCCGAAACAAAAAAAAAATACAAAAAGGGAAGCATGTGTAACCGGTGTGAAATGGCTAGCTAGTTAGCAGGGTGTGCGCTAATAGTGTTTCAATTGGTGACGTCACTCGCTCTGAGACCTTGAAGTAGTTGTTCCCCTTGCCCTGCAAGGTCCGCGGCTTTTTTGGAGCGATAGGTAATGATGCTTTGGGGGTGATTGTTGTCTGTGTGCAGAGGGTCCCTGGTTCGAGTCCAGGTTGGTTCGAGTCCAGGTTGGGGCGAGGAGAGGGACGGAAGCTATACTGTTATACATGCGGATGCCTTAAGATGGAATAGGAGGTAGGGCTGGGAATTGACAGGGACCTCATGATACAATATCACTATACTTAGGTGCCGATACAATATGTATTGCGATTCTCATGATTCGATGTTCCCAACATATTGCTCGCTATGTCTGCTGCAGAGATGTTTTGATCAGTCATGGAAATAAAATTGCTGATAACATGTTAGCTCGCTATTTAAAAAGACTGAACAAGCTATAGGATGAAAAAATACTGGAGTTTTGGCGCAGCTACATCCAATTTGTATTTTATTTTTTATAAGTTGATACTTAGAGTCAAAGTATCGACTATAATAATGTCATCAAAAAATATTGCGATATGCAACTATCGATTCCTCCCCCACATCACTAATAAAAGATCCAACCATTCTCTCTTTCTGTCTATCGGCTACGATCGTATAGCTTCTTTCAGCTTTCTGTTATTCCCTATCCCCTCTCTTTCTTGCCCTATTCTTCTGTCTACCCCCCACATACACACTCTTTCTCTCTCTCTCCTTCAATCTTATCGCTCCTTTCAGCTCTCTGTTATTCCCTATCCCCTCTCTCTTTCTCGCCCTATTCATCTGTCTACCCCCCCGCTTGCTCTCTCTTCTCATTTCTCTTCTGTCACTAGAAACACCGACACACGCAGAGAAAAGTTTTCCGAAGCTCCTTGTCTTGTTTCCCAAGGTCTTGTTAGAGCAGCAAAGCCCCAGCGGAATATCATAGCTCCGTGTGTTGAAATTTTAATCAAAAGGAAATGGGGCGGCACAATCTTGCTTCCTCTTAGCAGGATCTGCACAGATGGACTCGTCGGTCCTCGTCAGTGCAGAGGGGAAAGGCTCTCACCGTGACATTTTGAGAGCAGCTCTCTTGAACTGAGGCTTGATCTCGGCGCCTGGCTCGGTACAGGAAGTGTGGCAGCGAGTCTAAGCTGGTGAATAATAAGGTTACCTGTCTGTCAGAGATGATTTTCTCAGCTTGCTTTGTGTCTGTAAGGATAAAGTAAATCTCAACATACAGCAGCAGAAGGATCATCAGATGCACAGTGAGAAATTCAGAGCTTTTGAAATGAGGATTTGTAGTGAAATACTTTGACTGAGCGTTTTAATTGGTTTTTGTGCCAATTAACAAGTGTCTGTTCTGCATGTATTGTAGGCCTGCTGTTTTCAACCTGCTTATTTAGCAAAGCAAACTGATACAATGTCTCTGACAGGGTTAAAAGCAATATATAGTAATGTAGACCATACACTGTAACATTAGGCTAAGTATACAAAACGTTAGGAACGCCTAGGGATTTTGCGGTGACCGTATTACCGCCATACCGACGGTCACGAGTCATGAAGGCAGTCAAATTCCACGTGACTGCTTAGTCACGGTAATTAGGCTTTTCCAAGCTCTGATGCTGCTGATTGATGGTCATAAGTCACCTACTAAACGTGTGAACTGCCTGGTGCTCTGCACTCTATTATCCTTCTAATCACTCTGACACCAATGGAAATGTAAAGTGAAAATCAATCAAATACTTGAGAGCTCATGTTGCGCAACATTTCTATAGGCTATGCAATTGTGTGAAAAAACAGTGATGGCATCTATTAAAAAGAGGATTCCATCAGCTTTCTGTAGGCTAGGCCTACTATTTATTTCTCAACTTTCCTAATATTTAGCACAATGCTTCTCTTTACAACAGGAGGAGTATAGCCTACCTGGCTGGCATGAAAATGAACCACGGGAAATGCGTCCACCATTCGCTATTTAAGTGCATAGATGGCTTTTTTTTTTTTTGTGCCCTGCCCCGGTTTCGACACAGGTGCATGATAATGGTCCATTCTAAATAAAAAATAAAAATCACATGTCTTATTTAGTATATGTAAAAACGAGATTAAATCAAGAATAGTCTGATGGGTAACTATTAGCCTATCACTTGTGAATGATATATTATCACTTGGGAATGATGCCAAGCATAGGCCTATATGTTTAGATAAGGTTTGTATAACAGCTAAAGTGACCAAATAACTTCTTGAAATTAAGTACATTAATCTGCTTTACAAGGGGTGTGGAGACTAACTGGCATACATAAGCAGCACATGAGTTTCAAGTTTGGGGAAGACGATTTTCATCATAATACACCTTTAATAAAAGCATTACATGGTTAATCGGGTTTGCGGTCACTTTTGATAATGTTGTTTTGGTGGTCGACTTTTGTACTATGGGGGATAGTAGATTGACATAGGCTAGTGCTTTTGCTGTTCGTTAGGCCTCATCTTGTTGGTTGACGACGTTAAGTGGACTGTTCCAATATCTTCAACATGCAGTTGCGTCCCCCGATGTGTCTATGCGAAAGACCCGATCACGTGATAGAGAGCCATGTGAGAGGTGCTTCGGAGCACAGCACTCAGGGAGAAGGGAATTATAATTATTATATTTAGCCCAAGGGCACAACGGCCACTGGCCGCAAAAGGCATGGATGTTTTTAGGGTGCATTATGGCCACACTAAGGGGATGCCACCGGGAAATTCGAGGCATTATCAAGTGTGTTATTGTTACAAGACTGAAGTGTGTACAGTCCGTGCAAAAAAACGATGCGGACCTCATGCCTTTCAAGCAACTTTTAGTCGCATCATGCAGCCTTACAATGTATTAAAAATCTAAACATATAGCCCCAACGTTTGTAGAACAACTAAAAGTTAATAAATCTAAATTAAGCATTGGAGTACCTATTTCTTTGTTAACTTCTTATAGGCAGGTAGGACGGTAGCGTCCCACTTGGCCAACATCCGGTGAAATTGCAGAGCGCGAAATTCAAATTACGAAATTATAAATATTTTACTTTCATAAAATCACAAGTGTAATACATCAATATAAAGCTTAACTTCTTGTTAATCCAGCCGCTGTGTCAGATTTCAAAAAGGCTTTACGGCGATAGCACACCATGCGACTATCGGAGGACAGTGCCCCGCATACAAAAGCATGAAAAACATATTTCAACAAGGCAGGTGTGCCATGAAAGTCAGAAATAGCGATATAATAAATGCCTTACCTTTTTGATCTTCTTCTGTTGGCACTCCAAAAGGTCCCAGATACATCACAAATGGTCCTTTTGTTCGATAATGTCCTTTATATCCATAAAAACTCAGTTTAGCTGGCGCGCTTCAGTCAATAATCCACCCAGTTCCCCTCCATCAAAATGCATACAAAATGAATCCCAAACGTTACTAATAACCTTTTCCAAACAAGTCAAACAACGTTTATAATCAAACCTTAGGTACCCTAATACGTAAATAAATGATACAATTTAAGACGGAGAATCGCTATTGTCTTTACCGGAGAAAAATACAAAAGAACGCTCTCTCTTCCGCGCTCTTGGAAACACTACAGCCAAAATGCGAGCCACCTAGAAAAACTACTATTTCTGTGTCATTTTTCCAAAAACCAGCATGAAACTCTTTCTAAGACTGTTGACATCTAGTGGAAGCCCTAGGAACTGTGATCTGGGAGGATTTTGCCTTATAATAAAAGTGACAGCCATTAAAAACAGTGGTAGGCTGAACATTTTTCGGGGGGGGGTGGTTTGTCCTCGAGGTTTTACCTGCCATATCAATTATGTTATACTCAGAGATCATTTTAACAGTTTTAGAAACTTTAGAGTGTTTTCTATCCAAATCTACCAATTATATGCATATCCTAGCTTCTGGGCCTGAGTAACAGGCAGTTTACTTTGGGCACACTTTTCATCCGGATGTGAAAATACTGCCCCCTACCCAAGAGAGGTTAACCGCTCAACACAGAATAGCCTCGTGTGCACTCCCTCAAATCATTTGGAGACAATATCTTTTCTATTTTATTCAGCTTTGTTCAATTGTATTCTTCATACTATAAAATCATGCCATGGAATTCTAAGCAAATCTTGTCTACTAAATGAACTAGTGTAGCCCACAGCCATATGGTGTAGCCAGATCAGGACCTAACGTAAGGACAACTTATGCTATTCTGTTCTTCTGAAATAGACTACACTTTCTTCATATCATGTTTCTTTAAATCTGTCTAAAATAAATGGATTTATTGTGCAGGTGTAGGGTATATTACATGGATTTATTAGACTTTTTATAATGTAGATGTTCCAAAGGTCTGCATCAGTGTGGAAGCCAGAAGATGCTAAATGTGTATGTTAATTAACGGTCAATTACCATGAGATAGTCAAGGAAATAACTGCGATCACCAGCTGACCAAATTTCGCCACCGCCACAGCCCTTGGAACACCTCCCTAATATTGAGTTGCTCCCCTCTTTTTGCAGTCAGAACCGCCTGAATTTGTTGTGGCATGGACTCTACAAGGTGTCAAGCGTTCCACAAGGATGCTGGCCCATGTTGACTACAATGCTTCCCACAGTTGCCATTTTGGATGGATGTCCTTTGGGTGGTGGACCATTCTTGATACACACGGGAAACTGTTGAGGGTGAAAAACCCAGCAGCATTGCAGTTCTTGACACACTCAAACCGGTGCGTCTGGCCCCTATTACCATACCCTGTTCAAAGGCACTTGAGTCTTTTGTTGTTCCCATTCACCCTCTGAATGGCACACACACAATCCATGTCTCAATTGTCTCAATGCTTAAAAATCTGTCTTTAACTAAGCTGTTTGGTGCAGTATTTCTCAAGTACATTTTTCTCAAGTACATTTTTTAAAAGTAAATGATTAGTCTCTTGTTGAGTGACACACTTAATTGAAGAATCCCTACTGTTAACCAATCACCGACAAAGGGGCGTAGACTTCGGCTGCTAACTTAACCTTGCCTTGAGAAAAAATGTGTGCATGATAGAGATGAAACATTTCATATCACGATTATAGTGACCAAAATTATCACAGTTATCAATATTATCGCGGTATTGTAAAAATGTGATGGAAATGTTCAAAAAGTACTGATACACACACACACTGAAATCATTTCACCGAGTTTTATATTGAAAACCAACAAACAACAAATGAATTTGGTCCTCTTAGAAGGCTGAAAAATCTCCCGAGTGCTGTCACTGCCTTCCGCCATGTTTTCACACTAAACAACCCACGTTGCATGCTGACCCTGCTTCAGACTGTTGCTAACTTTGGTTGATGCTGGACAGTATTTCCCGTGAGTTTTTCAACCCGTAAAAATCAAACACGGTTTTAATGATAATTCAAATTTGAAAAGGTAATACTATGGTTTATCGTGAAACCGGTAACCGTTTCATCCCTAGTGCACAAATAGCCGAAACAAAATGTTGTCATAATATATGCACGAATTGTTTCGCATGCGGACGCCTTAAGTTGGTATAGGCGGTAGTGCTGGGAATTGCCTGGGACCTCATGATACGATAATATCATGATTCCGAGGTTGCCGATACAGTATTGCGATTCTCACGATTATGTATGTATTGTGATTTGATGTCCCCAACATATTGCTCACTATGTCTGCTGCAGAGATGAAATGAAAATGAGTTTTGATTAGTCATGAAAATAAAAGTGCTGATAACATGTTAGCTCACAATTTAAAAAGACAAAGGAAAAAAATGTTTTTATAAATAATTTTATATATTTTACAAGTTAATACTTGGAGTCAAAGTATTGATTATAATGTTTCTTTAACCTGTCTCGTCCCCTTCATCTACACTGATTGAAGTGGATTTAAGGGATCATAGCTTTCACCTGTTCGGTGTATCATTTAAAGAGCAGGTCTTCCTAATGTTTTGTACACTCGGTGTAATTGGCTGTGCAGTGAAATCATGTCATGATGGATTGCATAAATGCAATATACATTTATACAGTGCTTTTCAATAGGTCTCAAAGTGCTTTACATTGTAGTCTGGGTGTAACTCCACCATCTACCACCAAGCACCCACCTTTTTATAATCTTGTTTTGTATTCATGAATTAAGGCTTACTTTTCTCAGTGTCTCTACCTATTAGCAGCTCTGGTTGAGTGTTTACAGGCCACTCAATGGTTTTGAGTGTAGGCATTGTAACCAGAACCTCCCTCTCATGCCTCTGTCTCTGTCCAGGTTACTGAAGAAATGGAATCTGAACAGTTAAGTGTCCTTGCATGTAGGCTAGAGCCTGGGGGGACATGGAGTAGCTGGAGAGATAATGGCCTCCAGACCACATACAGTACCTGTTGGAAAGTGGACCGTGTGGTGTTTTGGTGACCTCTGGCCAGTGTGCATTGTTATCAGTACTGTGTACTTAGGCCCCTCAGCTGTTTGACAAATAGATTAGTATGTAATTAACAGGGACCTGACCAGAACTACTATTCACTATACTATAGCCTAACTACTACACTCACTCACTCACTCACTCACTCAACCCAACTGTTTAAACTTTTACATAGGCCTTTGATGTATCATCTGTTTGAGAGAAAGGGCTAGCCTAATTGCCTACATACATTGCAAGTACTGATTATACTGTTGGAGGTTGAGGGACCTGGAGGGCTCTCTGGATCAGTTGCCCCCACCTCACCTACCAGGAAGTTGTATTTGTGAGTTTGGTTGTTTGTTTCTCGTCTCAGTGATATCGTTTAGCAGCCTGATTTTAATAATTAATTGTATTCCATGCAATTAGACTTGCCATTTGAATTAAAAGTGTTGTACTCATTGCGTCCTCCCATTGAGGTAATTATTTCCCTATTGTGTTGTGAACCAAATTTGTGACATCTGAACTCTGAAAGGATAGATTTTAGAGCATGAAAGATGAAGTGCTAATGGCTAAATCACTGCATTTGCATTTTTCAAAGGATTAGAAAAGTGTGTGTGCGCAAGCCTTTGGTTTGATATTCTCAGAGGTGTCAAGTGTGAAATGAAACATTGAATTTCCATTGTTTAAACTTTGTAGCACTCAAACCTCTCACTTGTCTCTCACCTCATAGCCGATGGACCTCCTACCTGACACCCAATGTGCCGCCCCCCCCCCCCCTCCCTCAGAGACTGATGTGAGGTATTGTGCAGCCTCATGTGAAGAACCTCTTATTGCATTGAAAGACCAGTGTGTGTGTGTGCAGCTGTTGAGTGTGAGCCGTTTGTGCGCGTGCGTGATCAAGACCTCTCTTACACCGTCCCAGCCTGTCAACAGAACAGACACCATACACAGCTAGGATAAAGTGTTAAAGATAAATTTATTTCTTAATACTTGTCTTCCTTCCTTTTCCACTTCTGCTGTCATAAGAACAGCCTCTGAGAAACGGTGACCAGCGTGGCAGAAAATTAGGAGCACTTGAAGGAGTTTACGTTGCTTTTAATTATAACTGATGGCATTTTTGCTCAAATCGAGTGTAAGGAGAATGGGGTTTATTTAAATCAATTAATCAAATCAAATTTTATTTGTCACATACACATGGTTAGCAGATGTTAATGCGAGTGTAGCGAAATGCCTGTGCTTCTAGTTCCGACAATGCAGCAATAACCAACGAGCAATCCAACCCAACAATTCCACAACTACCACCTTATACACACAAGTGTAAAGGGATAAAGAATATGTACATAAAGATATATGAACGAGTGATGGTACAGAACGGCATAGGCAAGATGCAGCAGATGGTACAGAGCACAGTATATACATATGAGACGAGCAATGTAGGGCATATAAACATAAAGTGGCATAGTTTAAAGTGGCTAGTGATACATGTACTACACAAAGATGGCAAGATGCAGTAGATGATACAGAACACAGTATATACATATACATATGAGATGAGTAATGTAGGGTATGTAAACATTATATTAAGTGGCATTGTTTAAAGTGGCTAGTGATACATTTTTACACCAATTTCCATTATTAAAGTGGCTGGAGTTGAGTCAGTATGTTGGCAGCAGCCACTCAATGTTAGTGGTGGCTGTTTAACAGTCTGATGTCCTTGAGATAGAAGCTGTTTTTCAGTCTCTCGGTCCCTGCTTTGATGCACCTGTACTGACCTCGCCTTCTGGATGATAGCGGGGTGAACAGGCAGTGGCTCGGGTGGTTGTTGTCCTTGATGATCTTTATAGGTGTCCTGGAGGGCAGGTAGTTTGCCCCCGGTGATGCGTTGTGCAGACCTCACTACCCTCTGGAGAGCCTTACGGTTGTGGGCGGAGCAGTTGCCGTACCAGGTGGTGATACAGCCCGACAGGATGCTCTCGATTGTGCATCTGTAGAAGTTTGTGAGTGCTTTTGGTGACAAGCCGAATTTCTTCAGCCTCCTGAGGTTGAAGAGGCGCTGCTGCGCCTTCTTCACAACGCTGTCTGTGTGAGTGGACCAATTCAGTTTGTCCGTGATGTGTACGCCGAGGAACTTAACTTACTACCCTTTCCACTACTGTCCCATCGATGTGGATAAGGGGGTGCTCCCTCTGCTGTTTCCTGAAGTCCACAATCATCTCCTTTGTTTTGTTGACGTTGAGTGTGAGGTTATTTTCCTGACACCACACTCCGAGGGCCCTCACGTCCTCCCTGTAGGCCGTCTCGTCGTTGTTGGTAATCAAGCCTACGACTGTAGTGTCGTCCGCAAACTTGATGATTGAGTTGGAGGCGTGCATGGCCACGCAGTCGTGGGTGAACAGGGAGTACAGGAGAGGGCTCAGAACGCACCCTTGTCGGGCCCCAGTGTTGAAGATCGGTGGGGTGGAGATGTTGTTACCTACCCTCACCACCTGGGGGCGGCCCGTCAGGAAGTCCAGGACCCAGTTGCACAGGGCGGGGTCGAGACCCAGGGTCTCGAGCTTGATGACGAGTTTGGAGGGTACTATGGTGTTAAATGCTGAGCTGTAGTCGATGAACAGCATTCTCACATAGGTATTCCTCTTGTCCAGATGAGTTAGGGCAGTGTGCAGTGTGGTTGCGATTGCGTCGTCTGTGGACCTATTGGGGCGGTAAGCAAATTGGAGTGGGTCTAGGGTGTCAGGTAGGGTGGAGGTGATATGGTCCTTGACTAGTCTCTCAAAGCACTTCATGATGACGGAAGTGAGTGCTACGGGGCGGTAGTCGTTTAGCTCAGTTACCTTAGCTTTCTTGGGAACAGGCACAATGGTGGCCCTCTTGAAGCATGTGGGAACAGCAGACTGGGATAAGGATTGATTGAATATGTCCGTAAACACACCAGCCAGCTGGTCTGCGCATGCACTGAGGACGCGGCTGGGAATGCCGTCTGGGTCTGCAGCCTTGTGAGGGTTAACACGTTTAAATGTTTTACTCACCTCGGCTGCAGTGAAGGAGAGAGCCCGCAGGTTTTTGTAGCGGGCCGTGTCAGTGGCACTGTATTGTCCTCAAAGCGAGCAAAAAAGTTGTTTAGTCTGTCTGGGAGCAAGACATCCTGGTCCGCGTGGACCAATCAGGCATGGGCATCTGTGTTTGAGTCTTAAAAAAATAAATGATGACTAGTGATCGGGGGGTGGATATAGTAGAGTATTGCAATATTATTTTTTACAATATTATATAGATTCTGAGACTCCCAAGTATCGAGTTGCTAGGTACATAATGTTTGCGAAAATTGCTCTGAAACACTTTTGTCCTATATCTTGTTCTCCATCTTGTATTTAAATGGTGAGCCAACATGTTTTCAGCACTTATTTCCATGACTGATCAACACTCGTTTTTTCATGGCTCTCTCTGACATATACAGTGCATTGGGAAAGTATTCAGACCCCTTCACTTTTTCTACATTTTGTTATGTTTACAGCTAGGGATGCACGATATATATCGGTGAATGTATCAGAATCGGCTGATATTAGCTAAAAATGGCAACATCGGTATCGGCCCGATGTCTGTCTAGTTTAACACATATGTTAAAAACCGATGTCAAAGCTACCGTGCATACCTATACAACTTAGGTACATGACGTAATGAAGCCACGTAAAATGTTATATGTGCAACACAGCATTCCTGACCTAGCCCACACAATGTCTGCTGTGTGGATCAAGCAGTCAACAAGTCGAGCAGTCATTTGAAAGAGTAAGAACATTTCAGCGAGACAACGCAAAGGCAAAATCCATTAACATCTATTTTACATAGGTTTAAAGATTAACTTCTTGTGAATCCAACCACGGTGTCAGATTTAAAAAATGCTTGACGGCGAAGCATACCTTACGATTATTTGAGAACATAGCCCAGTGGACAAATTATTACAAACAGTAACCAGCCAACTAGAAGAGTTACACAAGTCAGAAATAGAGCTAAAATTAATCCCTTTGATGATCTTCATATGGTTGCACTCAGCAGACATTCATTTACTCAATAAATGTTCCTTTTGTTCGATAGTCTCTTTATATCCAATATATCGTGTTTTCTTCAGTAATCCACAGGCTCAAACGCAGACAAAAAATCCAAATTGTATCCGTAAAGTTCATAGAAACATGTCAAACGATGTTTATATTCAATCCTCAGGTTGTTTTTAGCATAAATAATCGATAATATTTCAACCCGACAATAACGTAGTCAATATAAAAGGTAAACAAAGGCACTCTCTCGGTCTCGTGCATGAAAAAGCTCTGACACTTTAGGGTCCACTCATTCAAACTGCTGTTACTTCCTCATTTTTCAGAATACAAGCCTGAAACAATTTCTAAAGACTGTTGACATCTAGTGGAAAGCATAGGAACTGCAATTTGAGTCCTAAGTCAATGGATACTGTAATGGCATTGAATAGAATACTACAAAACCAACAAAAAAAACTTCTTCCCGAATGGATTTTTCTCAGGTTTTTGCCTGCCATTTTTTTCTGTTATACTCACACTATTTTAACAGTTTTGGAAATGTTAGAGTGTTTTCTATCCAAATCTACCAGTTATATGCATATCATATCATCTGGACCTCGAGAAGCAGGCTGTTTAATTTGGGCATGCTTTTCATCCAAAATTCCGAATGCTGCCCCCTACCCTAGAGAAGTTAACGCCAACATAATGGAGTTCATTGCCCTTGAAAATCAACCGTTCTCTGTCGTGGGTGATGTTGGATTTTGCTGGCTGGTCGAGCACTGGTTCACACTACCAAGTGTGCTTTTTTTTTCAGATGTTGCCCTACCGGAGTTACACAGTAATAACGTCACTGCTATTAGCTTCACGACATACATACTATGGAACGCCGTTTGGGTCTTTGCGTGTCAAAAAAGATACAGTAGCACTGTCAAAGCTGTACAAAAAAAGTCTGCAAACACCAGCCACGAACGATGTGTTTACAATACCGCGTTGGTAATAAAGCATAATTTGTTCGACCGCAAAGTCCACTTTTGTGCCTAATCTTTGTGGCTAGCTTCACATAGATGGGTCCGACCACCATTAATCAAATAAGAACTGTCTTATAAATTAGGGTTATTTTAGATGACACCTATAATAATACATATAAGCTAGCTAACTATAGCTTCTAAAACAAATGGTCGTTTTGCTATGTTTTTGGGGAAGAACATTGTTTGCATCCATGAGCTAGGTAGCTTTAAAAAATAAAAAATGTATGACCAGCACTGTAAGCACGCGAGATAACTTTACCAGCATCATAGCAAACGTATCGATGAATCATTGTGACATGAGTGAGTGTAATAACTACTTTAAAAAATTATGAACGCGTTAAATTAATGTGACGTGCAGTCATTCGTGTCCTGATTGGTCAACAAGCTTATTTGACATGTCAAATAGTGTTATTTGACATGTCAAATAGTGTTATTTGACACGCAAAGACCCAAACGGCGTTCCATAGAAATCCTGGTTGAGAATGAAACGACTGAACAAAGAAACAGCACAGCAAGTAAGTGAAAGAAATAGGTTTTGAATATGTTTTACTGGTAATGGGGACATGCGTAAATGCCAACAAAATAACTTGTGTGTGTGTGTAACCTTTATTTAACTAGGCAAGTCGTTTAAGAACAAATTCTTATTTACAATGACGGCCCGGATGACGCTGGGCCAATTGTGCGCCGCCTTATGGGAGTCCCAATCACGGCCGGATTTGAAACAGGGACTGTTTTTACGCCTCTTGCACTGAGATGCAGTGCCTTAGACCACAGTGTCCATGTGTGTTAACTATTTAAGAAAGCATGAGGTTGATATGTGATTTTCCACAACAGCCAAGACAACGCAGGAGTGGCTTCGGGACAAGTCTCTGAATGTCCTTGAGTGGCCCAGCCAGAGCCCAGACTTGAACTCGAGCGAACATCTCTGGAGAGAAATTAATAGTTGTGCAGCAACGCTCTCCATCCAACCTTACAGAGCTTGAGAGGATCTGCAGAGAATGGGAGAAACTCCACAAATACAGGTGTGCAAAGCTTGTAGCATCATACCTAAGAAGAGTCAAAGGTGCTTCAACAAACTATAGTAAAGTGTCTGATTATGTAAATGTGATATTTCAGTTTATTTGTAATACATTTTCCCAAAATTAAAAATAAATAATGTTTTTGCGTTGTCATTATGGGGTATTGTGTGTAGATGGATGAGGGGGAAAAACAAATTAACTTCTACTTGCTACGCATCCCGGATCCGGGAGCACCCCCATCAGTAAAAAAAGCTGACTAGCATAGCCTAGCATAGCGCCACAAGTAAATACTAGCATCTAAATATCATTAAATCACAAGTCCAAGACACCAGATGAAAGATACACATCTTGTGAATCCAGACAGCATTTCAGATTTTTTAAATGTTTTACAGGGAAGACACAATATGTAAATCTATTAGCTAACCACGATAGCAAAAGACAACTTTTTTCCCCCACCATTTTTTTCCTGCATGGGTAGCTATCACAATTTCGACCAAATAAAGATATATATAGCAACTAACCAAGAAACAACTTCATAAGATCACAGTCTGATACAATAAATATGTTATAGCATATGTTTTTTTAGAAAAATGTGCATATTTCAGGTATAAATCACAGTTCTACATTGCAGCTGCAATCTGAAATAGTGCCGAAGCTGCCAGAATAATTACAGAGACCAACGTCAAATACCTAATTACTCATCTTAAAACATTTCTGAAAAATACACAGCGTACAGCAAATGAAAGCCCAACATCTTGTGAATCCAGCCGATATTTCAGATTTTTTAAGTGTTTTACAGCGAAAACACAATATAGCATTATATTAGCTTACCACAATAGCCAGAAACACAAGCAATTTACCAGCAGCAAAGGTTAGCGATCGTAACAATCCAGCAAAAGATATATCATTTTTGACTAACCTTGATATACTTCATCAGATGACAGTCCTGTAACATCATATTACACAATGCATATAGGTTTTGTTCGAAAATGTGCATATTTAGCAGCACAAATCGTGGTTATACAATGTGATCAGTAGCAACAGTTCATGCATTCTGGCCGGCGCCATCTTGGAGAGGCACCTAATCTAATCAATAAATAATCGTAAACTTGACTAAAAAATACAGGTTGGACAGCAAATGAAAGATGCATTAGTTATTAATGCAACCGCTGAGTTAGATTTTTAAAATTAACGTTACTAGACATACAGTGTGCGTTACAGCCAGACTAGTGCCGCAATTAATGGCGTACAAATCCATTTACATTTTTCCACATAAATACGGAATAACATCATAAATAGCTCTTACTTTTGGACGAGCTTCCATCAGAATCTTGGGCAAGTTGTCCTTTGTCCAAAAGAATCGTTGCTCGGTTGTAAAACGTCGTCTTCAACTTTGGAACTAGCAGCTAACAATAGCTATGTGGCGCAGACATGCCCAAATCCTCAAAACGCAATACTAAGGAAATTCCGAAAATAGCAATATACTCGCATAAACTGATATAACTTCGTTATGATGTTTCTAACACCTATATCGAATTAAATCACAGAAGGATATAACTTAGGCCTATAACGAGAGCTTTTGAGCATGCCATCCTGAGGTCCTCCATTGCGTCTTGACGAACGTCGAAAGGAGCGCTCCCCCCATGCCATGTCCTTTTATAAGGTCTGAGATCTACGTAGAAACTCCATTCCAATTCTCATTGGTTACTGACATCCAGGGGAAGGCGGGTGCAGTTCATGTCGACCCATAGGATACATACAGAGCTTTAAACTGATCTGAGAACAGAGCCTCGTTTTCAGACCTTCGCAGTTCCTGTCATGAATTTCGCTGCAGAAAGAGTTCTGTTTCACCCACAGACATAATTCAAACGGTTTTAGAAACTAGAGATTGTTTTCTATCCAATACTAATAATAATATGCATATTGTACGAGCAAGAATTGAGTACGAGGCAGTTTAATTTGGGAACGATAAATGGTAACGTTGAAACAGCACCCCCTATATTGAGAAAAGGTTAATACATTTTAGAATAAGGTGGCAACTAGTGATGGACCGATATGACATTTTTGGCTGATACCGATATTTTCCTTGCAAAAAAAAAAGATACCAATATCAGATATTAAACATTTTAGCGACCTTTAAAGCATTATAGTACAGTTAAATCTGCACAGCCAACTAATTGCCGTCTACACACTATCTGCTGACTGCCACGTATACAAAAAGGATGTGCTTCTCTATAAAAGCTGAGAATCGACACTGTTCGTTGAGCTTTCAACTATGCGCTGTTAAGTGGATGGTTGATAATACATTTTTGCAAATCTTTATAATATACTTTAAGTATCTGCAGTTTCTCTCATCTTATAGAATTGCTACCATAGTGCTTAGGGTTGTTGTCCTGTTGGAAGGTGAACCTTCACCCCAGTCTGAGTTTCTGAGCGCTCTGGAGCAGGTTTTAATTGAGGATCTCTCTGTATTTTGCTCTGTTCATCTTTCCGTTGATCCTTACTAGTCTCCCAGTCCCTGCCGCTGAAAAACATCCACACAGCATGAGGCTGCCACCCATGCTTCACCATAGTGATGGTATTGGACAGGTGATGAGGTGCATGGTTTCCTCCAGACATGACACTTGGCATTCAGGCCAAAGAGTTCATTCTTGGTTTCATCAGACCAGAGAATCTTGTTTCTCATTGTCTGAGAGTCTTAGGTGCATTTTGGCAAGCTCCAAGCGGTCTGTTGTGTGCCTTTTATTGAGGAGTGGCTTCCGTCTGGCCACTCTATCATAAATACCTGATTGGTGGAGTTCTGCAAAGATGGTTGTCCTTCTGGAAGGTTCTCCCATCTCCACAGAGGAACTCTGGGGCTCTGTCAGAGTGACCATCGCATTCTTGGTCACCTCCCTGACCAAGGCTCTTCTCCCCCAATTGCTTAGTTCGGCCTAGGCGGCCAGCTCTAGAAAGAGTCTTGGTGGTTCCATACTAATGTAAATAAGGTATTTCTGTTTATTTTTTAATTTCTAATACATTTGCAAAAATGTCAACCTTTTTTTGGTTTGTTATTATGGGGTATTGTGTGTAGATTGAGTGTCAATGTATTTAATCCATTTTCGACATAATAAAAAGTGAAGGGGTCTGAATACTTTCCAAATGCACTGTAGTGACAATCAGTAGACTACATGTATATATATATTTTTTTTGCCAGGTTCTCTGCAGTTGGATAATGGACAACTGTTTTTCATTATCTGGTTGTTTCTGGTATGCTTTCAGAATGTGATAATGTTAGCTACTTGAGCATCAAGCCTGACAGGCTCTGGCAGAAGGGTTGCTGGTTTGTTAGATGTCTTGATGTGCGACCCTTTGTTCCCGTGTGTCGGTGTGTATGTGTGTCGGTATGTGTATGTGTGCATTTTACCCTCTGTGTGATACCCTCTGTGTGTATGTCCTGATGTGTGACTCCCTGTTGCTGTGTGTTTTGGCAGGGATTGAACGTCAGGCCTCGGAATAATGCCCAGCTGGGGCGGGACGGCGTGCGGCGGAAAGACTGGCACGACTACGATGCAATTAGGAGAGACGCTACTCGCTCTGGTAGGACAGAACTTCAGGAAGTCCCTCCCCCATATTCCCTTTTAGTTTGAGGTTTGAAGCCCACAACTAATATACTACGATAACAAATGATTCCTCACAAGACACGTGTGTAGGAACATGAGCTTTTCGGAAGAAAAGTGTGATTATAGCACAAAGCCATTAAAATTGATGTGTTCGACAGACTGCAAGACATTTCCAAGTTCCTTATGGTTCATTCAGCAGGTACTGTACTTCAGACCGAAGATATTTTACCTGACATTAAGTCCAGGTACTTTCACGGTCTGTCAGAGAAAAGCAGATGGTTGGCGCAAGGCATTTTGTCCCTAGTCTTCCTCAAACACCATCGTTGCAGTCTTGTCTGTTCTCTCGGTGTGTGTGTGTGTGTGTGTGTAGGTAACGGCGAGCAGGGGAAGCCTTTTCCGCTGACCGACGCTGACCGGGTGGACCAGGCCTACAGGGAGAATGGGTTCAACATCTACGTCAGCGATAGGATCTCCCTCAATCGCTCTGTCGCAGACATCCGGCACCCTAAGTGAGTGTGTCTTTTTCGCTTTTAAATTACCCCACTTGTCAACTCACACATTCCTCCCAAAAGATAAGTATAGTTTAGTCAGTTGTTTCACATTCTCCTGATGATCCATAAGCAAAATAACTATGAGCATTAGGTGTAAGGTGTTTTTCTCCTAATGGCTTGGTGTAATTTGTATTTCATTCCTATTTGAGGATGTAGCTACTTTCCTTATAAGCCAATGAGTGAAAGGGGACTATGCTTTAGCTTTAATCATGCATTTAGCTTTCTTTCAAATCGCTGTTGGGTCGGTGCCGTGAATCCTCCTCTTAGACCAGTTATCCCTGTTTTTTGTATGTCTCTGACATATGAACACAGTTTTTTACCAGAGGACATACTTGTCTGACTCTTCACCTCTTCCCTACTTACTCACTCTTCTCTCCAAACTGTCATTTTTCTCTTCATGTCCTTTACAAAGAAAGGAGCTGTCAATTGGGACCTTGAGTTGCCTTTACCTTAACAATGCAGCAGGAGTCCAATCTTCGATTCCTCTTTCCCTGCTCTTTCCTTTCCTTGTTCTATGTCTATGAGGACAATTACAAAACCCTAACCAATACTCTGACCTTATATTCCCCAGCTATGTTTTCAATGGGGAATCAATTGTGACCGACTGGCTCGATTCGGTTTTATATGGCAAAATTAGATTTTTTTTTATTTTTTTACTTGGGATAGAAGTAGAGACTTGTAGCTAGAAAATGGTATATCATACACTACATTTGAGGAACAATGGGGAAAGTAATTCTGCTTTGAGAGTTGATAAACTTGTAACCCCATGTTTGAGAAAATGGCAATTTAATATTTTGGTACACGTACTAGAGAACTCTTCTTTGTCCATTCAGCATGTTCACACCTGCTTAAGCCTTAGCTGCACCCATCTTTGTAAGGATTCACACACATGACGTCAGAAGCCTGGTGGTCCAAAATAGCATAAATAAACCCATCTGTTGGAAAATGTATTTAGTGTATGTCAATCTAGCAACCCAGGCAACTAAAAGCAACTTTCTAATTTCTAGCTAATGTTAAGCTAGCTGGCTAGCCAGCTCAAATAATGACCACAACATATAGCTAACAACGTCTTAACTTGAGCTAATTTGTATTCATTATTACAGGAAAATAAACATGCATCAAGATTACAAGTCAATGGCAAGCTAATTATAGTAAATAGCTTATGGTTGTGAGTGTGACAAAATAAGATCAGGGCATTCTACCGGAGATTTTTTAGAACTTGGACACTGTCTTGTTGGCCTAACGTTATATCATAATTTGACTTTGGTGCAGGTCATGGTTTTCTTCACATTACTGTCTCTGTTAAACACACACTACATCAAATAAAATCAAAGTTTATTTGTCACATGCACAGGATAAAGATGGTGTACATAGTACAGTGAAATGGTATCTGCAGAGTGGAGTCTTTTGTTTAGACATCTAGCTAGCTAAACAATGACCCATAATCCCAACTCATGATGTTACTACCTAGCATGAATCTGCAGGTAGCTAACCAACTAGATTCAATGTGTTAGCTAGCTAACATTAGGCTATAACAAGCCATGCAAATGGCTCTGAGATACGAATAATTTTACTACACAGATTGTACACAACTTTAGCTAGCGAGCTAGCTAACAGCACACTTACTTGCAATGAAATTAATTTGCTGACAAAATTGGAAACATATAATATCTGAAAATGTTGCTAGCTAGACTAACCTGTATACATGGATGAATGCTTCTCCCTCTGTCACGGATGCCATGGTTACTCTTAGTTTGAAGATGTAATCCGTTATACAACGGCCTTCTGTGTGTTCTCTTTACGACTCCCTCCATATTTGCAATCAAATGCCTGATTTTTTTTCTCCATATCCTTAGCTATAAAAACATCCCCGTAGCATAGTGCTGCCACCACCATGCTTCACTGTAGGGATGGTACCATGTTTCCTCCAGACGTGACGCTTGGCATTCAGGCCAGAGTTCAATCTCGGTTTCATCAGACCAGGAATCTTGTTTCTCATGGTCTGAGAGTCCTTTAAGTGCCTTTTGGCAAACTCGAAGTGGGGGGTGGGGGAATCATGTGCTTTTTACTGAGTGGCTTCTGTCTGGCCACTCTACCATAAAGGCCTGATTAGTTGTGCTGTAGAGATGGTTGTACTTCTGGAAGGTTCTCCCATCTCCACAGAGGAGCTCTGTCAGTGACCATCGGGTTCTTGGACATATTCCTGATCAAGGCCCTTCTCCTCCGATTGCTCAGTTTGGCTGTGCGGCCAGCTCTAGGAAGAGTCTTGGTGGTTTCAAACTTCTTCCATTTCAGAATGAGGCCACTGTTTTCTTGGGGACCTTCAATGCCTCGACACAATCCTGTCTCGGAGCTCTACGGACAATTCCTTCGACTTGATGGCTTGGTTTTTGCTCTGACATGCACTGTCAACTGTGGGACCTTATATAGACAGGTGTGTGCCTTTCCAAATCATATCCAATCAATTGAATTTAACACAGGTGGACTGCTAGTTGTAGAAGCAAAGTGTCTCAATACTTCTGTAAATAAGGTATTTGTTTTTTTGTTTTTCATAAATTTTCTAAAAAGCTGTTTTTCAGTTTGTAATTATGGGGTATTGTGTGTTGATGGATGAGGATAAAAATATTGAATCCATTTTAGAATGAGGCTGTAATGTACCAAAATGTGGAAAAAGGCCAGGGGTCGGAATACTTTCCGAACGCACTGTATAATGAATTGTCACTGCCAGTAGAGAATAGCATGTTCCCTAAGCTGTTCCAGGGTGTGTGTTGTCTGGGTCTTAGTATCCAGGGCCTTGTGGTTTCCTCTGGGTACATTTCCCCGAGCCTTTTTTCAGTGAATAGAGCCTCTGAGGAACAGGCTGTTGCTATTCAGTGCTCTAGCAGTCTCCCTTGGAGCAGCCTGTTGATGTTCTTACAGCTATGGGAATCACAGGTTGGCCACATGGGTCCCTTAACTCCCTCCGATCTGCCTAATTTGTTTAATAAAGTGTAATGAAGCGGCAGCTTATTGCCGGCCCGCCTTCGCTGTCACTCTTCCGGGCTCTTTGTGGCTGGCATCTCACTTTTACTATTTAAAAAATATATATTTATGAAAACAATCCTCTCTTCTACTCCCTCTCTCAATCCTTTGTAGCCCTGCTAAGGAGCCTGCGTAGTCTGGTTAGGGAGTAATTGGTTTATTTCGCTCTCTCGCTCTCTCTCTCGCTCTCTCGCTCTCTCAGCTCTGTCTGTCTACGTGAAAAAGTGAGGGATGATGAGTAATGATGAAGAGGCTGTGGCAGAAGCTTGGCCTTCCAACGGCTGAAGTGACACCCAACTGTCACAGTCCCTGTCGTTCTGTGTCAGTTAGACCAATCAGCCGGCCACATCTGCTCTCCAATACCCAATCGGTGGCCCTGTCTGCCCTGGAGGCCCGCACTCGCCTGGTGATTGGCATGTTGTCACCGCCAGAGGCGTGGAGCGGATATCTGATCTTGACACATTCGATTTGTTGATGTTTGCGCTGCGACAGAATTCCAATGAAGGAAGCCACATAATTCCACAGGGTGTAGTACAATGCCAGGAAATGTGGGTGGGTTGGAAATTGGTTTGAGCAACACAGTCTGTCTCAGTTGTCTCTGTTTTACGACAAATTAGATTTGGGCTAGTGCTCTGCTCTAGCACTCATTTCACTCATGAACCAGAGACTGGCGGTGCTCATTCTGCCCCATCAAAGCGCTTTCATTATCTGCAATGATTACTTCAATATACAGTAATCATATTATATAATATCGCAATATACTTACTGTTTATCATTGTGTCCAGTGACAATTATGGGTCATGAATAATAGGCCTACATGATAATACTAAAGTCTGTCATAAAGCATCTGAGTAGGAGTGCTGATCTAGGATCAGTTCCCATTTGTCCATATAATGTTAGTCATTGTGATCTTAAATCAAATCAAACTTTATTTCAAAGTGCTTAGCAAATAAAATAATACAATTTGAGAAAGCACACTTTGCTATAAATGGACAAGAATAAAATTAAGAAACCACTTAAAATTGTAAAACAATAGTACATGAGAGGCTATTGTATAAAAATACCAAAATAAATATATACTGAACAAGTTAAGTGTTGGTCCCATGTTTCGTGAGCTGAAATAAAAGATCCCAGAAATGTTCCATACTCACAAAAGCTTATTTCTCTCAAATTCTGTGCACAATTTTGTTTATATCCCTGTTAGTAAGCATTTCTCCTTTGCCAAGATAATCCATCCACCTGACAGGTGTGGCATATCAAGAAGCTGATTTAAACAGCATGATCATTACACAGGTGCACCTTGTGCCGGGAACAATAAAAGGCCACTCTAAAATGTGCAGATTTGTCACACAACACAATGCCACACGTTTTGAAGTAGTGTGCAATTGGCATGCTGCAGGAATGTCCACCAGAGCTGTTGCCAGAGAATTGAATGTTAATTTCTCTACCATAAGCTGCTTCCAATGTCATTTTAGAGAATTTGGCAGTATGTCCAATTGGCCTCACAACCGCAGACCATACTTAACCACGCCAGCCCAGGACCTCCACATCCGGCTTCTTTACCTGAGGGATCATCTGAGACCAGCCACCCGGACAGCTGATGAAATTGTGGGTTTGCACACCTGAAGAATTTCTGCACAAACTGCCTCAGTGAAGCTCGTCGTCCTCACCAGGGTCTTGACTGCATTTTGGCATCGTAACCGACTTCATTTGGCAAATGCTGACCTTCGATGGCGACTGGCACGCTGGAGAAGTGGGATCTTCACAGATGAATCCCGGTTTCAACTGTACCGGGCAGATGGTAGATGGTGTGTATGGCGTAATGTTGGTGAGTGGTTTGCTGATGTAATCGTTGTGAACAGTGCCCCATGGTGGCGGTGGGGTTATGGTATGGACAGGCATAAGCTATGGACAACGAATACAATTGCATTTTATCGATGGCAATTTGAATGCACAGAGATACCGTAACGAGATCCTGAGGCCCATTGTTGTGCAATTCATCCGCTGCCATCACCTCATGTTTCAGCATAATGCACAGCCCCATGTCGCAAGGATCTGTACACAATTCATGGAAGTTGAAAATGTCCCAGTTCTTCCATGGCCTGCATTCTGTTAGGTTCTTATTTTTCAGAGTAAATAACTCACGGACACTAGAGATGCTTTAACCAAGTTTAATTATTCTCAAAGGTTCTGTTCAGCTGTAATTCAGACAACCCAACAGTTCTCCAATCCAGATACAGTGGGGCAAAGAAGTATTTAGTCAGCCACCAATTGTGCAAGTTCTCCCACTTAAAAAGATGAGAGAGGCCTGTAATTTTCATCATAGGTACACTTCAACTATGACAGACAAAATGAGGAGAAAAAATCCAGAAAATCACATTGTAGGATTTTTTATGATTTAATTATGGTGGAAAATAAGTATTTGGTCATTCCAAACAAGCAAGATTTCTGGCTCTCACAGACCTGTAACTTATTATTTAAGAGGCTCCTCTGTCCTCCACTCGTTACCTGTATTAATGGCACCTGTTTGAACTTGTTATCAGTATAAAAGACACCTGTCCACAACCTCAAACAGTCACACTCCAAACTCCACTATGGCCAAGACCAAAGAGCTGTCAAAGGACACCAGAAACAAAATTGTAGACCTGCACCAGGCTGGGAAGACTGAATCTGCAATAGGTAAGCAGCTTGGTTTGAAGAAATCAACTGTGGGAGCAATTATTAGGAAATGGAAGACAAACAAGACCACTGATAATCTCCCTCGATCTGGGGCTCCACGCAAGATCTCACCCCGTGGGGTCAAAATGATCACAAAAATCCCAGAACCACACGGGGGGACCTAGTGAATGACCTGCAGAGAGCTGGGACCAAAGTAACAAAGCCTACCATCAGTAACACGCCGCCAGGGACTCAAATCCTGCAGTGCCAGACGTGTCCCCCTGCTTAAGCCAGTACATGTCCAGGCCCGTCTGAAGTTTGCCAGAGAGCATTTGGATAATCCAGAAGAAGATTGGGAGAATGTCATATGGTCAGATGAAACCAAAATATAACTTTTTGGTAAAAACTCAACTCGTTGTGTTTGGAGGACAAAGAATGCTGAGTTGCATCCAAAGAACACCATACCTACTGTGAAGCATGGGGGTGGAAACATCATGCTTTGGGGCTCTGTTTCTGTAAAGGGACCAGGACGACTGATCCGTGTAAAGGAAAGAATGAATGGGGCCATGTATCGTGAGATTTTGAGTGAAAACCTCCTTCCATCAGCAAGGGCATTGAAGATGAAACGTGGCTGGGTCTTTCAGCATGACAATGATCCCAAACACACCGCCCGGGCAACGAAGGAGTGGCTTCGTAAGAAGCATTTCAAGGTCCTGGAGTGGCCTAGCCAGTCTCCAGATCTCAACCCCATAGAAAATCTTTGGAGGGAGTTGAAAGTCCGTGTTCCCAGCAACAGCCCCAAAACATCACTGCTCTAGAGGAGATCTGCATGGAGGAATGGGCCAAAATACCAGCAACAGTGTGTGAAAACCTTGTGAAGACTTACAGAAAACGTTTGACCTCTGTCATTGCCAACAAAGGGTATATAACAAAGTATTGAGAACTATTTGGTCAATAACAAAAGTGTATTTTCCACCATAATTTGCAAATAAATTCATTAAAAATCCTACAATGTGATTTTCTGGATTTTTTTTTTCTCATTTTGTCTGTCATAGTTGAAGTGTACCTATGATGAAAATTACAGGCCTCATCTTTTTAAGTGGGAGAACTTGCACAATTGGTGGCTGACTAAATACTTTTTTGCCCCACTGTACATACCCCAACCAGAAGCCATTAGCATTGAGCTAAAGGGTAGTGCTGCCGCTTTCAAGGTGCGGGACTCTAACCCGGAAGCTTACAAGAAATCCTGTTATGCCCTGCAATGAACCATCAAACAGGCAAAGCGTCAATACAGAGCTAAGATTGAATCATACTACACAGGCTCCGATGCTCGTCTTTTGTGGCAGGGCTTGCAAACTATTACAGACTACAAAGGGAAGCACAGCCGCGAGCTGCCCAGTGACACGAGCCTACCAGACGAGCTAAATCACTTCTATGCTTGCTTTGAGACAAGCAACACTGAGACATGCATGAGAGCATCAGCTGTTCCGGACGACTGTGTGGTCACGCTCTCCGTAGCCGCCATGAGTAAGACCTTTAACCTGTCTAGCCCCGGGGTTCCGCTAGCGGAACTCCTCCCACATTCCACTGAAAAGGCAGAGCGCGAAATTCAAAATTCAAAGAAATATTTAACTTTCACACATTAACAAGTCCAATACAGCAAATGAAAGATAAACATCTTGTGAATCCAGTCAACATGTCCGATTTTTAAAATGTTTTACAGCGAAAACACCACGTATATTTGTTAGCTCACCACCAAATAGAAAAAAGCACAGACATTTTTCACAGCACAGGTAGCATGCACAAAACCAACCAAACTAACCAAGAACCAACCAAACTAACCAAGAAACAACTTCATCAGATGACAGTCTTATAACATGTTACACAATAAATCTATGTTTTGTTCGTAAAATGTGCATATTTGAGCTATAAATCAGTTTTACATTGCAGCTACATCACAAATAGCACCGAAGCAGCCAGAGTAATTACAGACACCAACGTGAAATACCTAAATACTCATCATAAAACATTTCTGAAAAATACATGGTGTACAGCAAATGAAAGACAAGCATCTTGTGAATCCAGCCAATATTTCCGATTTCTTAAGTGTTTTACAGCGAAAACACAATATAGCATTATATTGGCTTACCACAATAGCCAGAAACACAAGCCATTTACCAGCAGCAAAAGTTAGCGATCGTAACAAACCAGCAAAAGATATATAATTTTTGACTAACCTTGATAAGCTTCATCAGATGACAGTCCTATAACATCAGGTTATACATACACTTATGTTTTGTTCGAAAATGTACATATTTAGAGCTGAAATCAGTGGTTATACATTGTGCTAATGTAGCATCTTTTTCCCACAACGTCCGGATATTTTTCTGACACTCACATATTCTGACCAAATAACTATTCATAAACATTACTAAAAAATACATGTTGTATAGGAAATGATAGATACACTTGTTCTTAATGCAATCGCCGTGTTTGAATTCTAAAAATAACTTCATTACGACATGCAGTTTACGTTATGGCGAGAGAGTGCCCAAAATCTGGGCGCAAACTATTAGTAAACATGTTCCGACAGATATATGAAATAGCATTATAAATGGGTCCTACTTTTGTTGAGCTTCCATCAGAATGTTGTACAAGGGGTCCTTTGTCGGGAACAATCGTTGTTTGGTTTTAGAATGGCATTTTTCCCCCTCGAATGAGCAAGCAAAACTAGCTAAGTGGCGCTAAGCTCTCCTTCGTCACCAAACGCAAAGAACGCAATACGTCTAAACTCCCGAAAACATTTCAATAATCTAATAAAACTATATTGAAAAAACATACTTTACGATGATATCTTCACATTTATCAAATAAAATCAAAGCCGGAGATATAAGACGTTTATAACGATTGCTTTTCAGAAGCCAATACTGGTGACCTTTATCCGCTTCCTGAACAAACGAATTCTGGGGTCATGTCATTCCAAGCTGTCTCTTTTGCCCATAGAAAGAGATTGAGACCCCATTTCACCTCGCACAGCCTATTGACATCTAGTGGAAGGCGTATGAAGTGCATGTATAGTCATAAATCTCAAGCAAAATGATAGGGAAGGCCTGGAACAGAGCCTCGATTTGAGATTTTTCACTTTCTGACAGGAAGTTTGCTGCAAAATGAGTTCTGTTTTACTCACAGATATAATTCAAACGGTTTTAGAAACTTGAGTGTTTTCTATCCAATAGTAATAATAATATGCATATTGTACGAGCAAGAATAGAGTACGAGGCCGTTTAAATTGGGCACGATTTTCCCCCAAAGTGTAAATAGCGCCCTCTATCCTCAACAGGTTAAACAGGTCAACATACACAAGGCTGCGGGGCCAGACGTGTGCTCCGGGCATGTGCTGACCAACTGGCAGGTGTCTTCACTGACATTTTCAACACGTCCCTGATTGAGTCTGTATTACCAACATGTTTCAAGCAGACCACCATAGTCCCTGTGCCCAAGAGCACAAAGGCAACCTGCCTAAATGACTACAGACCCGTAGCACTCACGTCCGTAGCCATTAAGTGCTTTGAAAGGTTGGTAATGGCTCACATCAACACCATTATCCCAGAAACCCTAGACCCACTCCAATTTGCATACCGCCCAAACAGATCCACAGATGATCCAATCTCTATTGCACTCCACACTGCCCTTTCCCACCTGGACAAAAGGAACACCTTTGTGAATGCTATTCATTGACTACAGCTCAGCGTTCAACACCATAGTACCCTCAAAGCTCATCACTAAGCTAAGGATCCTGGGACTAAACACCTCCCTCTGCAACTGGATCCTGGACTTCCTGACGGGCTGCCCCCAGGTGGTGAGGGTAGGTAGCAACACATCTGCCATGCTGATCCTCAACGCTAGCGCTCCACAGGGGTGCGTGCTCAGTCCCGTCCTGTACTCCCTGTTCACCCACAACTGCATGGCCGGGCACGACTCCAACACCATCATTAAGTTTGTAGACGACACAACAGTGGTAGGCTTGATCACCGAAAACGATGAGACAGCGTATAGAGAGGAGGTCAGAGACCTGGCCGGGTGGTGCCAGAATAACAACCTATCCCTCAACGTAACCAAGACAAAAGGAGATAATTGTGGACTACAGTAAAAGGGGGACAGAGCACGCCCCCATTCTCATTGACGGGGCTGTAGTGGAGCAGGTTGAGAGCTTCAAGTTCCTTGGTGTCCACATTAACAACAAACTAGAATGGTACAAACACACCAAGACAGTCGTAAAGAGGGCACGACAAAGCCTATTCCCCCTCAGGAAGCTAAAAAGATTTGGCATGGGTCCTGAGATCCTCAAAAGGTTCTACAGCTGCAACATCGAGAGCATCCTGACTGGTTGCATCACTGCCTGGTACGGAAATTGTTCGGCCTCTGACCGCAAGGCACTACAGAGGGTAGTGCGTACCGTCCAGTACTTCACTGGGGCTAAGCTGCCTGCCATCCAGGACCTCTACACCAGGCGGTGTCAGAGGAAGGCCCTAAAAATTGTCAAAGACCCCAGCTACCCCAGTCATAGACTGTTCTCTCTACTACCGCATGGCAAGTGGTACCGGAGCGCCAAGTCTAGGACAAAAAGGCTTCTCAACAGTTTTTACCCCCAAGCCATAAGACTCCTGAACAGGTAATCAAATGGCTACCTGGACTATTTGCATTGTGTCCCCGCCCCAACCCCTCTTTTTCGCTGCTGCTACTCTCTGTTCATCATATATGCATAGTCACTTTAACCATATCTACTTGTACAAACTACCTCAATTGGGCCGACCAACCAGTGCTCCCGCATGTTGGCTAACCGGGCTATCTGCATTGTGTCCCGCTACCTACCACCCGCCACCCACCAACCCCTCTTTTACGCTACTGCTACTCTGTTCATCATATATGCGTAGTCACTTTAACCATATCTACTTGTACAAACTACCTCAATCAGCCTGACTAACCGGTGTCTGTATGTAGCCTTGCTACTGTATATAGCCTATCTTTTTACTGTTGTTTTATTTCTTTACTTACCTATTGTTCACCTAATACCTTTTTTGCACTATTGGTTAAGTAAGCATTTCACTGTAAGGTCTACACATGTTGTATTCGGTGCACGTGACAAATAAACTTTGATTTGATATACTGTATTCTAGTCATACTCATCCTATATAACTACTGCTGTACAGACCTTTTCTATTCATATGTCTATACACCAGTATTTATTTATTTAATAACATTGCTCGTTCTGATATAGGATGTAAATAAATAAATTGTAATGTTTAGCTGGTTGTTACTGCACTTTTGGAGCTGGAAACACAAGCATTTCGCTGCATCTGTGATAACATCTGTGTACGCAACAAATAAACTTTGATTTGATCCTAGATCAGCAATAATAATCTTGAAAAACTATGAACACCAGCTCTGCACTGTAGTCTCGCTCTTCACTTTTTTGGTAAATTGTGTTTGTCTTATTTGTTTAGTTGCTTGTTTGTGTGTTTAGCTGTAAACAGAAGCTGTATGCGGAGAAGTTGCCCAACACCAGCATCATCATACCATTCCACAACGAGGGTTGGTCATCCCTGCTCAGGACTGTACACAGCGTGCTCAACCGGTCCCCCCCTGAGCTCATTGCTGAGGTCATACTGGTGGACGACTTCAGCGACAAAGGTACACTGAGACATGCATGGATCCACACACACACACAAAGTGTTCCCTCAGTGTATAAGTGAGTCATTTGTTTACCAGCTTGTTTGCTGAGGGTTCTCCCGCAGTCATTTATTAACAAGGCCTAGACCAAGACTGCAGCTCTAGAGCCTCCGTCAGCAGCTGAGCTCTTCTCTTCCCAGCCCCTCTCTGCCCAGCCTTCACCATGCAGTGTTTAAGTAATCTTTAATTAGCTCCACTGCCACCCCAACCCCATTGATGGATGTGTTTTCCATCTCCATCACCTCTTAAGGAATTAATTGTTCAGTGGCTTTAAGTTAGGTGCAAAGACATGGCATGCATTTGTACAAGTCACTGGTCCTTTGAGTTTGTATAAGTCATGTTCTTCAAAACCTATACACTGCATTCATTTTAATTACAGTGTGTGTGTGTGTCACCGTTCAAAAGTTTGGGGTCACTTAGAAATGTCCTTGTTTTTGAAAGAAAAACACATTTTTTTGTCCATTTAAAAAAACATCAAATTGGTCAGAAATAGTGTAGACATTGTTAATGTTGTAAATTACTATTGTAGCTGGAAACGGCTGATTTTTTTTATGGAATATCTACGTAGGCGTACAGAGGCCCATTATCAGCAACCATCACTCCTGTAATCCAATGGCACGTGTTAGCTAATCCAAGTTGATAATTTTGAAAAGCTAATTGATCATTAGAAAATCCTTTTACAATTGTGTTAGCAGAGCTGAAATCTGTTGTCCTGATTAAATAAGCAATAAAACTGACCTTTAGACTAGTTGAGTATCTGGAGCATCAGCACAAGTCCTCAGCTTGTGCTGAGGAAAAGAAAGAAAAGATTACGATGGGTAAAGGAACACAGATATTGGACAGAGGAACTCTGCCTAGAGGCCAGCATCCCGGCGTT